>NC_082692.2:16446301-16777281 GCF_949987515.2 Delphinus delphis | reverse complement strand
CTGACAGCTAAGTAGTTTGTGGTTGTCTGTCTTGCTACAAAATCCTGCTTTTAACCAAGCCCTTTCCTTCTGTTTTATGGGCATTTCCAGCTTCTCCTCTCTGTCACGTCCATGCCAACAAGCACATTCACCATTGGGTCTGGGACATTTGTGCCTTTGGAAATGTGTTACTTCTCCCAAAGTTGCTGAAGTGTAGAATGGATCTACAGATGTAGAATAAGAGACTTTAGCAGGGTAATATTGTCCTAAACTATTTGGAGAGGTAGGGACATTTTCTGAGAGCCTAAAGTCACGTGGGAGGGTCCTGCCTGTAGGAAAACTCTGTCTTGGCCATAAGCACCTGTAAGCTGAGAATTTTCCTTTAACACACAACAATGTTTGGGAAAAAAAAGTGGAGAACTCCGACTCCAAAATAGCGACACAGTCATCACCACAGAATCTCCTCAAATATGTATTTTAAATCTGTTGACAATTCTTCTCTGCATACTAGAATGCATATACAACAAATCAATCTACTTACTACTAAAAAAAAAGGCTGAAAAAGAAATTTTCAGTTCGACATGCAAAATGTTTATTTTTTTAAAATGCAGATGTTATTGGACTCATAGTTCCAACCAGGCATGTAAAAGATCATTTTACACCAGGACTCCCACAAGGAACTCCGAGGGGCCAGGAATTGTGGGCTTGTTTTCTTATAAGTCAAAGAACTCTTTTAAATCCCTTCCACACAATTTGCAGAAGTCTTGTTAATGCAAACCATATAGACTGTTTGGAGTTCAGTAAATAACAAACATGAAATGACTAAGCCATTTTATAAATATTATTCCTTCAATAACCTTTAGAGCAGGAACCAGAACACCATTTTGAACCCTCAAGAAGCCGAAAGCCAAGCCCCAGATCTTTCTCCCTGGTCATTGGGGAATGTGAGCCTTCACGTTGATTATTTTGAAGAAAGTGGCAGTATTTTACCATTCCCCAGTTTAAATCTGACATGGTTACTGCCACTCTGCTTCATTCTGGCCAGAAGAGCATTGCCAAGTTTTCTGTTTTCCTAAAGGGTGAACAAGTATGGCTTACAAAAATTCAGTCTGACAGTTAGGGAGTTTGAGGACTTCAAATCACATTGCATGTCTTGCTGTAGAATTCTAACATTGTAATCAAAACACAATGTTTCTGTGAAATCTAATTTTGACCAACCAGTTACAAGCAATGGGCATTATCAAACAGGAAATTCCATAATTCAAATAGACCGTTTATCCATTTTCTGCATTTCAGAAAAATCCTCGTTGGGATTTAGTTTTTCCAGTTTTCTTCTACATCCATTGATCTGCTGTGAGATACACAAAGTCCCTCTCCTGGCTTTAAACTCTATTATCTTGACAAGGGGCTCAAAAGCTCTGGCCCTCCTACCAGGGAACTAGAAAAACATTCTAAAATGGTCTGGAGTGCTTTTGGATCTAGATGGTAGAGTAAACATGTTTGTGGCCCCCTTCTCTTGAAAATAATCCCTCAAACCGCTCTAAAACAATAAAGATGTGGAAACACAAAGTTTATGTTTAATGAAAACAGAAGATAATTATAATGGAAACAACAACATATAAAGACACAAAGAGGGACTTCCTTGGTGGTCCAGTGGTAAAGACTCCGCCTTCCAATGCAGGGGACGCAGGTTCGATCCCTGCTCAGGGAACTAAAGATCTCACATGCCGCAGGGCAACTAAGCCTGCGCACCACAACTACTGAGCTCACGCGCCTCAACTAGAGAGCCTGTGTGCCACAAACTACAGAGCCCATGCGCTCTGGAAACTGCACGCCACAACTAAAGAAGAGAAAACCTGCACGCCAGAACTACAGAGAGGCCCGCACGCCACAACGAAAGGTCCCGCCTGCCTCAACGAAGATCCTGCGTGCAGGAACTAAGGCCTGACAAAGCCACATAAATAAATCAATAAAAATAAATAAAGACAGAAAGAAAATGAAGGAATGGTAAATACTTTGCAGAGGAGGGAGGAGTCAAACTGAAGAGTTAGCAGGGATGACAATGCTGAGAAATAAGCTATTTTGCATCTCAGAAACCCACAAAAGCTCACTGGAGACAGTTGCAGCCTGAAGGAGATATGTAAGAGACAGGATATAAATACAGGGAAATTGTTTGGAATTCTGTATGGGAAACAAGTTGACCCTGGTCTCCTCTTGGCCTTTATTGAGGAAAACCTCCAAAATGGCTATAAACAAATAACTGCCCCCCCAAAAAAACTCAGAGGAAATAAAAACAACAGAAAAGCCAAAGAAAATTTCAAGATATTACATTTATGAAACAGGAATAGGATGTATTTAAGAAAAAGAAGAAGAAACATTTAAGAGCTCCTGGAAGCTAAAAATATGAGAGCCAAACTTACAAATTTAAAACTGCAGTTGGAAGATAAAGCAGACTTTAAAAAAATGATAAAAATGGAGAATAGGAGGAAAAAGGCAAGAAATTTAAGGGTTAGATAAGAATGTCCAATACCCAGACAATAGAAATTCCAGAAAGAGCAGAGAAAATATGAGGGAGATATAATAATACAAGAGAAAAACTCCAAAACTGAAATAAATGAAGCTGAATCTTCAAGTTGAAAATTCCCACTAAGTGAATTTTTTTAATGACTCACATCAAGATGCATTATCATATTTCAGAACATTAGAAACAACAGACCCTAAACACCTCTAGAGAAGAAACCAAGGTTACATACAAAGAAGCATGAGTCAGAGCAGCATTGGGCACGTTGTCAGTCTGCTTGGGCCGTCATAACAAAACCCCATAGACTGGGCAGCTTAAACAAGAGAAATCTCTCTCTCTCTTTTTGTTAGGCCACTGATCCTATCGGATTAGGGCCTCACCTCTATGACCTTATTTAAACTTAATTACCTCCTAAGAGCCATATCTCCAAACATAATCACAGTGAGGGTTAGGGCTCCCACATTTGAAGTTTGAACAATTCAGTCTCAATGGCAACATTAGAAGCTAAATGATAATGGAGGAATTCAAGGGAGAACTCATTAGGCAGATAATCTCTCAAAAACAGCAACAGTGTTCAAAGGAGACTTCACAGTTACACAATATGACAAATGTCCACCACAAATTTACATAACATAATAAGAAAAGCTTCAGACATGGATTTAATTTTTTAAGTGATATAACTAAATTGAGAGGGGAAGGGAGGTATAAGAGCTAAAACACTATGTATCAAATAAGGAATTCAGGAATACTTAAAATTGATTAATCTGATACAGGTTTATAGGTTGTGGCAGATATACTCTAAGGTGGCCCCAATGTGTCATGCCCTTGTATATTCCCCACCCTTTAAGTGTGGGCAGAAACTGTGACTTGTTTTTGGCCAGTAGAATATGGCAAAGGTCCCAAGTCGGTTGATGTCAAGGTGAACAAAAGGAGATTATCCTTGGTGGACTTGAGTTAATCAGATAAAGGTCTTTAAACAGAGATTTTCTGCTGAAAGCAGTGAGAGGGCCAGATGGCAAAGAATATCAGGTAGCCTTGAGAAGCTGAGAGCAGGCCACAGCCAATAGCCAGCAACACAGGGACTTCAGTCCTACAATTTTAAGGAACTGAATTCAGCCAATAAGCCCATGATCTTAGAAGAGAATTCTGAGCTCGAGAATGGAATACAGCTCAGCTGACATCTTGGTTACAGTTTTTGAGACCCTGTGCAAAGGACACAGTGAAGGTGTGCTGGAATCCTGACCTGCAAAAATAATGAGTTAAGAAAGGTATGTTATGTTAAGTCACTAAGTTTGTGGCAACTTATTATGCAGTGATAGACAATTAATACATAGACACAGTATTTAGAAATATGAAGGAACATGTCAAAAGTCATTAACATGGTTACCTCTGAAACTCTGGACCTAGAAGGGTAGGGTTGCGGGGGTGGGGGGTAACAGGTCGGTAGAGAGGGGCTATTTAACTGTTGTTACAAGGCTTTATTATTTGACTTTGAAAACTATTCAGGTATTATTTTGAAAAAAATTAATTTTTACAGATGGTAACCTGAGGAAAACAAAGATTATAGAACTTATTTCAGATGAAATGGGATAACATATATAAAAGTGCTTTAGGAAGATAAAAAGTGCTGTACAAAGATAGGAACTTGTATTTAAGTTCCAAAACCTCAGTCTGGGAGGAGCTTCAAGATGGCGGAAGAGTAACACGTGGAGATCACCTTCCCCCCCCCACCAAATACATCAGAAATACATCTACATGTGGAACAACTCCTACAGAACACCTACTGAACGCTGGCAGAAGACCTCAGACCTCCCAAAAGGCAAGAAACTCCCCACGTACCTGGGCAGGGCAAAAGAAAAAAGAAAAAACAGACAAAAGAATAGGGACGGGACCTGCACCAGTGGGAGGGAGCTGTGAAGGAGGAAAGGTTTCCACACACTAGGAAGCCCCTTCGTGGGCGGAGACTGCGGGTGGCGGAGGGGGAAGCTTTGGAGCCGCAGAGGAGAGCACAGCAACAGGAGCGCGGAGGAAAAACCGGGGAGATTCCCGCACAGAGGATCGGTGCCGACCGGCACTCACCAGCCCCAGAGGCTTGTCTGCTCACCCGCCGGGGCGGGCGGGGGTGGGAGCTGAGGCTCAGCTTCTGTCGGAACGCCGGGATAGGACTGGGGTTGGCAGCGTGAACAAAGCCTGCAGGGGCTAGTGCGCCACGGCTAGCCGGGAGGGAGTCCGGGAAAAGTCTGGACCTGCCGAAGAGGCAAGAGACTTTTTCGTCCCTCTTTGTTTCCTGGTGCACGAGGAGAG
Organism: Delphinus delphis; assembly: GCF_949987515.2. NCBI lineage: Eukaryota > Metazoa > Chordata > Mammalia > Artiodactyla > Delphinidae > Delphinus > Delphinus delphis. The sequence goes on along the minus strand of NC_082692.2, from coordinate 16,772,477 downwards.
GGGATTAAGAGCGCTGCTTAGAGGAGCTCCAGAGACCGGCGCGAGCCGCAGCTAACAGTGTGGACCCCAGAGACGGGCATGAGATGCTAAGGCTGCTGCTGACACCACCAAGAAGCCTGTGTGCAAGCACAGGTCACTGTCCACACCTCCCCCACCGGGAGCCTGTGCCGCCCACCACTGCCAGGGTCCTGCGATCCAGGTACAACTTCCCTGAGAGAATGCACGGCGCACCTCAAGCTGGTGCAACGTCATGCTGGCCTCTGCCGCTGCAGGCTTGCCCCGCACTCCGTGCCCCTCCCTCCCCCACAGCCTGAGTAAGCCAGAGCCCCCAAATCAGCCGGTCCTTTAACCCGGTCCTGTGTGAGGGAAGAACAGACGCCCTCAGGCGACCTACATGCAGAGGCAGAGCCAAATCCAAAGCTGAACCCCTGGGAGCTGTGTGAACAAAGACGAGAAAGCGAAATCTCTCCCAGCAGCCTCAGGAGCAGTGGATTAAATCTCCACAATCAACTTGATGTACCTGCATCTGTGGAATACCTGAATAGACAACGAATCATACCAAATTGAGGAGATGGACTTTGGGAGCAACGATATATATATATTTTTCCCTTTTGCTCTTTCTGCCAGTGTGTATGTCTATGCTTCTGTGTGTGATTTGGTCTGTATAGCTTTGCTTTTACCATTTGTCCTAGGGTTCTCTCTGTCCATTGTTTTTCTTTCTTTTTTATTTAGTATAGTTTTTAGCGCTTGTTATCATTGGCAGATTTGTTTTTTGGTTTGGTTGCTCTCTTTCTTTTTTTTATTACTTAAAAAAATTTTTTAAATAACTATCTTTTATTTTAATAACTTTATTTTATGTTATTTCATTTTATTTTATCTTTTTCATTCTTTCTTTTTTTCTCCCTTTTATTCTGAGCCGTGTGGATGACAGGCTCTTAGTGCTCCACCCAGGCACCAGGGCTGTGCCTCTGAGGAGGCAGAGCCAAGTTCAGGACGTTGACCCACCAGATACTTCCCAGCTCCACGTAATATCAAGCAGTGAAAATCTCCCAGAGATCTCCATCTCAATGCCAAGACCCAGCTCCACTCAATGACCAGCAAGCTACAGTGCTGGACACCCTGTGCCAAACAACTAGTAATACAGGAATATAACCCCACCAATTAGCAGAGAGGCTGCCTAAAATCATAATAAGGTCACAGACACCGCAAAACACACAACCAGCCATGGACCTGCCCGCCAGAAAGACAAGATCCAGCCTCATCCAGCAGAACACAGGCACTAGTCCCCTCCACTAGGAACCCTACAGAACCCACTGAACGAACCTTAGCCACTGGGGGCAGACAACAAAAACAAAGGGAACTATAAACATGCAGCCTGCAAAAAGGAGACCTCAAACACAGTAAGTTAGGCAAAATGAGAAGACAGAGAAACACACAGCAGATGAAGGAGCAAGGTAAAAACGCACCAGACCTAACAAATGAAGAGGAAATAGGCAGTCTACCTGAAAAAGAATTCAGAATGATATTAAAGATGATCCAAAATATTGGAAATAGAATGAAGAAAATACAAGAAACGTTTAAAAAGGACCTAGAAGAACCAAAGCGCAAACAAACAATGATTAACAGCACAATAAACGAAATTAAAAACTCTCTAGAAGGGATCAATAGCAGAAAAACTGAGGCAGAAGAATGGATAAGTGACCTGGAAGACAAAAGAGTGGAAATAACTACTACAGAGCAGAATAAAGAAAAAAGAATGAAAAGAATTGAGGAGAGTCTCAGAGACCTCTGGGACAACACTGAACACACCAATATTCGAATTATAGGGGTCCCAGAAGAAGAAGAAGAGAAAAAGAAAGGGACTGAGAAAATATTAGAAGAGATTATAGTTGAAAACTTCCCTAATATGGGAAAGGAAATAGTTAATCAAGTCCAGGAAGTACAGAGAGTCCCATACAGGATAAATCCAAGGAGAAACACGCCAAGACACATATTAATCAAACTATGAGAAATTAAATACAAAGAAAAAATATTAAAAGCAGCAAGGGAAAAACAACAAATAACACACAATGGAATCCCCATAAGGTTAACAACTGATCTTTCAGCAGAAACTCTGCAAGCCAGAAGGGAGTGGCAGGACATATTTAAAGTGAAGAAGGGGAAAAACCTACAACCAAGATTACTCTACCCAGCAAGGATCTCATTCAGATTTGACGGAGAAATTAAAACCTTTACAGACAAGCAGAAGCTAAGAGAATTCAGCACCACCAAATCAGCTTTACAACAAACGCTACAGGAACTTCTCTAGGCAGGAAACACAAGAGAAGGAAAAGACCTACAATAACAAACCCAAAACAATTAAGAAAATGGTAATAGGAACATGCGTATCGATAATCACTTTAAATGTAAATGGATTAAAGGCTCCAACCAGAAGACACAGACTGGCTGAATGGATACAAAAACAAGACCTGTATATATACTGCCTACAAGAGACCCACTTCAGACCTAGGGACACATACAGACTGAAAGTGAGTGGATGGAAAAATATATTCCATGAAAATAGAAATCAAAAGAAAGCTGGAGTAGCAATTCTCATATCAGACAAAATAGACTTTAAAACAAAGACTATTACAAGAGACAAAGGAGGACACAACGTAATGATCAAGGGATCAATCCAAGAAAAAGATATAACATTTGTAAATATTTATGCACCCAACATAGGAGCACCTCAATACATAAGGCAAATGCTAACAGCTATAAAAGGGGAAATCGACAGTGACACATTCATAGTAGGGAACTTTAACACCCCACTTTCACCAATGGACAGATCATCCAAAATGAAAATAAATAAGGAAACACAAGCTTTAAATGATACATTAAACAAGATGGACCTAATTGATATTTATAGGACATTCCCTCCAAAACAACAGAATACACATTCTTCTCAAGTGCTCATGGAACATTCTCCAGGATAGATCATATCTTGGGTCACAAAGCAAGCCTCGCTAAATTTAAGAAAATTGAAATCATATTAAGTATCTTTTGCGACCACAACGCTAAGAGACTAGATATCAATTACGGGAAAAAATTTGTAAGAAATACAAACACATGGAGGCGAAACAATACACTACTTAATAACCAAGAGATCACTGAAGAAATCAAAGAGGAAATCAAAAAATACCTAGAAACAAATGACAATGAAAACACGACGACCCAAAACCTATGGGATGCAGCAAAAGCAGTTCTAAGAGGGAAGTTTATAGCAATACAATCCTACCTCAAGAAACAAGAAACATCTCAAATAAACAACCTAACCTTACACCTAAAGCAATAGAGAAAGAAGAACAAAAAACCCGAAGTTAGCAGAAGGAAAGAAACCATAAAGGTCAGATCAGAAATAAATGAAAAAGAAATGAAGGAAATGATAGCAAAGATCAATAAAACAAAAAGCTGGTTCTTTGTGAAGATAAACAAAATTGATAAACCATTAGCCAGATTCATCAAGAAAAAAAGAGAGAAGACTCAAATCGACAGAATTAGAAATGAAAAAGGAGAAGTAACAACTGACACTGCAGAAATACAAAGGATCATGAGAGAATTCTACAAGCAACTATATGCCCATAAAATGGACAACCTGGAAGAAACGGACAAATTCTCAGAAAAGCACAACCTTCTGAGACAGAACCAGGAAGAATAGAAAATATAAACAGACCAATGACAAGCACTGAAATTGAAACTGTGATTAAAAATCTTCAAACAAACAAAAGGCAAGGACAACATGGCTTCACAGGCGAATTCCATCAAACATTTAGAGAAGAGCTAACACCTATCCTTCTCAAACTCTTCCGAAATATAGCAGAGGAAGGAACACTCCCAAACTCATTCTACAAGGCATCCATCACCCTGATACCAAAACCAGACAAAGATGCCACAAAGAAAGAAAACTACAGGGCAATATCACTGATGAACACAGATGCAAAAATCCTCAACAAAATACCAGCAAACAGAATCCAACAGCACATTAAAAGGATCATACACCATGATCAAGTGGGGTTTATCCCAGGAATGCAAGGATTCTTCAACATACGCAAATCAATCAATGTGATACACCATATTAACAAATTGAAGGACAAAAACCATATGATCATCTCAATAGATGCAGAGAAAGCTTTCGACAAAATTCAACACCCATTTATGATAAAAACCCTCCAGAAAGTAGGCATAGATGGAACTTACCTCAACATAATAAAGGCCATATATGACAAACCCACAGCCAACATCGTCCTCAATGGTGAAAAACTGAAACAATTTCCACTGAGACAAGGAAGAAGACAAGGTTGCCCACTCTCACCACTACTATTCATTGAAAGTTTTAGCCACAGCAATCAGAGAAGTAAAAGAAATAAAAGGAATCCAAATCGGAAAAGAAGTAAAGCTGTCACTGCTTGCAGATGACATGATACTATACATAGAGAATCCTAAAGATGCTACCAGAAAACTACTAGAGCTAATCAATGAATTTGGTAAAGTAGCAGGATACAAAATAAATGCACAGAAATCTCTTGCATTCCTATACACCAATGATGAGAATCTGAAAGTGAGATTAAGAAAACACTCTCATTAACCATTGCAACAAAAAGAATAAGATACCTAGGAATAAACTTACCTAAGGAGACAAAAGACCTGTATGCAGAAAATTATAAGACACTGATGAAAGAAATTAAAGATGATACAAATAGATGGATATACCATGTTCTTGGATTGGAAGAATCAACATTGTGAAAATGACTGTACTACCCAAAGCAATCTACAGATTCAATGCAATCCCTATCAAACTACCACTGGCATTTTTCACAGAAGTAGAACAAAAAAATTCACAATTTGCATGGAAATACAAGAGACCCTGAATAGCCAAAGCAATCTTGAGAAAGAAAAACGGAGCTGGATGAATCAGGCTCCCTGAGTTCAGATTATACTACAAAGTTACAGTAATCAAGACAGTATGGTACTGGCACAAAAACAGAAATATAGATCAATGGAACAGGATAGAAAGCCCAGAGATAAACCCACGCACATATGGTCATCTTACCTTTGATAAAGGAGGCAAGAATATACAATGGAGAAAAGACAGCCTCTTAAATAAGTGGTGCTGGGAAAACTGGACAGCTACATATAAAGGAATGAAATTAGAACACTCCCTAACACCATACACAAAAATAAACTCAAAATGGATTAAAGACCTAAATGTCAGGCCAGACACTATCAAACTCTTGGAGGAAAACATAGGCAGAACACTCTATGACAGAAGTCACAGCAAGATCCTTTTTGACCCACTTCTTAGAGAAATGGAAACAAAAACAAAAATAAACAAATGGGACCTGATGAAACTTAAAAGCTTTTGCACAACAAACGAAACCATAAACAAGACGAAAATACAACCCTCAGAATAGGAGAAAATATTTGCAAATGAAGCAACTGACAAAGGATTAATCTCCAAAATTTATCAGCAGCTCATGCAGCTCAATATCAAAAAACAAACGACCCAATCCAAAAATGGGCAGAAGACCTAAACAGACATTTCTCCAAAGAAGATATACAGATTGCCAACAAACACATGAAACGATGCTCAACATCATTAATCATTAGAGAAATACAAATCAAAACTACAATGAGGTATCATCTCACACCAGTCAGAATGGCCATCATCAAAAAATCTGCAAACAATAAATGCTGGAGAGGGTGTGGAGAAAAGGGCACCCTCTTGGACTGTTGGTGGGAAAGTAAATTGATACAGCCACTATGGAGAACAGTATGGAGGTTCCTTAAAAAACTAAAAATAGAACTACTATACGACCCAGCAATTCCACTACTGGGCATATACCCTGAGAAAACCATAATTCAAAAAGAGTCATGTACCACAACATTCTTTGCAGCATACTTTACAATAGCCAGGACATGGAAGCAACCTAAGTGTCCATCACAGATGAATGGATAAAGAAGATGTGGCACATATATATACATTGGAATATTACTCAGCCATAAAAAGAAACAAAACTGAGTTATTTGTAGTGAGGTGGATGGACCTAGAGACAGTCATACAGAGTGAAGTAAGTCAGAAAGAGAAAAAGAAATACCGTATGCTAACACATATATATGGAATCTAAAAAACAAACCAAAAAAATGGTCATGAAGAACCTAGGGGCAAGACGGGAATAAAGACGCAGACCTACTAGAGAATGGACTTGAGGATACAGGGAGGGGGAAGGGTAAGATGGGACAAAGTGAGAGTGTGGCATGGACATATATACACTACCAAATGTAAAATATATAGCTAGTGGGAAGCAGCCGCATAGCACAGGGAGATCAGCTCGGTGCTTTGTGACCACCTAGAGGGGTGGGATAGGGAGGGTTGGAGGGAGGGAGACGCAAGAGGGAAGAGATATGGGGATATATGTATATGTATAACTGATTCACTTTGCTATAAAGCAGAAACTAACACACCATTGTAAAGCAATTATACGCCAATAAAGATGTAAAAAAAAAAAAAAAGTGACACCCAAAGCACACACAGACACACAAATCTCGGTCTGTTATGGATTGAATGTTTGTGTCCCTCTAAAACATTCATATGTTGAAACCCTAACCCCAGATGGCTATAATTGGAGATGGGGTCTCTAAAGAAATAATTAAGGTTAAATACAGTCATAAGGGTGGGGTCCTGATTCAATAGGATTAGTATCCCTATAAGAAGATAAACCATAGCACTTATTAGTGCACTCACTCTACCCCCACACCCTTGTCGTACATACTGAGTAAAGTCCATGTGAGGACACAGAGAAGGCAAGTATCTCTGCCAGCAAGAAAGTCTTCACCAGAAACTCAATCAGCTGGAACCTTGATCTCTAGAACTGTGAGAAAACAAATTTGTGTTGTTTAAACCACTCTATCTATGACATTTTCTTATGGCAGCCCAAGGAGACTAATACACATTTTGGTACCAAGAAGTGGGTGGCACTGTAACAAATACCTAAAAATGTAGAACTAGCTTTGAAACTGGGCAATGGGTAAAGGATGCAAGAGTTTTGAGGTGCATGTTAGGAAAAGCTTAGATTGCTATGAAGGGACTGTTGCTAGAAATCTAGATACTAAAGACAATTCTGGTGATCACACGGAAAGAAAAGAGGAGAGCTAAAGAGAAAGCCTCTATATTCCTAAAGGATACATGTATCATCACAAACAATGTTGGTAGAAATATGCACATTCAATGCCATTCTGGTGAGACCTCAGACAGAAAGGAGAAAGGTTACTGGAAACTGGAGGCAGTTTCACAAGGCAGTCCTTGTTACAACGTGACAAAGAACTTAGCTGAACTGTGTTCTAGTGTTTCATGGAAGGTAGAACGTGCAAGTGATAAAATTGGATATTGAGCTGAGGAGATTTCTAAGCCAAGTGTGGAAGCAGCATCTTGGTTTCTCCTTCTCACCCATAGTAAAATGCAAGAGGAGAGAGATAAATTCAAGGAATTGCTAAGCAGAAAGTAATCGGAGCTTGAAGAATTGGAAAATTCTCAACCTATCCATATTGCAAAAAAAAGAAGCAGCATGTTCTGAAGACACTGAGGGTGTGGGTGAACTACCATTTGAGAAGGCCATGAGGATGGGTGTGAGCCATGGATTTAATCAGCCAACTCCACAGAAGCTAGCATCAGAGATGGGATTATACCTGCAGAAACATTGCCAGCTGGGACTCAATGAAACAGAGAAAATGGGACAAAATGAAGGAAGGCTGTTAACATGCGCTATCATTCAAGAAAAAGGAAGACTGACCTCAAAGGCTATTCAGAGATCATCAGGGCTGCCACTCCCATCACACAGGCTCAGGGGCAAGACTGCTTCCCCCTCAGTTTCAGAGGAGTGGGCCCCCTCTTCAGTTTCACTGGGCCAGACAGCCACCAAAAAGAACTGTGTGAACTCTCCCAGCAGAGAGCCAAGGTGGGAGGGAAGGGGCAGGTCACCCTGAAGAGTGTGGGAGTGATATCACCAACCCCAGTGGTCCTGGCAGGCAGAGCACTGAATGCTATGGACTGAATGTTTGCGTCTCCCCGCAAATTCATCATGTTAAAGCCTTAACCCCCAGTATGGCTGTATTTGGAAATGGGGTCTCTAAGGAAGTAACTAAGGTAAAATGAGGTCATAAGAGTGGGGCCCTGATCCAACAGGATTAGTGTTCTTATAAGAAGAGGCACCAGAGAGTTCACTCTCTATCCATAAGTATGTGCTTACCAAGAAGAGGCCATGTGAGGACCCAGAGAGAAGGTGGCCATCTGCAAAGCCAGGAAGACCCTCACCAGAATGTGAATCAACCAGAACCTCGATCTTAAATTTCTAACTAATATCTGTTGTTTAAGCCACTCACTCTATGGTATTTTGTTATGGCACTGTGAGCAGACCAATTCACAGTCCAGTGCTCTGGTGTGCTTGTAGTTGAATCTAATGTCTTTTTAAGTTTATTCTAACAATTTAAGAAGTGCTTTTAAAATAGAAAATACACTTGCTTTGTGAACGGGAGCAAATAAAACAAGAGCTTCCTTAATATAATACATAAGTACAAGTTAAACTTGCTATTGCTAAGTGAATATATATGTATCGAAAAAATAGCAAAAATACAGAAGAGAACACAACAAAGCAATTATCTGGAAAGGATTTGCACTGACAGTTTCATACAAGGATGCTTATTGTAGCATCACTTACCATAGTGAAAAACTGGAGACAAGCTAAACGTCCAGTAAGTAGGTTAGATAAATTATGTCACAACCATGCAATGAAATATTATTTGGTCACTTAAAATCAGCTTTAAAGGAGTAATTAACACCTTAAGAAAACATTAACAATATCATTAAGGGGAAACACTGAACAGTATGAATAATATAATCCAAATTGGGAGTGTGTCTTCATGAACAGTACATGTCAAAATGCCAAGGGTTATCACTAGGTGGTACGATTACAAGCAGTTTTTATTTTCTTTTTAGAGCTTTTCTGCATGTTCTAAATAGTCTACAATAAACATTTCTTGCTTTTTTACTATATATGTATATTTTTTTGTTTGGAGAACACATTATGATAATTTTACTCTCATTAGTTCTCAGAGAATTTGACAAGTTGGTTCCTATATTTTAATGCAGCAGATAAATCCTGACTTCACAGTTCTGTCTAGCACACTTTTTTCTCCTAGTAGATGAGAAACACCAGTGGGCTCTCAATTGCTCATCACGAAAGTAAAAGGAGTCGCAGTCACAAGCAATGTAATGGAAAGGGGAGGAAGCCATTCTGAGGCTTCGCAGCTTCTGCTGTACTAGGTTGCCCACCACATCTGCCCTGCTGTGCATTGCTTCCAAGAATAGAAAGCGCGTTAAGTATGTAGCAAATTTTCCTGGTGCAAACTTTCTCTGTTCTTCCAGGAACACTAAGGGTTTGGGTAATGCTTTCTCTACAGGATTTAAATGGAATCCCCAAAGGAGAAGAGAAAAGTATGTCCCAGCTCTCCTAGTCTTACTGCCTCACTCATCCCTTCTCTTCTCTTTCCTTCTCCTTAGAGCCAAGTCACTGAAAGAGGGAGACACCCGACTCTCCAACAATGGGCGAACCACGTCTGTATGTAGAGCTGAGAATTGTGTGGGCAGGGCCCTCTCAAAGGAAGCACATGTTCCCAGGAGTTGGCAAAACTTTGCCACTATCATAGGAATAAGCAACTTGTTTTCACATTTTCCCTCACTGGTGTTAACTGTTCCCAAAACCACAGATTTGTCTCATTAATTCACAAAGTTGTTATCAAAAACTAACCATTTAGCCTCATTAAGAAAGGTAGGTAAATGGTGTTGATGATAATTGATAAGCCTGTAGTTAACTGGAAGTAGTGTTTTCTTTTATTTCACCAACAAGGAAGGTGGATATACTATAATCAGTGTTGCCCTTAAGCTTCTGAGTCAACCATCCAATGAATGCATGAGGGTCTGTCACTAGACCCTCTCTCTTACCAGTATCCTTATTCCAACCTCATCTGGGACTATCTCTTTCCACTCCACCTGGAGACCAGGAATCCTACCACAGAAATTCCCGGCAAATAATTCAGGCAACATGGATGTGGAAGTGATTGATGTCTCTCATCTCGGGCACCTCCAGAGTCATTCATATAATCCTGATGACCAAGGTGGTCTTTCCCTCTTTTCACCCCCATTTCCTGCCTAACTGCCCCTCCCTCTCCCACCCTGATCATCTCTCACAAAGCAGAAACCTTAACTAATCATGTAGAGGAGCACCTGTCCTCAGACGTGATGGAATGTTGTACTGAGGTACAGAAAAGGGATATGGAAAAAAAATGTCATGAAGAACCTAGGGGTAAGACAGGAATAAAGACACAGCCCTACTGGAGAACGGACTTGAGGATATGGGGAGGGGGAAGGGTGAGCTGTGACAAAGCGAGAGAGTGGCATGGACATATATACACTACCAAACGTAAGGTAGATAGCTAGTGGGAAGCAGCCGCATAGCACAGGGAGATCAGCTCGGTGCTTTGTGACCGCCTGGAGGGGCGGGATAGGGAGGGTGGGAGGGAGGGAGACACAAGAGGGAAGAGATATGGGAACATATGTATATGTATAACTGATTCACTTTGTTATAAAGCAGAAACTAACACACCATTGTAAAGCAATTATACCCCAATAAAGATGTTAAAAAAAAAAGGGGGGTATGAACAGTTCTTCGGCAAGCTCTGTGCTCACCCCACCCTAAGGACAGCCACTTATATTACTGCAGCAATTCTCAAGGGGGAGCGGAGGAGAGTGCTCCCTCTCAGAAGGCATCAGAATACGAAGACCAGACGTGTAGTTGGCAAAACACACTTAATTGATCAAATGCTTATTGACAAAAACTCCAGAAGCAAAGCTCAATAAAATTGGTTTCGCTGTTGGCGATACACAGAGGATAAAGAAAGAAAGAGTTATATGGGTTTGAAAAGGTTGACAAACACAGCAGCATTGCTACTCAAATTGAACAAAAGAAAATCTAATGTGGATTAAATCTAATAGGGAATAAAGTCATAACACTCAGCAAGCAATCATTTAATCAGCAATGTTGTCTCTTTTTGCAAAACCTTCTGTAATACCACCGGGGATAAGAGGTCCAGGTGACAGCCTCATAGCTCCCTAGTCTTTAACAATTCTTGAGACATCTTCTCTAATAATTCATCAGGGCTGAGTTCCTTTCTTGAACATGGAAAAAGACTGAGTGGTGTCATGGATTGAATTGTGTCCTCCCACAAGATATGTTGAAATCCTAACCCCCAGTACCTCAGAAGGTGATCTTCTTTGACAATAGAGTCATGGCAGATGTAATCAGTTAGGTATGGATGAATTCATATTGGGGTAGCATGGGCCCTTCCTCCAATATGACTGGTGTCCTTGAAAGAAGATGAGGAGAGACACAGGCTAATAGACACATGAAGTCTTGGAAGGAGGTAGAGATTGAAGTGATGCATCTACAAGCTAAGAAACACCAGGGTCAACAAGAAGCAGGGAAGAGTCCTGCTCTAGAGCCTTCGGAGAGAGTATAGTCCTGCTGACACCCTGATTTCAGATGTCTAGCCTCTAGAACTGTGACAGTATACGTTTCTGTTGTCTTAAGCTATCCACTTTGTGGTACTTTGTTACTGTAGCCCTAGGAAACGAATACAAGTGGTAAGAAACTTATGGGCAACCTTCCTCCCATAATTTGCAATCAATGCAACTGATCCGTCATGCAATCACTCTCGTGGAGTATTATGAGGAATAATGGCAGCTGGTGAGTTTCCTGTGCATCAAGTACAAATAGGGCACATGTTTCATTTTCAGAAATTAGAGTAGTGAGATGCTGCTAGTGAAGACGGTCAAACATAGATGGGACGCCCACTCAGGAGGGAGTTTGGAAAGGATTTAAGTTTTCTATGTGAAGAGCTGCACTCTAGAAACACCTTAAAGTGTCTCACCAAATTCAATGCCTTCATCCAGAAGCTTCCCCATGAGAGGTGTGCAGAATCCACATGGCACCAGACTAAACTTTTCTGGTCATGTCTCAAAGAAATATACGAATGTTTGGCAGGTTGTGCCCAAAAGACTGGCATACGCTTCAGTCGTTTAAACCCTTTCCACCTGGAAAATATTCTAGGTCCCCTGACTTAGCCTTGTGCTGATGCTTTTAGAATAAAGGGTCATGAATTGAGCGCTTAACGTGTTCCAGATTCTATGTCAGTTTCCTTTTCCACTTATAGTCATATTTAATCATGTGCATTTACTCCAGGATGTGCTGCATTACCGTGGCCAAGGCACTCTGATAACACACTTCTAGAAAGACAGTGCAGCTTCCCTCAAAAGCCATCCTGCACAGGTCGGCAAATCATGTTCTCAGTTTGTGAATCACTTTTTTTTTTTTTTTTTTTTTTGCGGTATGCAGGCCTCTCACCGCTGTAGCCTCTCCTGTTGCGAAGCACAGTCTCCTGACGCGCAGGCCCAGCAGCCACGGCTCACGGGCCCAGCTGCTCCGCAGCATGTGGGATCTTCCCTGACCGCGTCCCCTGCATCGGCAGGCGAACTCTCAACCACTGCGCCACCAGGGAAGCCCTGTGAATCACTTTGACTTTGATTCATACAATGTTCACTTGCAGACACGAGCCAATTTGGGACTTTGTCCTAATAACTGTAGAGATGGGCCAGGGAGAAATGCCAGTCCTAGAAACTGGAGTGGAAGTGGCAGCCCACATCTGGGATCCGCAGCAGTGGACGACACAGGACGTTAGTATTCAACGTTGCTCATTAGACTTTCTGGCAAGCACCACGCAAACAGATGCTGTGCAGTGCACGCAGTCATCTAATTAAGGGCATGGGCTATTTTTTCTAAAAGTAAAAGCATTTATTACCCATTTTAATTGTAACTGCTTGGTGTGTGCAGAACACTTCAGGCATGTGTTTCAAAATCAAAAGATACATACGAGTTTTTAAATAAAATCTCTAGGAGGTATAAAGAAGCACGCAATTACTGACACCTCTGTTCCCACTTCCCCAATTTAAGACGCTGGCATTTTTTTCCTCCTCTGATGCAGCTGCCGGAGTTTGAGAAATATCTTGAAAGATGACTCTGGTGTGAGTCTCTGAATACACAAGGCTGACTTGATTAAAACTGACATTTGTGTGAACTATGGAACAAAATGTGCTCCCATCCCTCGTCTGTGAGGTCTATCTACCCTCAGCAGTTCCCCAATCAGCTCATTGTTTAAACACAAGGTTTACGCTTACACACCAGAATAGTGCTTTGTCCTCGTGTGAACATGGGTTAGAGAGGCTTCTACCTACACCAACCCAACCTCTCCATCTCAGACCCACTGCCAGGCTCTCTGGCTGTGGGTTCTCCCATCCTATATGCCATCCCATTTTCCAAGCTCAACAGTGCCTGTCATACTGGAGGTAATGGTCAGACCCTCAAGTAACAGAAACCCCAAAGCCAAGAATGTCTCTGATAGGGGAAGATCATTTGCATACCTGAGGCAGAATCATTCATGAACATCGATAAAACTCGAGCCAGAAAGGCAGTGGAACAGAGCCTACACACACACACATAACCTAAGAGAGAGCTCCTGGACCCTCCTCCAAGAACCCTCCCAAAAGTCTTCCACAATCATGCTACTGGGACCAAGTTTTCCCCTAGGTAATTCCCTAGCTTGCCAATGCCAGAACCAATAAAAACATCCTATGGCAGTCAGAAGATCCATTTTCAAGATAATCACATCTTCCAAGTATGTTTCTGTCTCAGCATTTTAAGAGAGAAATTCTGTATCTTGCTTTCAGAAAAAGGAGCCCATTCCTGTGATGTGCTGTCTAAGAAAAGAACTCCATTTTTGTTTAGTCCTAAATGGTCATTATTACTAATACTGTCATCTATTAATTGGCTGTAGATACTTAACATATTTTTAGTTAATGTTGCTGTTAATTAATGTTAAAAGCATTTAATCTGTGTCCATCAACTGATGAATGGATAAACTAAGTGTGGTACATCCATACAATGGAATATTATTCAACCATAAAAAGGAATGAAATACTGATAGAGGCAGACACAAAAGGCCGCATATTATATGATTCCATTTATATGAAATATAAATGTGACTCAATTGCACACTTTAAGATGGCTAAAATAGTCAATTTTTTTTTTTTTTTTTTTGGTACGCGGGCCTCTCACTGCTGTGGCCTCTCCCGTTGCGGAACACAGGCTCCGGACACACAGGCTCAGCGGCCATGGCTCACAGGCCCAGCTGCTCCGCGGCATGTGGGATCTTCCCAGACCGGGGCATGAACCTGTGTCCCCTGCAACGGCAGGTGGACTCTCAACCACTGTGCCACCAGCGAAGCCCTAAAATAGTCAATTTTTTGTTCTATGTATTTCATCACGATTTTCAATTTTGCGTTATATGTATTTTATCACAATTTAAAAAAAAAGATTTTAACCTCTGGGTTTCTGTTCCCTCAGCTATACGCTTAGATCTATCGCTTTTGGTATGTTACAGGAGGCATATAATAACCTATTTTGTGAAAATCTTTGCAAATGGAAGCTTTATTTAAAGTGGAATATAAGAACCACTATGCTGAGCACACACTGAAAGGCTGAAATAGTCCATGACGCCAGGCCACTGGGACAAGATATTAAAGGTGACAGCTGCACTCCCCCAAGCATCACATCACATTCCCCTCAACGTCTCTTGTTCTCTCTCCACCGCCACCCCAAGATAAATTGCTAGTCACAATTTACAATCAGAACACTATTTAGAAGCGTAAACAGGCAGGTATGCTTGCTCCTAATGGATTCTAAGTACTTGCTATGCTGAGAGCACAGGACGACTTTTTCACACGATTGAACTCCTTAGGGTCCGTCTTCTAGACCCTTTTGTTGGTTTAAAATACACCATGGTGAAGTCCGCCCATGTGCCTGGCGGAGAAAGGGGGTGAATTTGGTTCACCGTGCTGAGATTTTTCTTTTATTTAAATCACCTAAATTTCAAACTAAATCTTTTATTTCTTTCAACAACATCAAGCATTAGCATGACACCTGCCTCTGTTTCTAGGAATAAAGACTAGAAATCTTAATATAAAACATTAACTCAGTGGGCTGGTCCGGCAGAGTAATAGATCTTCCGAACTGTAGTGGCAAAACCTGGATGGGGCTTCCTCAAGTCTCAGTAAAGCTCTGCAATTCTCTTACTGAGCCAGTAGAATTTAGGCCACAGATATATCTATGCAGAAAGCAATTGTGGCAGCTCCTTGAATGGATGACTAAAGGAACCATTCAGTGCCAGTGCTGATGGGCCCTGGTGCTAAAGGTGAAAATAGGAGGTTAGATTAGAAAGCACTGCTCAGACCCAGAGCAATCAATGACACCTCAGAACTGCTTATGTGAGCTGTGATCACTCTTCCTTTACATGTAAAGCACACTGCATTAGCTACCAGATGGTATCTTCCTTTTCCTGCTAGACTTCCTAGGATTTCCAAAGACTCTTGCCTGAATTACTTCACTTTCTCTGGCCGGCATAATAAGGTTTCAGCCAGCTGACAAGCCTGAATACAAGGAAAAATGAATCCCAACAGATAAGCACAACTATTTATTGGGCTTAATAAGAAAAGAGGAGAGAGAAAAAAAAAGCACAGCTTAGATATCAATACAGTCAATACCTCTGAGTCTCATTTTTTTAACCCCTGAGAACGTGTAAAATCCTATAGGTCCGGGAGGGATGTCAGAGGTCAGTTACTCAACATGCCGGATTAGTTATCTACTTCTACTTAACAAATTACTCCCAAACTCCGTGGCCTGAAACAACAATGTTTATCATCTCAGTTTCTGTAGGTCAGGAATCCAGGTGCAGCTTACATGGGTCTTCTACTTGCAGCGTCTCACAGGCTGCAATCCCAGTGTTGGCAGGGGCCGCAGTCAATGGAAGGCTTGACTGGGGAAGAATCTGTCCTCAGCGCGCTCAAGAGATTGTTGGCAGAAGGCATTTCCTCCTGGGCTGTTGGACTGAGCCCTCAGTTCCCCGTGAGCTGTTGGCCAGAGGTCTTACTCTGTCCCTTGCCTCTCCACGTGCCAGCGCACAGTATGGTGGCTGACCCCATCAAGCAAGCAGAGGAGATGGCAAGAGAGGGAGTATGAACAGAACACGAGTCATGGTCGTTTGCAAAGTAATACAGGCCCTGAAGATATTGTGGATTCAGATCCAGACCACAGAAATAAAGGGAATGTTGCAATAAAGTGAGTCACACAAATTCTTTTGGTTTCCCAGTACATATAAAAGTTACGCTTACACTATACTGTAGTCTAATATGTGTGCAATAGCACTGTGCCTAAAAAACGTACAGACCTTAACTTAAAAATACTGTTGCTAAAAAATGCTAAGCCTTCAGTGAGTCACAGTAGTAATATCCAAGATCGCTGATCACAGATCGCTGTAACAAATAATAATGAAAAGGTTTGAAATATTGTGAGAATTGCCAATGTGACACAGAAACATGAAGTAAGCAAATGCTTTTGAAAAACGGGCACCAATAGACCTGTGTGATGAAGGATTGCCATAAACCTTCAATCTGTAGAAAACGCAATAAAGCAAAGAGAGTAAAACGAGGTATGCCTGTATCAGAAGTAATATCCCATCATTTTTTCTATTTAGTAGAAGAAATTCACTAGGTCTAACCCACACTTAGGAAGGGGGGATTACATAGGGCATGCACGCCAGGAGGTGGGGTCATTGGGGGCCATCTCAGGGACGACCTGCCGCCTGTGCCCATTAGACATTTCTATCTTATCCAGAGAACACTCACCAGCCTCTGCTTTAACTTCCACCGTCATGAAGCGTTAACTCACCACCTCCTGAGGCACCCAGCTCATTCCATTTCAGAACCCTAACCACGTAAACAGTTCTAATAGCTAACCCACCTGCTACTGCCTGGATCCCTGAGATTCTGTTAAATACCTGGAAACTCTTAAGAGACCCTTGAGTTCAAGATATTTATAAAGAAGATGTTCAAAAATAGGAACTTTGCTCATGAAATAAGATCTGGGCAGAGAAACAGTTTAGTTATCACAGAGGGAAGTTCTCACACAACCATTTAATCTCAAGCACTGCAAATATTAGGGCCAGCTGTGTAAAGGGAAAGGCATGCACCAAGCTCATCGCAGGGCCGAGCTCCCCCTAATCAGCCCTGTCCTGGGCTTCCCAAACCATTTCGGAAATGCATACAGGTTTGTCTCCTTGTGCTTAAAACCACTAGGTGCCCAGATGTAGCGATGGTATGGATACCAGCAGGGGAAGAGGGAGGTGGGATGAATTGGGAGATGGGGATTGACACATATACACTATTGATACTATGCATAAAATAGATAACTAATGAGAATCTACTGTATAGCACAGGGAACTCAGTGCTCTGTGGTGACCTAAATGGGAAGGAAATCCAAAAGAGAGGGGATATATGTATATGTATAGCTGATTCACTTGGCTGTACAGTAGAAACACAACATTGTAAAGTAACTATACTCCAATAAAAATTTAAAAAACAAGACAAAGTACTAGGGAAGGCTTCAAACAACTCTGGGCTGTGCCGTCCTTGCAGAGGTTCAGAGGAAGAATGCCAAGGACAGTTGCCTGGGTTCTGAAGCATCGCAGAGCCATCTGGAAAGTGGGGAGGGGGACAGCCCTGGTGACAAGTGGGAAAAGGACTTCCAATCAATCAGGAAGGAAAAAAGCCAAAGAACCACAGCCCTCAGGACACAGTCACATCATAAGCCTGAGAGGTCCTGATTTCCCAAGAGGCTGGGTTTCGTCGAGTCAGGAGGGGTTAGATGAACAGAAATGTGGACTGGAGACAGGGAGTAGGAAGGGCAAGAGGGGGAAGAAGCCTGTGCCCCTGTATTCTATTCATCCCATTCCAATGGTCACATTAATATTTTTTGCCACTCCATACACATTCCAAATAAAGAGTCCATGTGGGGCTGGGTCAGGGTGGTAAGGGAGGGAGGACTAAAGGAAGAGCATCCTGAGTTGGTTCCTTGCTCCACCTCCTTTATGGGCCCTAAACTCGTGGATATATTATTATTCACCAACGTAGAGCTCAAATCTAACTCAGCAACTTAAAAAAAAATCGTCTAATGAATTAGCAAGACAATTGACTCAGATAGACATGGGTGGCAAAAGGAAAATTGAAGCCCTTGTATCCTAGAAGAGGTAGAATGCCCCCTGAATCAATCTTCTGACAAGGTTATTTCCAAATCAGTACAATGGTAAGACTGTACTGTGGGAGTGTTAACCTGGTTCTGTCACTTCTTTCCCTTTTTAGTTTCTCTCTCTGCCATTTACATTCTTCTCAGACAGGAACCATGACCTCTCTATTCTATGTAGTTGTCCTCAGCTTCCAGGGTGATGGTCAGCATTCACCCAGTGGGAGTTCAGTGTTTGTCTCTGGCTGAATGGTAAGAATGAGAAACAAAAAACGCAAGCGTGATACCAACTCCTAACTCCAGCGCGTTTCCAAATGCCCTGGAGCAAATTCCACGTGCTCATTTAGCCTCAAATGCTGAGTCACTGGTAGATGATGACCACAAATCCCAGCCAAGGTTAGAAATACCATGACAGGACCGATGAGAGTGCATAGGGGTGTATTTCTCCAAGATGTTCTGCTGAGAACCAATCAGCATTACCCTTTCAGAGATACATAAATGACAGTGTGCGTGGGGATAGAACGAACATGGGCCCAAACTTGCACTCAGATTCTGGAAGTGCTTTTTTTTTTTTCTTTTTTTTAGCAAATCTGAAGTTGTTTGGGAGTACAGAAATATTTGCACAATAAACCTAAATTAACACATGGGCTGTAGGCTGAGGACCTGAAGACTTCCAGAATCCAAGGGGCCTCCAGGCCAGCCAACTATTCTGTCCAGTCAAAATGGCCAATCTACACCCAAAATTTCCATCCTGTAGTGTAGGTCCGCAATATAGGTCAAAAATTCAAGAACATGAAATTATATGTTTCAGGATTTATCTTAAAGGAAAATTAAGGTGACTTCAACCAGTTCAATCTTCACTCACATACAATGTCAATGTTTCTTCTAAGAGCCCCATACTCTGTGGTTCACAGGTGACTAAGTAATGATAATAAAGCATTTAAAAATTTTTTAGAGATAGATGCTTTCAAGAAAAACCTGTTAGCCAATGAAGAGAAGAGGGTCACAGAATGATTTCTTCCCCAGTCTTTTTCCACTACGATAGAGAGAATATTGGGCTTCTCCAAATGTGGGCTACATAAATCCTCCACGTGGTTCGTCAGCTGGTCTCTTGTGAGATTCAAGATTATAATGAGACGGAATGCTTGTTTCTGGCCTGACTTAATAACTTACTAATTGTAATTGACTGAACACCAGGTGTCAACTCACACATGTCAAGACTCATTTCTATCACCATCTTAGATCTATTATCTTCTATAGAGAAGCATGCCGGGAAATGTCCAGTGGGTCACCCAAACATGGCAGACCTGAGGTCAATATCACGTTCCAGAAGATGAAGCCAGGTGGTCCCGGGGCCAGGGCACAGGAGCAGGGAGCTGAGGTCAAGCAGGCACTGCGGGATGAGTGAATGAGGTCACTGAGCCCGGGCCACTGTGACTGAATGCACTTAGTGATGAGTGAGTACGCACAGCTCCTCTGAACAGCCAGACGCGGGGCACCATGGTAGGGGGTTTTAAAACAGAGCTGAGTCACACTAGATAGGCCCACCGCCCAAACCTTCTGAATGCCCTCATGTCTGGATGTCTCTGGTCTCTCTAATCCAGTGCTCTTTCCAAGGACCCAACTATCTTTATGTGCAGATTATTAGGATGCAATGTCTCTTTCCATTGCCTTCCAGCAACAAATGAGACTGTGTCATTTAGAAGCTTCTACAAAACTAGACCCAAGAGATATATATTGAGTAGAGTACCATGCACCAGGGACTATTCAAAGAACTAGAGAGCGGATGGCATATAAGAGAGGGTTCTTGCCCTCAAGAAGCTTGCCCGGAGGGGCAACAGAGACCCTGTGTAGAGATACATTTTCATACATTCTTGACAGCGCGAAGTTTTTCCTTGGCTTCCTTCTCTCCAATTCTGTCCATGACAGGAAGCCTGGTTACGAGTTGAGGTATCTCTTCTCCACCCCCCGCCCTTCCCACAGCTCACATGGAAGGGCAATGAGCCCAGCCAACAAGCTCTGCCTCAAGTCTCTGCAAGATGGAAGAGCCTGTGAGCAGAATCTGTCCCGAGCCCTGTGCGTTTGCTGGGACGGATTTCTTCTCTCAACACTGTATTTATTACTGGGGCGTGAAACACAAATCTGCAGACGCCTTTTCCACTTGCTTGCTGTTGAGAGCCTGCTCAGTAATTCAGCGCTCTCTCCCTTAAGGACATTTGGTTTCTGCTGGCTGCTGCACACGACGTAAGACGCCTGTGGGACGGGTTCCGAAGGATCCGGATCCCTGCCCCCCCTCCCTGGCCTCTCTTTCAGTTGGCTCTTGTAAGCACTGGTTTGCAGCTGCAGAAGCAGCAGCTCCTTAACTCTTGGGCGGCCACCACCATGACTGCTCTTTCACAGATACAGTACTGTTCTGTCTCTCCATTACATTATCAGAGCAAATGGATGATTACTTAAAAAAAAAAAAAAAAAAAGCTGTCACAATAGGAGACCAAACACTGGCAACAGATAAAACAAAAGAAGGCACCAAGCTCTTTAATTAAGGTTCAGGAAGGCGTGTGAATCCTAGCTTTTCGTTAGCCTGCTGTGCCGCTGCCTGATTAGCTACAATGCATCTGCTCGGTTTCCTGGTATCCATCTGTACTGCTAAGGAGAGATGTATTTGGGTTGCCCTGATACTCAGTAAGATGGTTCAAAGGCATCAGCTGTAGATAGACTAATGCTTATGCGTGTTGACAGAGTGTTTCCTGCGCTCCTTTCTGTGTTGACATGCAAGATCACACCACCTTACACGTACCCGAAATTAATCCACAGAATTAACCCGCACAGACAGTCCAAATGAAGCGCCTACTGCCACGAAACCCGAAGAGTTTTAGGACGACTCATTTCTCTGCTGTAGTGTTTAAAGCTGGAAGTACACCTCAATCACACCCTTTTCAGAAACTCCACCTACCTGTTCTGTCATGGCTCCTGCCGTAGAATTTCTCCTTGAACAAATTAGAAGGACCACGAGAATTGGGATCTCTCTGCATGTTACAATGGAAGGGACTTTTCAACTCAATGTGTCCTGAAGGTGTGTCTGTGTTATACAAGGATTCTTTCTCACCAAGAAAAGGGCAGCCAAGACCTAAGAGGCCACTAGTCAGAGCTGTCTGGGCAGAACATGTTGTGCAACTGAAGTGATGTTGGCCCTGTGTGATTTTTGTTTCCCCAGTGACTTTATTTCCCTCATTTATAAAAATGGGTTAGCGCTATGTGGATGCTAAAATTCTTTACTCATATGCCATTCTGTGATTCAATGCCATCAGCTCAGGTTCATAGAACTTGAAACAGCTGAGCTGACCCCTGTACACAGATTCAGACATCTGAGATTTAAAAATATCTTCCTAAAACTGGTAAAAGCCAAACAAAGTCTGGAGTTTCATTAATAGTAGTGTATCAGTGGTTGCTTAGGTTTGACAAGTGTCCTGTAATAATGTAAGACGTTAACAGCAGAGGAAACTCGGTGAGGGGTGTATGGGAACTGTGTGTTATCTTTGCAACTTTTCTGCAAATCTAGAATTATTCCAAAATGAAGCATTTATTTAAAAAAATTTTAACATACACTTTCCTCACTTGGGTGTAAATGAAAGCAACATTGAGTTTAAATGGGGGTATTATGATGTAACATCTTGTCAGCCCTTTCATTTCAGAAAAGACAGGTAAGGGACGTGGGTTAAAATTTTGCTACTGCTATGAATGTAATGCCCATGCCATCAGACCAGTGTCACTTCTTGAACACTTTGTACTCCCTCCATTGACGTAGGAAGGGTCTCAGGTTCTGAAGAATTTCATTCTTGGAATGTGATTGCATGCCTTGAACTATGAGGATAGTAATTGGTATAAAATACTAGAGGTAAGAAAAACTATAGGAGGGATTTCCCGTAGAAAGTGACCAAACCAGGGAACCTTAAGTGAAAAGCTTTATAAATCTTGAAAGCTTATTGGTAAGCATAGACAAAGCACTGTTTAGTTATTGTATACTAGATTTCCTGCTACGTGTTCACACTAGCCTGTCAATTAGGGTTACATTTGGTGCAATTATCATTACTCTATCCCGTTCTTTTCTTCCCCATTTAAACACCTTATTGAACTCATAGTGGTAGCTCCAAAAGGGACTCAGGAATGGCCCGACCCATTCTCTTCCTGAGGCCCAGAGGTAGGTGTCAAACGAAACAAGGACACACAGGCGGAAATACTTTGAATAAATTGCTGCAAAATTATAAGGTATAATTACTACGCTATCATGACCAGCCACTGGGCCAAGATCACCCAGCTCCATGGACCATGGAAGATTCTGAACTCCAAAGATCCTGGCACGGATCTTTGTAATTTAATGATGGACAGTACTGAATCCCACACGAGGAAGTGTTTAATAAATAATCAAGCGATTGCAACGTGAACTCTTTAATCCCAAGCCAGTAGAGAGGCTCGCTTTCCGCTTCACAAAGAGCAAAGCCTGAAGAGAGAGCATTTCTTTACCAATTTGAAAAGGGAGCAGAGGAAAGCCTGCATTTATTCCTGGAGGAGAATACTGTAACTGTTATAAGCTGCTGTGTTACATCAATTTAAAAGTAATTTTTCTGAATTAAGAGAAAATTGAGTGGGGAAAATGCTTCCTTTTGGAAATTTAATTCCCAACTATTTATATGCTGAAAGTCTTCGCAAGTACACAAGCCGTAAGCAGCTTCGTGTGCCAACATCACCCAGGACAGGGAAAGAGTCGTTCTTTAGACAGCCATTTTCCTCCCAGCCTTACTTACCCCAGTCCCCGTGATCTCACCAAAACCCAAGCCAACTGCTTTAAAAACAGATCGGCATAAAATAATCAAGTTCCATGACGAATATCAACAGAATCCACGGCAATGAATGGGAATGAAGGAGAACATTTCATTTCTTATTTAAAATGTTAAATTGGGTACTTATAATTCCCCTTATTTAGCTTTTTTAATCAAAAAATTCAAGCTTTATTCAACATTTGCATATTTATCCTCTATAATGTGCACTGATTGCATTAAAGGCGGAAAAAAAGCACGTAAGTGTGGCACAAATATAGTTACTCATCAAGTGCACCATCTATGTGTGCATAGATAAATATTTCCAAACAAATTAACATACACCCCAGCACAGGTGTCCTGGCCTCACAGCTCCCTCCAGCTATTTCAATCCCAGTTTTCCTTCCATAAAGCTTCAAGAGCCAGAGCATCAGTTTAAAATTTTTCTAATTTGATGATTTGTAGGATTGGTGGGTCCTTTTGCCAAAGTCACTGATTAGTGACTAACTCTTCTAATGAGCAATAGTCAGGGAAGAAAACACTCAACTGCACTTTTTATTAAAAACCAAAACTACAGCTTCCATGATTCAACAAAGACCTCCAGTGGGTAGTTTGTTGCCGTTAGTCATAGGAAGGGGCAGTTCCCATGTCTGAAAAGAGAATAGCCTTGTCCGGGCATAGCAGGCACTGTTAATGGTCCACCAATAGCCGGTCCCCACTGACTTCATGCCTACAGAATCATGACTGTTTAGAGCTCCAGTGTGGTCAGCTCTTAGAAGCAGGTTATGTTTTGTCTAAGCCAGAGGCTGGTAAACTACCCCTGGGCCAAATCTAGCCCATCACCTGTTTTTGTAAATAAAATTTTATTGGAACAAAGACCCACCCACTCATTTACTTAGTGTCTATGGCTGCTTTCACACTCCAAGGACAGATTCGAGCAGCTGCAACGACAGCACATGGCCTGCAAAGCCTCAAATATTTACTACCTGGACCTTCACAGAAAACATTTGTCAAGCCCGGGTCCAAGCCAACTCCAGCCAATTTCCCAGCCTCCCTTGCAGCTAGGAAGACGTTGGATTATATATAGTAGGTGAGGAAGAAGATGTGACCAAGAGCTACCTTTGGATACAGAATAGATGATAGACACATTCACTGAAGTAAGGACCATGGAAGAGCATTAGATTTGGGGAGTTCAGTGCAAGGAGGAAGACGTAAGTTCAGGACATCTGAATATGTGATTTGAGGTGCTTTGGGGAAGTCGAGTAAATACTTCAACATACAAGTAGAGGGACTTCCCTGGCGGTCCAGTGGTTAAGACTGCACTTCCAGTGCAGGGGGTGCAGGTTCGATCCCTGGTCAGGGGACTAAGATCTCACACGCTGCACGGCACAGACAAAACATACATACATACATACATAAATATTTTTTAAAAAAAGTATAGAATTCAGAAAAGAGGTCTAACTGAAGACCTCTAAGGTCAACTGCTTCATTAACTTTAACTCAAATAGACCCTTCTTGGATCTTATCTCCTGCAAACCATTATCTCAAATTAAATCCTCTTGACCACTGCCTCCTTCTTAACTGAGTTCCTAGGCACTAGCCATAGGTTCTCTTCCCGCCTCTCTCACTGCTCCATCTTTTTGGCCTGTCCACATTTTCACTCCTTAAGTTGGGGAATTCCTTTAGGTCTTATCATCAAGCTTTCGGGCTTCCCTCATTTTTCTCTCC
This sequence comes from Delphinus delphis, assembly GCF_949987515.2. Lineage (NCBI taxonomy): Eukaryota > Metazoa > Chordata > Mammalia > Artiodactyla > Delphinidae > Delphinus > Delphinus delphis. The sequence goes on along the minus strand of NC_082692.2, from coordinate 16,747,660 downwards.
CTGCACATTCTCATTAGCCTCACAGCTTTCAAGCAAATGCCTCCCAAATGGGCACTGCTAGCCTAGACTTTTCTCTAGAACTTGACCCACTGTTACCTGACTGCATATCCCCAAATGGGTACCATGTTGCCACCTCAGACTCTATGTACGTAAAATATTTATTGGTCTCACCCCCAAAAGAGAAAAGACACTGGTCATGGAGTCGGAATGACTTGTTTTGAGTCCTGGCTTTGAGTCTTACTGTGTGAATTTAGGGAATTTCCTAATTCCTCTGAGCCTCAGTTTCATCACTTCCATGTGCCTCAAGAGAGGTACAAAGTCCCATTTATGGTTACAGATGAGAAGAAGATGCTGATTTGGAATAGCTGGTGAGGGGAACCTGGAAAGACTGGGAGAAGAAGGTAACATTTCAGCTTGCAAAGTGTGGGGAACTTCAGCAATCTACATGGCCTCCTTCCATGGGGCCTATGTGATTTAACCTGAGTATGTGCATGTGTGCAGCGTACTCTGATCCTGGCCCCTTTATGGGAAGAAGACAAAGATCTGAATACCGTTTCTGCTTTTGTCCTCTGCTCCCAGCTTCATTTCATACTCGCTTAGTTTCAACCTGGTTCCAACCTCTGCTCTGGTGTCCGTGGCCTGTGCTAATCGGTGTGTATCCAGCTCATTTTATCCTCTGGCCCTTCCTGAAGCTGGGCGTCCAAGTTAGCTCACATGGGAGCTTGGGTTTGCCGCTGCTTTTCTTAGGCTTAAACTCCTCTGATTTACACAACCGCCACAGCCAACAACTGTGAATGAGCTTTACAAAGACGCGGACGCTTAGAGTGGCTTTATATCAAGTCACAGAGGAAACAGGCAAAACACCAGGAACGACCTTCAGGGGTGTTCCCTCAGGTAGCAGGAGCCAGCAGCTGCATCCTGGCCCTTCCTGGCTGTGGTGTCGCTCCTGCTGGCCGCTCTGAGCCGCCAAACTGAAAATGTAATGGAAACGAGCTTCTTTTGCCCCATTTCTGTTTCCTATACTACATTTTTAATTTAGTATTTGCCGAAAGATCAGCTTCTAGCCTTCACATGTGTCCTGAGATGAATCCTTTACCAAAGAACGCATTTTCTGACTCCATAAGCACTCAAAGGCCAGATTCAGAATACTTTATTCATCTCCCTTTTAAGATCTTTCCACAGGGGCTATAATTTCAGAGATCTACAACGTGGTCTCTCTATTCCTACTCCTCAAGGACACGAGAAAGCAAACCAGACCTGAGAAAAGGAAAAAGAAACAATTTCCAAGCCAGTGTCGTTCCCAGAAACAGAAAGGAAAGATGAAATTCCTTGTCACTCTCTCTTGACTGTTGCTTTAGGACGGAGAGCTGCCCAGGAAGATGGAGTTAACCAGAAGCCAAACTCCTGTGCGAGAGTCCAGGGCCAGAGTTCTTTCTTTGTAGTGATGACTAGATAGTTCTGCCAGTCAGTGCGAGGCCGCAGGCCTGGCATTTGAACAGGAAGTGAGGCCAATCCTAAATGAAATCAAACTGTGAATAAAGGCGGATTCAAATAAAAATTGACAGCATAGTTCACAGAGCTTGTGTGCGGCTCGGCTGCCTGAAAGTCGCTGCCATCACACGCCTTGGACGAGGGACGGGAGAAATCGCTTCCATAGCGATTGGCTGGGGAGGTTGTGCGAAGCGAGTTTGTCTGCACTTTGTCGTGCCTGTGACACGGGGAAGGTAAGAGGGGCTGGTGAGAATGTTGACAGGCTGATAAGTTTCTTTGGAAACAGCCCGGAAAGGCTGCCAGGAATGCAGGAAGCTGAATGTTCTAACTCGAAAGCTCTACTCCCCATGTTTTGTAACTGCCGCAATACGATTTTAAAATAACTATTTCAGAAAGGACATTGGATTAGGACTCTGGAACTCGGGTCCTGCTAACTTTTTGTATAACCTTGACAAATTGCTTCACTTCTCCAGGCCCGTGTGTTTAAAAGGGTATTTTCTGCCTAAAGGAAAGAGAATGGGGGCGGGGGGAGCGGGTAGGCAGAATGGCAGGAGATTGGGGAAGGGGTGGCAGAGGAATGAGATTTGGTTCATGGGTTCAGTCTGCGGAGGCCTAAGCCCTGGAGAACAGAGGAAGTTAGAACAGGACTAAGCCGACATTGCTCCAAAGAGGTTTTAGCTTATCGGCCACCATTTCAGCTGAAACATTTTCACCAGCAGTGGGTTGAATGGTAACTTTCCAAAAGAGAAGTCCAAGTCCTAAGCAGCAGAATCTGTGAATGTGATCTTATTTGGAAGAAAAACCTTTGCAGATGTAATTAAGGGTCTCAAGATCAGATCATCCTGGATTTGGGTGGGCCCTGCATCCGATGACTAGTGTGCTTGTAAGAAGAAGACAGAGTGAGGGTTTGAGAGACTCAGACACACAGGGGAGAAGGCCACGTGAAGACAGAGGCAGAGATGGGATTCTGCAGCTCCAAGTCAAAGCACACTCGCAGCCACAGAAAGCAGGAAGGGGCACAGAGGATGCACCACTGGAGACTCCAGAGGGAGCGTGGCCCTGCCAGCACTTGAGTTCAGACTCTTGGCCACCAGGACCGGGAGAGACTCAGTTTTTGTTTTAAGCCACACCATTTGAGGTAATTTGTTACAGAAGCCCTAGGAAACGAGTACAACATCCTTGTGAATGGAAAAGTCAAGCATCCCTTTAAACAGACTTCCTTCCTCCCCTTGGGATCTTGGAGATGACCGGATTCAAGCCCCAATTTAAATATGGGCAAGGGAGAAGAAATATGTCTCTCTAACCCTATTAAAGGCCATGCTGGTCCCAGAAAGGAGAGACCTCGCTGCTTTAGTTTAACTCTGAGATGAACAGCAAAGTGTCAGAGCTGTTTGAAGCTGTTTGGCAATGGTGCTGGGAAGAGGCAGCTTTTCCACAAGCCCTTCCTGTGAGAAGCTGAGAGATGCTGACTGGACAGGAAAGGCTGATGAGGCGTTACTGGCATCGTGTCATTTTTTTCCCTAAAGACTGCTTTTGATGTGGCTCATTTTTAAAGTCTTTACTGAATTTGTTACAATATTGCTTCTGTTTCATGTTTTGGTTTTTTGGCCACAAGGCATGTGGGATCTTAGCTCCCTGACCAGGGATCGAACCTACACCCCCTGCATTGGAAGGCGAAGTCTTCACCACTGGACCACCAGGGAAGTCCCATTGGGTCATCTTTTGGTGTGAGCTCTTCATCGTTTGAGGGTGTGGTTCTCAGCCAGCGGAGGCCCACACGCACTCTGTGCTATATGCTTATGACTCCCATTCCACGACCAACTGTAAGGATGCTGTAGGCCTCCTTATATGCCAGTCATACTATCCATCCTCCACATGGCTATGAGATTCGTTCTCAAGTCCCATTCATGCCTTGATTCATTCATGCAACAAATATTTTCTTAACCCCAATGGTTGGCTCTGCCTGATTGGCGCTAACCACCCCACATTCTCATCCAATTGCCCCTGTGATCCATGATAGGATTTACAAAAAAAAAAGAAAGGCAGGCATGTGGCAGTAAGTAGGGGAATGCGTGTGGCCCTAGTATAACCTGAAGCTAACTGGTTGGCCAGCCACCCAAGGTGAGAGGGAGAGAGAGAGTCTGCAGTACAAAGTCACAGTAAAGATGCTTCCATTTATCAAGAAAGCTGAGATGATTACTGATTTTCAATAGGCATTCATTACTACATTCACTACCTCTGGGCGTCAGGGCCAAGAGAACTTCTGCAAAAACCCTCATTTGGGTGAAACAATTTTTTAAAAAGTCCTTGGGAGAGAATATGGAGAGGAATCAAATGTGCTTCACAATTGAAGTGAACTTAAGTGGTTTAAGGAAAAGGAACTATGGAGATGCTCTAAGAGGCATTTTCCTTCACTATAGAAAAATCTTAACTGCACATTTCAGTTTTAATGAGTTATATGTTTTGTTTTGTTTTACTTTTAATTGTAGCAAAAGACACATGGCATAAAATTTTTACGATCTTAGTCATTTTTAAGTGTATAGTTCAGCAGTGTTAAGTATATTCACATTGTCATGCAACAAAGCTCCAAAACTTTTTCATCTTGCAAAACTGAAACCCTGTACCCATGAAACAAAGCTCCCCTCCTCCCTGCCTCTGGAAACCATCTTTCTACTTTCTATCTCTATGAATTTGACTACTCTGAGTGCTCATATAAGAGGAATTACACAACATCTGTCCTTTTGTGATTGGCTTAGCATAATGTCCTTAAGGACAAACTGTGACAAAATGCTTAATGTCACTTAGCATAGTGTCCTCAAAGTTCATCCGTGTAGTAGCATGTGTCAGAATTTCCTTCCTTTTTGAGGCTGAATTATATTTCATTGTATGTATAGACCACATTTTGTTTACCCATTTATTTGTCAATGGATATTTGGGCTGCTTCCACTTTGGGTGTACAAACCTGGAAGAAATTGGTAAATTTCTAGAAACATACAACCTACCAAGTCTGAATCATGAAGAAATAGAAAATTTGAACAGACCAATAACAAGTAAGGAGATTGAATCAGTCATCAAACTTCCCCAAAAAGAAAAGCCCAGAACAGATGGCTCCACAAGTGAACTCTACCAAATACTTAAAGAAGAATTAATGCCAATTTTTCTCAAATTCTTCCAAAAATCTGAAGAGGAGGGAATACTACCAAACTCATTGTACAAGAACAGCATACCTAATACCAAAGCTAAATAAGGATGCTACAAGAAAGGCATACTACAGGCCAGTATCCTTGATGAATACAGATGCAAAAATTCTCAACAAAATACTGGCAAACCAAATTCAACAGCACGTTAAAAGGATCAAGTAGGATGTATTCCTGGAACACAAGGATGGTTGAACATATGCAAACCAATAAATACAGCACGTTAATAGAATAAAATAGAAAAATCATATGATCATTTATAGATCATATAATCAATAGATGCAGAAAAAGCATTTGACAAAATTCAACATCCATTCATGATAACAATTCTCAACAAAATGGATATAGAAGGAACATACCTCAACATAATATAGGCCATACCTGACAAGTCCACAGCTAACATTATACTTAATGATGAAATGTTGAAAGCTTTCCCTCTAATATCAGGAACAAGACAAGTTTGCCAACTCTCAACTCTCCTATTGAACATAGTACTAGAAGTTCTACTCACAGCAATTAGGCAAGAAAAAGAAATTAAAGCCATCCAAATTGGAAAGGAAGAAGTAAATTGTCTCTGTTTGCTGAGAACATGATCTTTTGCATAGAAAATCCTAAAGATTCCACCAAAGAACTGTTAGACCAAATAGAGGAATTCAGTAAAATTGCAGGACACAAAGTCAACATAAAAAAATTACTTGTATTTCTATACATTAACAATGAACTACCTGAAAAAGAAACAAAGAAAACAACCCCACTTACAATAGCATCAAAAACAATAAACTACATAGGAATAAACTTAACCAAGGAAGTGAAAGATCTATATACTGAAAACTATAAGACACTGATAAAAGAAATTGAAGAAGACACAAATAGAAAGATATCACATGTTCATGGATCAGAAGAGTTAATATTGTTAAAATGTATACTACCCATAGCCAGCTATCCAATCCAATCCCTACCAAAATTCCAATAATATTTTTCACAGAAATAGAAAAAAAATTCTAAAATCTGTATGGAACCACAAAAGACCCCACATAGCCAAAGGAATCTTGAGAAAGAACAAAGCTGAAGGCATCATATTTCCTGATTTCAAAGTATATTAGAAAGCTGTAGTAATCGAAACAGTATGATACAGGCAAAAAACCCAGATACACAGACCAATAGAACAGAATTAAGGGCTTGAAAATAAATCCATTCTTATATGGTCAATTAATATTTGACAAGGGAGCTACCAATATACAATGGGGAAAGGACAGTCTCTTCAATAAACAGTGGTGGGAAAACTGGATATCAACATGCCAAAGAATGAAATTGAACACCTATCTTACGCTACTCACAAAAATTAATTCCAAATGGACTATGAACTTGAATGTATGACTTGAAACTGTTAAACTGCTAGAAGAAAACAGAGGGGGAAAGCTCCTTGACATTGATCCTGGCAATGAATATTTGGATATGACTCCAAAAGCAAAGGCACAACAAAACCAAACATAAACAAGTGAGACAATAATCAAACCAAAAAGTTTCTGTGCAGCAAAAGAAAAAAACAACAAAATGAAAAGCAACCTGCAAAATTAGTAAAAATATTTGCAAATCATATGCCTGATAAGGGGTTAATATCCAAAATAATCAAGGAACTCATATGACTCAACAGCAAAAAAAAAAAAAAAAAAAAAAAAAAAAATCCAATTAAAAACTGGCCAAATAATCTGAATAGACATTTTCCCTAATAAGACATGCAAATGGCCAACAGGCACATGAAATGGTGCTCAACATCACTAATCATCAGGGAAATGCAAATCGAAACCACAATGAGACATCACCTCACAACTGTTAACAAACAAAACAAAATAAGAGATAAATGCTGGGAAGGGTGTGGAAAAGAGGGAACCCTTGTGCACTGTAGGTAGGAACGTAAATTGGTACAGCCATTATGGAAAACAGTATGGAGTTTCTATACAAAATTAAAATCAACCGCCATGTGATCCAGCAGTCCCACTTCTGGGTATTACATCCAAAGAAGATAAAATCACTATCTTGAAGAGATACCTGCATACATGTTCACTGCAGCATTATTCATAGTAACTGAGACATGGAAACAACCTAAATGTCCACTGAAGGATGAAAGGATAAAAGAAAATGTGAGATAGACAGACAGATTAGATAGATAGAACGAAAGAACAAACAAATGGAATATATTATTCAGCCATGAAAAGGAAAGAAACTCTGCTGTTTTCAATAATGTGGATGGACCTTGAGGGCATTGTGCAAAATGAAGTAAGTCAGAGAAAGACAAATATTGGGTGATCTCACTTATATGTGGAATCTAAAAGTATCAAACTCAAAGAAACAGAGTAGAATAGTAGTTGCCAGGGGCTGAGGGGTGAGTGAAATAGGGAGATATTGGGCAAAAGGGTACAAACTTTGAGTTATGAATAAGTTCCAGGGATCTAATGTGCTCATGGTGACTACAGTTAACAATATTATATTGATATTGTATGCTTGAAAAGTTTCAGAGGGTAGAGCTTTAATGTTCTCACCATAATAACAACAAAATGGTACTTATGTGTTAAGTAACATTATTGTGGTAAATATTTTATAACACAAACATGTATCAAATCATCATACTGTACACCTTAAAGTTATACAATATTATATGTCAACTATATCTCTCAATAAAGATGGAAAAAAATAACACTAATCCCATTCACGAGGGCCCTACCCTCTTGAGTCAATAACCTCCCCAAAGCCCCACCTCCACACACCATCACCTTTGGGGGATAGGATTCAACATATGAATTTGGGGGGTCACATTCAGACCCTAGCAGGGAACAAGGCTGAAAACACTAAGCACTTATGAAGAAGACCCTGAAAATACAGATGGCAGAGGAATGAACCCGTTTTCCAGTTTTGCTGGAGTGCTGATGATGCCCATCTGTGGAGTGTCATCTGGAGATTCAATCTTGACCCCCCACATGGGGTCAAGGAAGAATGAACCACCAGCCACAGAGGGCTTTCCTCACTGTGTCCTCAACATCAAGCCTGGTCCCTTATTAGTGTGACGAGTGAATTCCAGAAAAAATAAATGAAGTGCTAGGTTCTCTGTTCAGACCCCTTTCTGTTATTCCTTCCTGCTCAACCCTCCCACTCATTCTTAATGAGTACCTGAGCCAGGCCTTTCCTTATCTTCCACATAAACAGACTTTAAAGGTAACGAAAGAAAAATGTTGACTCTTATGGCTCAAAAAGCTTCTCACAGATATCCAGTTTAGCACAACCTACTTCCACTAACTGTACAGTTTAACACTTCTTTCACAGCTCCATGTCCTTAAAAACTTTAGTAGCTAATGATGAACCTGAAGGAGGCTGTCACGTGAAGGGGCGTGCTTGTAAATCAAAGGTTTGTCTCATCTCCAAAACCTGACACCTTTTGAAAATGACAAAGATAGTCTTTTGATTGTCACCACAGAACAATTGTGGACATTTATGATGCTTTTGGAGGAAGTAATCAAACTGTAAGGCTGACAGCAAATCAATCCCTCTTGGCCTCTGTTTTCTCATCTGTAAAATAAGAGGCTTGCTCTTCGAGTCCTTTTCAGCCCTTACACACTCATTCTGCTAATACTGGAGGGCCTTTGGCAAGGTCACATGGGGTTACCAAATCCTTCACAAATTCGGATGAAGGGAGGAACTGGCCCCAACATTCCCAGCTACGTTCAGACTTGACGCAACTGACCTTGACAGATGACCAACTCATTCCAACTTCTTGATGGGTCCTGCCTCCTTTTCTAGAGACTTCTCTTCTGACCACCTTTAAGCAGGACTATTCTTCCAACACAACCTTTCCTCATGGCTGGTGCCCCCAAGCTACAGGGTGAAAGCTAGCCTCTGCTCTGCCCCCACCCTCTTCAGCTCCTGTGACCCATGCACAGCCCCAGCCTCTTCATCCTTCTGCAGTAGCCTTTGCCACCCCCAGGACAAACATACCTCCTGCTCAGCATGTCTTTTGCAGAAATGATTATTCCCACCCCACCTCCAGCCCATATTTCCACAGAGGGGAAAGGAATTAAACCCATTTCTGAGGAGGCAACAGTGTAGGGTGAACACAGGTGGCCCTTCTTTCCACACTCTGCTCACCCTTCCAAAGAAGAACGGGGAGGCTGTGGCACTAGTGGGTTAGGTCACTTTGGTTCTGGAGTGGGAAGGAAGCAGTCTCTGCCTCCCCTCTCTCCCCCAAGACCTCCTCACAGACTGGTGAGGATGGCAGTGAGCTTGCTTCTCTTCCAGTCCCTGTGGTTCTTAGCATGCAGGGTCTGGCTTCTAGAAGCTGACTTAGGAGCCCATAGTTCTCTCCTCCACTCTCTAGCTCTCCCCGTTGTGCTACCGACTGGGTTCATTAGGTGACTGTGAATTTCTCTGATGACTAAACATCTTTGTTGCAGACCTAGCTCTTCGAGAGGTGGGAACCAGCCTCCATCTTGCAGACTTAGGGAGCAGGAAGTCCATTTGGCGTTTAGGTTTGCGGGTTTGCTTCAGGGTGTGGCGGGCACCTTGCCCACAGTTTTCCAGGAGAGGCGTGCTCTGGGTAATGAACTGATAACTCTGCTCCTCATCTGACTGCTGGTGTTTGCTCTCAATTATCTGAAAGTTGGAGTAGATGAAGGGCACGTGGTGTAGATGAGGGGCACATGGTGGATACTCCAAACACTCCAGCAAAATCACGCAGCTACTGAGGACCTACCAGGCACCAGGCACTCAGCTTACCCACATTTTTGGATTCATGCCTCTTTTTCCTCAATGCAAATGGTTTTCTGAGACCATTTTCCCGTGAACTAAAGAGATCCTTCCATCCCTCTTTCAAGCACAGGTTTCAAATTAACTTCCTCCACAAAGCCTCTACAAATAATTTCAAGTCCATAGACACTACATCTCTACTTTGACTTTCTTTATATTTATGAATTTTATGCAATTTATTCATTTTAATCATGTCTAAGTGCCCTGGTTATTTCCTTCACACTCAGCATCTCACTCCAAATCTGTTCAAAGTTACACATTTAGGAATGATATTTTTTCCAACATCTCTCCTGTCCCTATGAACCCTCCCACATCTTAGGTTCTCTGACAGGGTTTCAATTTTGTGTAATTTTATTAACTTATTCAGAAAAACCTCTACTGAAATCCTACAACAGGCAGGCATGACACAGGTAAAGATAAATAAAACACAGTCCCAGCCCTTGGAGTTTTCAAATTCCATTGGGAGAGACCTTTCAATAGGAAGTATTGTCATAGACTTTATATTTATTTACTTTACTTTGGGAACAGAGTCATGAAAACAGAAGACAGCAACTCACTTTGCCTAAGAGTCAGGAAGGCCTTACTCATAGAGGGGGGATGTGCCAATAAGGCTCTGAAGGAGGAATAGGAATACACCATGCAGGTTAAGAGGGAAAGGTATTCTAAACAGAAGACATAGTATATGCAAAGGCACAGAGTCAGCAGTGGACCAAGCATGGCCCAGAAAACAATGAAAATCTCCAAGGAGCTGGAGTGAGTTGCCATGGAGATGACTGGTAGGGGATTAGGTTGGCAAGGCAGTTGGCAGCATGTGGTGAGAACTGTGTAAGTCAAGCTAAGGTGTTTAGATATTATCTGGTCAGCAACTGGCAGCCAACAGCAATTCCTAAAATCAACTTCAGCTTTAAAATATTTTTACAAATAGAAATTAACTTAGAATAAATTTCTGGTTTGATAATTATGGTTAGGATGTGCACAACGCCCAGGATAATGCTAGACACACAGAAGGCACGAAATAAATTCCTACTGAGTATGAATTCAAAGGCGGTCATAACGGAGGAACCATAGAAAGAGAGGCTGAGGCCATATTTGTCACTTTTCCAAATCTTAGCTGCCATTGGTCATTCCAGCAGAGACAGGATGCACAATGATACAAACAGAAGTCCTTTTCTTCAAAAAGGACAACTGTGTGTTTACAGGACTGAGCACATCTGCTCTCGTCCCACTGACTCTCACTTTGTGGCGAGGAGATGGCATAAACCACACTCACACACAGCTCACACTCGGTGAGGGCCTGTCACGACTCCCCAGTTTTACCATGGCTGAAGAAATGACTAATGCTGAGGTGGAGTCATCAGATAAAAATATTTTGAAAAATTAGGCACAGATGGTTGAGGATTGCTGTAACACTTTCTCAGATTTTTTCCTCCTTCTCCTTCTTTTCCCCTCCTCCTCTTTCTTTAAATAATGCAATTAAAGGAATGCCTTAAGGGGAGACCTGGTTTCAAACCCCAGCTCTGTTGCTTACTACCTACCACACAGGTGACCTCGGTCAAGTCAATTTACTCCCCTGAGCCTCAATTGTTTTTCTGTAAAAAGGGCTGTTGTAAGGAGTAGATAATACGCAGAATGGGCCTAAACATCCCCTGGTACAAAACAGGTACTTAAAACACAGTACCTTTTATTATAACAAACTCTTTTTGATACTCCAATCTCTAAAATCTTTGGATGAATGCCAAGAACAACCAATATACATGCAGTGTGTCAGGGTGACATTATGGGGAATTATCCAAGAAACTCTCTCCTCTACTTGGTTTCACCTTGACTCTGACAGCCAGATCTATGTTCTCAATTTCAAAACTTCCTTTCGTACTGCTTATCGGTGAGTCTTCAGTCTTACCTCCTTCATCTTTGCCGTAGAACTGACTGTGTCTCTCAAAAGTGGCTTCAGCTTACCCTATCCCTAAAACAAGCTTTTGGGCCAATGGTCAAGCTCTGGAAATGTTTTAAAAGCATTTTAAAATCATTAATTAGGCCTCTGAAATGACACATTCTGCCACAGGTGAAATCATCCAGCTCAAACATATATGAAACAATAACATTAAATTATTAGTTTCTATTCATGATAAATGAGTGGAAAAAACAGTCTCCTGTTGGTTCTGATTTCCGTCTAAAATCAAAGCAGTCAGGTTTTGAACACAACGCACTCTCAACCTTCCAGCGTTAGCAGGATAGTATGACCACAGACAACAACTGACTGAAAACAAAATCCCCAGTAAGAGTCTGAACAACTCACAGGCCCCGGGAAGAAAAGTCATTAAATCCAGAAGGGCTGCTGCCTCCCCCTACCCACAGCAACCTCCAACCCCACCACCCACAAATAAAAGGTGCAAATCTCACCTAGCTATTGAGACGGCCTTTGCACAGAGAAGGGATGGAAGATGTAAAAATGTCCAACGATGGAAAAGTCCTTCGCAAATCTCTGTGTCGATGATTAGTGTTTTACAAGCTTGTAGAGATTAGATTATTCCTTTTTCTTAATCATTGTCTCTGAAAAGCTTCCTCTCTGTGGTCTGTCTACAGACCCAAGCGATACAGTCTCCAAAATTCCAGCCGTGGGGCTTCCCTGGTGGCGCAGTGGTTAAGAGTCCGCCTGCCGATGCAGGGGACATGGTCGGATTCGTGCCCCGGTCCGGAAGGATCCCACATGCCACAGAGCGGCTGGGCCCGTGAGCCATGGCCGCTGAGCCTGAGCGTCCAGAGCCTGTGCTCCGCAGCGGGAGAGGCCACAACGGTGAGAGGCCCGCGTACCGCAAAAAAAAAAAAAAAAATTCCAGCCGTTAAGAACGGGAAGGGCAACCCAGGGCAGCTCCCAGCTCAGCACCCATGAGCTTTCTGCCTTAGTATAGTGGTTCTCAGGCGGGACTGCACGTTGCAATCACCTGGGGAGCATGAAAAGCTATTGCTGGCTGGGGCTTACTGGTAGCACAATGGTTCCCAAACGTTGCTACACATTAGAATCACCTGGGATTAAGCCTCCTATTGGCCAGGCTTTTCCCCAGAGCAATTACATTATTTTCTCTGCAGGTGACACCAGGTTTATCAGTAGTTCTTAAAACTTCTCAGGTGACTCCAATGTGCAGCCATTGCTGGGAACCAGTGTGAGATGGGGTGGTCTGGGGTGTGACCTGGCTGCGGGATTTTACATTCCCTGGGAGATTCCCGTGGGCAGAGCACTGCCCTGATGGAAGCCGGGAGCAGTGGGTTCAAACAAGGATGAAGGAGATGGTCACGGGAAGGAATACTGTTCAAGGAGAGAGTCTTGGAAAGAGTCTTGACATTCACTGCCAGTTACCTGCACAGCTTGCATGTTCCCCTTGATTCGTCACTAACAGAACACCGATTTTGTTCCGGTGACAATGTACCCAGCTTTAAAACACTACATTTCCCAGCTTCTTGCAAGTATGACTAGACATACGATATGTTTCTCACCAATGAGACATAAGCAGCAGTTACAGAGTGAGGATTCTGGAAAAACTCTTTAAAATAGCCGAAGCCACTAGAAGTGCTCTTGGCCGTTGTTCTTCTCCTTATTCTTGCCTAAAGCACAAATGGGGGGCTACAGAGTAGATACACATCTCATAACCAAGAGGACACAACCACTACGCACTACGAATGTTGCTGCAGAGAGCTGGAAGGAATCTGGGATTCTGAAGCCATATGGGGAGCCACCGCACCCCTGATCCACAGACTTCTTGTATGCGAGACGATCCCTCCCTCACTTGCTGAAGCTTTTTCTCCCTCATATTCCTGCACTGGATGGTACACCCTCCAAAGAAGAAAGGGACCAGATAAACTAATAGGAGAAAGTTTCCACAGCAGAAGTAACAAGGAAGTCAACGTGGAAACTGTGAATTAAAAACAAAGTGGGAAGAAACAAACATCATAGCAGAGCTCATTTATATTTTAGAGATAACCTACATGGAAAATACACTGATTTTTCTTTCTCCTCTTGTTCATCACTTGTTAGTTCCGTTGCCTCTTTGTGAAATTTTCTTGGATATTGCTGCTTGCCAATCTTCATGGCTCTAGAATTAAGGACTGCACCATTTATTTCATATATATACATATATATGTGTATATATATATATATAATGCATGTATATATGTATATAATGCAAAACAATAAAACCATTGTTTTCCTAGCATTTTTGAGCACAGGATATTTAACACCCCCCAAAATGTTATGTTTTATGTGGCTTTCTGCTCAACACTGTTAGCTCTTTGTGGATGAGACTGTGTTTCTTTCACCTTCGTGTTCCCATCACTTAATAGAACTTAGCACATAATAGATATCATTAACTGTTGGGAAGAAAGAAAGGAGGAAGGATGGATATGTCAGGAGGGAAACAGGAACCCTTCCCTAGAGGGAGAGAAACTGTAACGAGGAACGTTTTTCAAACAACTTCCTGTGCTGGCCACTAGGTGGGGAAGTTGGTTTAAGGCAGTTTTGCTGTCAGAGCCTATATAAAAGGATTCATTACATACAGGGCATTTTAAAAGTTGGGTCTTCGTAAACAGTAGTTTTTTCATTATGAAGTTCAACTCCTTTCCACTTCTAGGTTTCTTCCCTGAGTTTTATCAAGCATCCCTAGGGATTTCCTTAAAGGAAATACGATCATCTTTAACTTGTCTTTGTCTCATATTACATTAGCAGGTCCTGTCTCAACTCTATATGGGTTGGTGAACTATTTCCAAAATTTGATAACTCTAAACACAATTAACTATGTTCAATGAGACAACTCCTTTAAAGTGCCTATTATTGTGTCCAGCAAAATGAAAAAAAACATATGTCGGTTTCTTTCCCCTTGATTAAAAACAATACATGTCTTTTAGGAGTGGTTTTATAAGTGTTGGTTCTAGCTAGTGGCAAGAATTGAGACATAACTGAGATATTCTTCTAGACCTGCTGTGTGTTATTTCAAATTCTTTGAAAAATTATCAAAAGCAATTTTTGAAATTAAATAGTAAATTGAAAAGTTTTTCCAATTTTCCAATATTTTCAGTTTTCTCCTCCTTATCTCTTTCCTTTTATCTAATTTTTTCTGATAGTAAGATGACTGGTTATAGTAAGTCACAGTGTAGGGAGAAAGAAAGCAGACAGCTGTGAGGATGACAGTTCTGGTACGTGAATGCATGACAGTGAGCTAAGGTCTCCTTCTCCTGGTGCCTTCCTCATGTGAATGGACAGTGGACTTATGACCTCTATTTTTTCTTAATTAATTTTCTGTGACTCATGACATCAGAAATGTGCTGGTATTGAAACCTCTTAGAAAAAAAGCTAATAATGAATAGAAAAAAGAATAGAAAAAGATTCACTATTTTGTAAATGTCAGGAATAATGATTGCAGGAGGATGCAAAGATCCTCCTTTTAGAAAGCACATGGGGGAATTCATCTTAAATAAATTAAAGGTCACAGGCGAATTCTATCAAACATTTAGAGATGAGCTAACACCTATCCTTCTCAAACACTTCCAAAATATAGCAGAGGGAGGAACGCTCCCAAACTCATTCTACGAGGCCACCATCACCCTGATACCAAAACCAGACAAAGATGTCACAAAAAAAGAAAACTACAGGCCAATATCACTGATGAACATAGATGCAAAAATCTTCAACAAAATACTAGCAAACAGAATCCAAAAGCACATTAAAAGGATCATACACCAGGATCAAGCACATTAAAAAGATCATATCCCAGGAATGCAAGGATTCTTCAATATACATAAATCAATTGATGTGATACACCATATTAATGAACTGAAGGATAAAAACCATATGCTCAATTCAGTAGATGCAGAAAAAGCTTTTGACAAAATGCAACACCCATTTATGATAAAAACGCTTCAGAAAGTAGGCATAGAGGGAACTTACCTCAACATAATAAAGGCCATATATGACAAACCCATAGCCAACATTGTTCTCAATGGTGAAAAACTGAAACCATTTCCACTAAGATCAGGAACAAGACAAGGTTGCACAGTCTCACCACTATTATTCAACATTGTTTTGGAAGTTTTAACCACAGCAATCAGAGAAGAAAAAGAAATAAAAGGAATCCAAATCGGAAAAGAAGAAGTAAAGCTGTCACTGTTTGCAGATGACATGATACTATACATAGAGAATCCTAAAGACTCTACCAGAAAACTACTAAAGCTAATCAATGAATTTGGTAAAGTAGCAGGATACAAAATTAATGCACAGAAATCTCTTGCATTCCTATACACTAATGATGAAAAATCTGAAAGAGAAATTAAGGAAACACTCCCATTTACCATTGCAACAAAAAGAATAAAATACCTAGGAATAAACCTACCTAAGGAGACAAAAGACCTGTATGCAGAAAACTATGACACTGATGAAAGAAATTAAAGATGATACAAACAGATGGAGAGATATACCATGTCCTTGGATTGGAGGAATCAACATTGTGAAAGTGACTCTACTACCCAAAGCAATCTATAGATTCAATGCAATCCCTACCAAACTACCAATGGCATTCTTCACAGACCTAGAACAAAAAAATTCACAATTTGTACGGAAACACAAAAGACCCCGAACAGCCAACGCAATCTTGAGAAAGAAAAACGGAGCTGGAGGAATCAGGCTTCCTGACTTTAGATTATACTACAAAGCTACAGTAATCAAGACTATGGTACTGGCACAGAAACAGAAATATAGATCAATGGAACAGGATAGAAAGCCCAGAGATAAACCCATGCACATATGGTCATCTTATCTTTGATAAAGGAGGCAAGAATATCCAATGGAGAAAAGACAGCCTCTTCAATAAGTGGTGCTGGGAAAACTGGACAGCTACATATAAAAGAATGAAATTAGAACACTCCCTAACAGCATACACAAAAATAAACTCAAAATGGATTAAAGACCTAAATGTCAGGCCAGACACTGTCAAACTCTTAGAGGAAAAAATAGGAAGAACACTCTATGACATAAATCACAGCAAGATCCTTTTTGACCCACCTCCTAGAGAAATGGAAATAAACACAAAAATAACCAAATGGGACCTAATGAAACTTAAAAGCTTTTGCACAGCAAAGGAAACCATAAACAAGACAAAAAGACAACCCTCAGAATGGGAGAAAATATTTGCAAATGAAGCAACTGACAAAGGATTAATCTCCAAAATTTACAAGCAGCTCATGCAGCTCAATATCAAATAAACAAATAACCCAATCCAAAAATGGGTAGAAGACCTAAATAGACATTTCTCCAAAGGAGATATACAGATTGCCAACAAACACATGAAAGGATGCTCAACATCACTAATCATTAGAGAAATGCAAATCAAAACTACAATGAGGTATCACCTCACACGGGTCAGAATGGCCATGATCAAAAAAATCTGCAAACAATAAATGCTGGAGAGGGTGTGGAGAAAAGGGAACCCTCTTGCACTGTTGGTGGGAATGTAAATGGATACAGCCACTATGGAGAACAGTATGGGGGTTCCTTAAAAAACTAAAAATAGAACTACCATATGACCCAGCAATCCCACTACTGGGCATATACCCTGAGAAAACCATAATTCAAGAAGAGTCATGTACCACAATGTTCATTGCAGCACCCTTTACAATAGCCAGGACATAGAAGTAACCTAAGTGTCCATCGACAGATAAATGGATAAAGATGTGGCACATATATACAATGGAATATTACTCAGCCATAAAAAGAAACGAAATTGAGTTATTTGTACTGAGGTGGATGGACCTTGAGTCTGTCATATAGAGTGAAGTAAGTCAGAAAGAGAAAAACAAATACCATATGCTAACACACATATATGGAATCTAAAAAAAAAACAAAAAACTGTTCTGAAGAACCTACGGGCAGGACAGGAATAAAAACGCAGATGTAGAGAATGGACTTGAGGACATGGGGAGGGGGAAGGGGAAGCTGGGACAAAGTGAGAGAGTGGCATGACCATATATACACTACCGAATGTAAAATAGATAGCTAGTTGGAAGCAGCTGCATAGCACAGGGAGATCAGCTCAGTGCTTTGTGTCCACGTAGAGGGGTGGGATAGGGATGGTGGGAGGGAGACAAGAGGGAGGGGATATGGGGATATATGTATATGTAGAGCTGATTCACTTTGTTATACAGCAGAAACTAACACACCATTGTAAAGTAATTATACTCCAATAAAGATGTTAAAAAAAAAAAACCTAAAATAAATTAAAGGGCCTCACAGACAATTCTTTCAAAAATCCATAGTTGGACAGTAATAGCAAATGCTAATGTAGGTATTATTCTTTACAACTATAAAATATGAATACTGATGTTTAAGAAAAGTTACTTCAGAGAATTAGATTAATTTTAAGAGCTTAACAAAATAAATTTTCTCCCCAGAGAAGTGAATCACAATTCAAAGCAAATGCCATTGGTAATTTAAAAGTTTTCCCCAAAGTTATTTAAAAGCTTTCCATCAGTTCAAATACTGCATATGTTCATAGAAAATGAATTATAAGATTAGTATTTGTTAAACAAAATTAGTTGACCGAGTAATTTTGTATGTGGCAGTGTTTTAACAAATTAAGAAAGGAACAATAGTTGCTAGGCAGTTAACACTATAGCTTTATAACAGTAAACACAGTTTTGTTAAGGCAGTCCAAATAATTTGTTACACAAGTACACATTACAACGTCAGTATTTACAGTATTAGGACGTGCACATAAAGATATAAAACTCTTGAAAACCACTCAGCACTTATAGCTGCTAGTGAGAAACACTCAGAAAAGAACATTGAGCATATATCAATGTCCAGAATAAGGCATTCGCTGTTCACACTGATTGACATTATCTGTCTATTGCCTGCTATTTATTTTAAAGAGAATGAGAGAGAAAATTAGTTTACAAGATCGGCCAGATGTTGATTTAGCACCCTTTCCAATGCTTTCTGACCTATTTCACACCAATATATGCAAAAATGACAAATGCAGATAAAATGATAATATCGTACAGCATACTGGGGATATACTGAGATACCCCATCAGCTATCCCAGGCCGCCCCTATACACCTCAAGGCGAAGGAAATCAGTACCTTGTCAGGCCCAGATGGGGACCTGAGTTTAGTCCTTTCATTGGATAATTAAGTTGTGGGTAAATAAGGTGTGATTGAATCAGAACAGTGAATGTTGGGTGGTTATTTCTGGTTCATCTTGGGTAGCATTAGAGTAGCAACATTCTTACTTATACTCGGCTAGTTGGTTGGGTCATTGAAACATACAGTTAAAGTGCGGAATAAAAAGTGACTTTAAAATATGTAAATGTCCATTCACACTTCACCATAAAGGTGAGCTTCTACCGTGTAGTTAGGGACCACATGCACCCAAATTGCCTGAGGAGCGTGCCTAAGATGCAGATTTCTGGTATGCAACCCAGACCTCCTCAGTCAGAGTCTGGGGAGCAGAGGCGTGTGTGAGGGAAGGGGCACAAGGGCCAAGAATCTGCATTTTTTAAAAAGCATCTCTGGTGACTACTATGGTTGGTTTTAAAGCTTGAGAGTGAATACTATAGGAATTGACTATATCACTGCTGCAGAAATAAAATGTTAACCTTAAGAGAGCACTTAAACACCACCACAAGGAAGAAATCGGTTCATTTCAGAGTGGAAACATTCTATAAGACAACTGACCTGGAGATTAAAACCACTTGAAGGCCACTTCAGATATAAACTAATGAAATACATTGGATCTTGTTTGGATCCTGATTCAAACAAATCAAAGGGAAGACAGTATTTTACGACTATTGGGGAAATGTAAATATAGACCATTTATTGGCTGATATTGAAGAATTAGTGTTAGCTTGGTTATGGTGGTAATGTAAGAAGGTGCTGCTCTTTATTTTTAGTTGTATACTTAAGTTTTGGTGGAGGTTGGGGGGGAATTACATGACGTACGGTATTTGTTTTAAAATGCTCCAGAAAACCAAAGTGAGGTAGTGTGTGGAGACAAACAATGAAACAGGTGTGGCAGAACATTGACGGCCATTGAAGGTAAGCAGTAGCTACGTGGGGCTTGTTGTATTTTAAATTTCTAGATATGTTAGGAAATTTTTAAAGCAGATTGTTAAGAGGATCTAAGGAAACAGAAAAGCATAATCCAACAGAATGAGTTGCCAAGGTGGACTTGTAAGAAAACAGTTTGACGGTTCCTCAAAAAGTCAAACATAGAATCACCATATGACTCAGCAACTCCACTCCTACATATGTACCCAACAGAATTGAAAACAGGAACTCAGACAAATACATGTACGCACATATTCATAACAACACTAGTCAAAATAGACAAAAGATGGAAACAGCCCAAACATCCAACAGCAGGTGAATGGGCAAAAAAACCCATGGTGTATACACAGAATTGAATATTATTCAACCATAAAAATTATGAAGTCCTGATACATGTTACAACATGGATTGAAAACATTATGTGAAGTGAAATAAGCCACACACAGAAGGACAATTATTATATGATGCCACTTATATGAGGTATGTAGAATGGGCAAAATTCACAGAGACAAAAAGTAAAACAGAGGTTACCAAGAGCTGAGGGAAGGGAAAATGAAGAGTCACTGCTTAGGGTGCAGAGCTTCTGTCTCTGGGGATGAAAAAGTTTTGGAAATACAGTTGACCCTCAAACAACAAGGGTTTGTATTGTGCGGGTCCACTTACATACAGACTTTTTTCAATAGTAGATACTACAGTCCTACACGATCCACAGTTAGTTGAACTGTGAATATGGAGGAACTACAGATGCAGGGCAACCTTGGATATTGGGGACTGACTATAAGTTTTATGGGGATATTTGACTGCACTGAGGGCTGATGCCCCTAATCCCAAGTTGGTCAAGAGTCAACCGTTTCCGGAAGCGGTGGCTGCACAGCGTGCAGGTGTACTACATGCCGCTGAAACGTTCACTTTAAAATGGTTAATTTTTATGTTATCTGAATTTCACTTCAATTTAAAAATGAAAGGTGGAAGTCATCCCCAGAAAAGTTGAAAAATAGGCATCCTACCTCTGTACTCATGGAAACCACTGGCCCAAGACACTGCCTGATGTTAACTGATCATTCTACATAAAAGATGAATCCAAGGATTACTTCCCATCTATTACTTAATCTCAGTAAATTCCTTGTTTTTGCATGCCTTCTTTCAGGACAATTTTATTACCTTTTTTCCCTCCTAAATGGAATTTTTATTCAATGTCATAAATACTTCCATTCCTTTGTGTAATTATTTTCCCCTAGATTCCCTTTGGGATCAAATTGTGGACAGTATAACTGAGAATGGTCAGATGAGACTTTCCAAGGGGTTGGCCTTTGTTGGTTACCTGGGGTATGTGAGCTGTCGGAGCACCCCAAGAGGTGACCACAGGAGCTAAGTAGGAATTTCAATTTCTCATCATCTGATTTCTCTTTTGTCCCAGGAATACTGATGTAGCCACCCCAAGGCTAGCCTTGGACTTTCATCTGTAGATGACCTTTTCATTAAGTGCAGTTTTAAAAATGTAGCTGAAACAAGTCTTGTTATTCCCAGAAGGGACATGGGCTTGGTGGGGAAATTTTAGAAAAACTCTTTCAAAAGATAAAGATTAACTTGGAAAATTAGATGATAAAACCACACAGTGTGATTTGGTAGCTGTAGAGAAAAGACCTGCTTCAGAATTTTCCTTTGAAAAATTGATCGGATCGAAACTAACCCAGGGTGTAACTGGACAACATGAAAATGAACGAGAAGCGACCCTGCTCAGGCCTGTGTTGCAGAACTTGGCACTCAGGAAGGAGGGAATGAAACCAGGGTGTGGGAGAAACATTTACTGACTCTGCCCCATCAAGGCCCTTAACCACTAGAAGTTCAGGAGTGGAATGGGCGTCACTGGATTACTGCCAACTCTCATTCACAGGTGCTGCACGTTTCTTCATCAGAAAGAAAATGAGTTTTACCCATGTGTTTTCACTTGTAAACTCACATCAGGGGCTGCGGAATAGAGTGAAAGAAAAACTCAGAGGGGTTGACACCCTTCTCCGCTAGATGCTTCTTTCTCTCTTTTCAAATGAAAGAATGAGACTACCGGAAATGAAACAAGCAATCTCATGGAAATCGATCAGGTCCGTAAATGCAGGGGTGGGTGAGTAGCTGATAAGGAAGGAGGACTGAGACCTCAGGGAAGGGAAGAGGCTCAGACTGGGGCAGGAATGCCTTGGATGCCTCTCTATTATTTCTCGTCTCCTCTTTTCGGGTTTTTTTTTTTTTTTTTTAAACCAACTGCCGTAAGCTTCAAGTCCTGAGCCTTCTTCAAGCAATGCTAAGTAGGATATATTAACACTTTTTATTTTTCATTTTTTAAAAATGGTAACCTTCTATGCATGGCAAGTGACATAGGGTTGCCATTTGTAATAAACGTTTTCTTTTAAAATAGATAAATTGAAGTCTCCAAAGTGTGTGATTGGAAGCAAACTATTAAGTAAGCAATTCTGCTGACGGTACTTGGCTGTGACAAAAGTCCTGAGGTTTGAGAAACTTCGCGATCGAACAAAGTCTTTCTGTTTGTTAATGACAGGTAATATTTAATCAGCATCTACTACGGATAGGCCACTGTGCAGAACACTTTTCACATCTGATCCAATACAACCCTGCAAGGTCGGTATTATGGGTCCCATTGGATAGAAAAGGAAGTTGAGTCTTGAAGTTAAATTTTGTTGTGAAAGAACACACAATAAGAGGAGAAGCCAGGATTGGAACTCAGGTCTAATGCCCAAAGCTCTGAGCTTTCTGATAAAACACACTACTTCTGGTTCTTCCTTACAGGGCTGGGCCAGAAGAGGAGCTCCATGAAGACCTGTCAGAGAACCGCCATAAAGGGCATGTGCTCTCTGTGTCCTTCCCCAGGTTAGAGCTCAGACGTTGTCCCTATTTCCACATCCTCATTTGCTTTATACAATAGCTGGGGCCCATTTTCATTATTTTCCTTGCTAGTCTGAACACTTCTTCCTGCCCCAAACCCTACTTCTGCTCCATCATTATGAAAACACCTGTTCCCGCAATCTAGCGCCCTAACAAGTTTTGTTGGAAGGAGGCAGTGCCCACTGACCTCAGTGTGAATTAAAACAAATCAAAGAGTCCGCGTTTTAAAGTTGACAGACCCCCGTTTCCAAGAGGAGGAACTCTTTTTTTTTACTTCTACCCCAGCAAGACATTAGCAGCCTGAAATCACTTTGACAGTGTCAGTTGCTCTATTGCAGACCACAGGGAATTTTAATTCCAGCCTGTGAAATTGTAATTGCTTCTCAAGGAGAAGTGAGGAATCCTGGGTAATGGCCACAGCCAAGCTCAATGTCAGAGTTGCCAGTTGCTGCCACATCAGATATTACTTGCTGTTATTCAAAAATCACTCCAGCTTTCCATATGGGAGGTTGAACTGGGAAGTGAAAGTAAATGAACAGAAACTGTCAGCTGTTCAGACAGAACGGCACAGACAGCAGTGTGACAGAGGTGACTGACCTCCCACCAGAAAAGGTAACTTTTTCTCTTTTTTTGGTTAAGATAAAGAGTTTCACAAACAAATTTCATTACTTAAGGTATGAAGCTAAATGATATCATTATAAGCCAAAAATTATCTGGTCCATGGCATGATAAGATTAAAGCTGGAAGGAGTGGTGGGCACGGAGGGGGGAGGTAAGTGGCCCCAAAGAGTAATGAAAATAATGAAGATAGCAAGTCCATGTCAGGTTGATGTTTGCAATGGATTAAAATTACCTGCTATCAAAAGTTAAATTG
The DNA here is from genome assembly GCF_949987515.2 of Delphinus delphis. Classification (NCBI taxonomy): domain Eukaryota; kingdom Metazoa; phylum Chordata; class Mammalia; order Artiodactyla; family Delphinidae; genus Delphinus; species Delphinus delphis. The sequence goes on along the minus strand of NC_082692.2, from coordinate 16,724,323 downwards.
TCTGAGAAATTCCTTCCTGGCTATGTTTGGAATAAAGAGAAGTCGGAGCTACCACATCTGATTACAAAACATTAAGAGACAGAGAAAATTATCTGCAAAGGGAAAAACTTGTTACCTGCCACCTTCTGAAGATAGGGGAGGTTCTGATGAGTACTGAGAGGTTCTGAACTTAATTTTTTTTGCTACAGAGGGTGAGAAAGACAAGAGGAGCAGCTAAATAAAATTGCTTAAATAGATACAGTCTGTGGCTTTCTTGTTCTAGACATTAGAAAAAATTCAGATGTGGGCTTTACTTTTCCTTGTTTGATGATTTCTTGGGCAAATTTTAGGAATTATATTTCACTCTTCGGATGAAAGAAAACTTGCCCTCAGAAGGTCCTTCCACGTAGGATAACTTCTGTTAAAGGTACTCCTGTCTGCCAATCTTCCACTCCAGTCTCCCCCAAATTCTATCTCACCTCTCTGCCTGGCTAAGTCCCCTCACCGTTCAGCAATCTGGTTTATACTCCTTGCTTGCCCCACGATCTCATGACACCTGCGCCTGCCCCTTTCAATGTACTTAGCATTCTTTAGAAGGCCTTCATGGACCTCCCCAGTCTGGGTTAGATGTCCCTCCCATGCTCTGATGATTCCCTGTATTTTTCTACCTCGAGTAGCTGGGTTACAGTTGTCCCAAAGCTTCACAAAGGCAGAGACGGCGTCTGTCCTGTTCACTTCTCTTATCCCAATGACAAGCACAGTGCTTGGTACATAGCACCAAACATCTGCCGAGTTGTCCTTCCCCTTCAGGAAGTCTTCATCCCGCAGCCAGATGGGATTCTGTTTCTCCCAGTGCCCTCACGTTACCTGGAGCACCTCCTGTGTTCATGGTCTGAGGGCATCTGTGTGTGCTCTGCCCCCCCTCTCTAGCTTGAGAGAGGAAAGCAAACTGGTTGAGAATAGGACTGTAGCTCCACATTGCCGGCTTATAATCTTGGCTCTGCCATTTACCAGCTAATGACCTTGGACAAGTCACATCTTTGTGCCTCAGTCTTCTCATCTAGAGTAATTGTTCAGAGTGAGTGGCTCTGAGGATTAAATAAGGTAATATATTAAAGTGCTGGGGAGAATGCCTGGCTGTATGTAGATGTAGCTACGGAGATGATGATGATCATGTTATTTACTTTAAGGTATTTTGGCTACTGCTTCCATCTGCCTTGACTCTTGTGCCAATCCAACCAATGCTTGAGCATGATTTCTAAAACCAATAATGTCAGGGAGTCCCTGGTGGTCCAGTGGTTAGGATTTGGTGCTTTCACTGCTGTGGCCTGGGTTCAATCCCTGGTCGGGGAACTGAGATCCTGTAAGCCACACGGCACAGCCCAAATTAAAAAACAGAACAAAACAAAACCAAAAACCAATAATGGCAAATTCCAGTGACTACAGCTTCCTCAGAAGTAGTCATCCAGGACCCTTCTCCTCATTTCTGTGACATTCCAGGTCCTCCTGCCATCTCCATTCCTGGATTTTAGCATTAAATGCCTGTTCCAGACCCAACAATTTAACAGGGACCCCAACTACTGTGGCTGGGCCTCATTCTCTCATGGCCTTGGAGAGCGTTTCCTCGCTCCAGTCACAAAGGCCTCAAATCTTAACCCAACCACTAAGTGCTGAGAAACTTGCCCTATGACAGAAGATGAATTAAGGCGTTTCATCTTTTCAAGTTGTACATAATGAAAGCAATGTTTATGGTAACAGAATTATGGAATGAGAAAACCGGCCCCCGAAACACCGGGCAGTCCTGGGCCCATGGGGCTTTATGTGACTCTGGTGGGTGGTCCATAACCTGTGTGCACTGAACGGTCAGAAGCTGCCGCAGGGAATCCGGCCCGATCGAAGATACCAAACCTGGCCGAGAGTCAATGGGGCCATTGGGTCAATCTTAGGAGGAAAATGCGAAGGTCCTCTGGGTGTGGGGAAGGCAGAGCTTCCAGATCTGGTGCCTGAAATCCAGAAGAGTCGTCACTATATTCCTAAATACAACATAGTTGTGGCAAAGAGTGTATAAACTCAGGAGTGTGAGGAATATGAATTTTATGACTCCGCTCAAGTTTCTTTTTATAACTCAACTTTTTTTTTTTTTTTTTTTTTTTTGCGGTACACGGGCCTCTCACTATTGGGGCCTCTCCCGTCACGGAGCACAGGCTCCGGACGTGCAGGCTCTGCGGCCTATGGCTCATGGGCCTATGGCTCATGGGCCCAGCCGCGCCACGGCATGTGGGACCTTCCCAGACCAGGGCACGAACCCGTGTCCCCTGCATCGGCAGGTGGACTCTCAACCACTGCGCCACCAGGGAAGCCCTATAACTCAACTTTTATAAGCCCATTCCAGTGGAGAGACAAAGTGAACCTGGGTCAGTTCAGCGCAGTGGCCCCAGTCACCACCACCGCCACTGCCTTCTCTGGGGTTGGGACGAAGAACTCAGGGGATGGAAACAGTTGCAGTTGGGCCCAAACTGGCATCGGGCTGTATAGGCATTCTCTTAGCCCTGAGCGGAGCCTCGAGAGATACATTCAGTTATGATACACCTCTGGACACAGGTAAGTCCCAAAGCTTCTCAATAACAAAGAGAATACTTGGGATTCCTGTTCAGAAATGCTCCAGACTAGAGGAGCAGATCTTAGACCAGTCACTGAACTCCTCTAACCTCAGTTTTGCCATCTATAAGGTAAGGGGGTCCAACTCTATGGCTCCTATGAGCCCCTCTTGTCTTATTCTAGGCTGACCTGCAGGGTTCACCACTCCTGCTTTTCAAGCAAGACCAAGTCTTGGGTGAAGCAGAGAGACACAGCGATCCCGATCTTTTATCAAGTGTTGAGAATGAACAGTCTTTCTGTGTAACTTATTCAAATCTCAGTTCAAATTTCCAGCAGTAACTGGAGGAAAGTTTAAACTCCCTGACACGCTGCAGAGAAACACAGGTTGTTTAGGACTGATTAGCAGAAGGCAGCCGGTGGTGACTTTCTGGGGGTTTACACTTGTGACTTCAATGTTGGGTTGCCGCAAGTTTTGCTTTTAATATTAATTGGAGTTACTGCAGCTCCTCAGATAGACAGCTTGACTCTGCCCCATAGCGTGAGGGAAAGCTGGTGTTAAATTGCTTCTCCCCTCCCCCACTTCCCTTTTGATTTGTGTGTCTAAAGGCATTAAAAATATTCTTCAACCTGAAATACGACATTTCTAGCTAGCGAATGTTCTTGCAGCTGGTATAATTCTGATTGCCCAAGGCAAGCTGGTTTGATAAGATTAAATTTTTTAGACTGGGATCCAACCAACTTGTGCTTTTTGTCAGACTGCTTTGGAACTTTCAACCTCTCTAACCTCAAAAATCTTGGAGGATGCTGTGTTAAGAGGGAAAAAGAGAAGAGGGATCTAAATTGGAGGCTTGAGAATCTTATCCTGCGTGAATAGGGTTAGAGATCTTACACATGGAAGGGATGTAGGAGAAGAAAAGCTGTTGGAAAATCAGAGACAAAAAAGATATAAAAACAGGAAAGGTGAGAAGAGGTCCAGGGCAACAGCTAGAGCAGACCTTTCAGAGGCTTTCAGGTCACTCTCTTCAATGACACAAAACCCAAGCCATCCTTGGGTTTTTAAAAGTAAATTTCAACAGCTCCTTTACTTCCTCTAGAGGGGACCCAGACTCTACAAGTTCCATCTCATCTTCTGTTTGACTTCCGATTTTATTCTCGGATTTAGAACCAAATGAGATATGATATTGACTATTCACCACTGTTTCCTGGGTGAGAGACTATGCTAGAATCAGGTTTATTTACTCAGGCCCAAAACATGGAGTTGATACCAAATTATAGCCTAGTTTTCCCGGTCCTGTAGACATGACAAGTTTTAACACTTCAATGGGCCAATAATCAGGAATTTAGAGTTTTCCTGTGAAGCTTGGAATTGAGGGTAGTAGACCATGAGGGCTCTATGGCGGCAGAAGCCCTTCCCTTATATCTCAAACGACACCAAGTAAGGTTGCAGAAATCATACTGGCTGAAAAACCAAAAACCAGAGAACCAAAATGCCAGGAGCATCTGCTCTCTAAGATCACGGCCCGAGATAGTTATCCCAGGTGGCTTTTTGGTTAAGTATTCTCATCCATTTGTTGAGAATAGAGCATGTGAATTCTTAACTGAACAGGTGTATTAATAGAATTTGAGATACAGAAGATCAAACCCAGAAAGCTGGAGTCGCTGATTTGAATCACGGTAGCTAAGCAGAGAAGGTAGCAGGTGCTGGAGGGATAGAGGGTTGCTAGGTCCCCAGAAGCTCCTCTGTGGCAGCACAAAGCAAAGATTAAAGAGCAAATGCACTGAACGACAAAGACGGGAGCCTGACTCTTACTGGGGAGCTTTCTTAATTGAGATAACGGTGGGACCCACACATCCAGTTCCGTGTTACAGCAACAGCTGTAAAACAAGCAAACCCCCATGTTAGCAACCCTAGTGTCAGTAACAGCAATGATAGGAACCATCACCAACGGGCTAAGTGAGGCTTGCTAATGGTTCTCTTGGAAATGGACACATTTGAAGCTTGGAAGCAGATAAAAAACTCAAAACCAAGGACAGAGATTTAACTCTCCTTAAGCCTTGCTTCACAGCCCCTGAAAAGTGATGACTACATTGTACATTTCCGAAAATGGTGGTATAGGGCGAGGAAACGGGAGACCATTGGCCTGGGGCATCAACAGAACAGGCCAGCCTCCAGACGGTCACTGCTTATCTTTTCAGACAGCAATCTCTTCAGAGCCTGCAATGCTCAGAAGCCCGTTTAGAAGCCTACAGTGGCTCTTCCTTGACTATCAAATAAAGTCTAAATTCCTTAGAATAGGATCAAAACTTTTCACAAGCTGAGCTTATTTTTAGTCTAATTTCTAGGCACTTCTCTTATATAGCCTTCACTCTAGCCACGTTTCTCAAATTCACCATACACTTTTAGACTACAATGCCATTTTTATTTTGGTAAAATGTGTATAACATAATATTGATCATTTTAACCATTTGTAAGTGTATGATTCAGTGGAATTAAATACATTTACAACGTTTTGTACCCATCACCATTATCTATATGTAAAACTGTTTCATCATACCCAACATAAACTCTGTACCCATCACACAGTAACTTCCCTTTCCTCCTTTCCTCAGCTCCTGGTAACCTTTATTCTACTTTCTGTCTCTATGAATTTATCTACTCTAGGTACCTCATATAATGGTATCATACAATACTTGTCTTTCTGTGTCTGGCTTATTTCTCTAAGCATAATGTTTTCAAGGTTCATCCGTGTTGTTGCATGTGTCAGAATTTCACTCCTTTTTATGGCTGAGTAATAGTCCATTGTATGTATACACTGCATTTTGTTTATGCATTCATCCATCAGTGGGCATTTGTGTTGGTTCTCCCTTTTGGTTATTGTAAATAATGCTGCTATGAATATTGGTATACAGATATGTATTAGAGTCCCTGCTTTCAATTCTTTTGGATATATAACTAAGAGTGGAATTGCTGGGTCATACAGTAGTTCTAGGTTTCAATTTTGAAGAACTGCCAAACTATCTTCCACAGTGGCTGAACCATTTTACATTTCCATCAATACTGTATGAGGGTTCCAACTTCTCCACATCCTTGTCAACATTTTTATTTTTCGTTTGGTTTGGTTTTATTTATTTACTTATTTGTGTTTTTTTTATGGTAGCCATCCTAATGGGTGTGAAGTAATATCTTATTATGATTTTGATTTGTTTGCATTTGCCCAATAACTAAAGATGTTGAACAAATGTGCTAATTGGCTGTGCATGTAACTTATTTGGAGAAATGTCTATTCAAGTCCTTTGCATATCTTTAAATTGGGTTGTTTGCTTTTGGATTGTTGAGTTATAGAAGTTCTTTATATATTTTGGATATGAATCTCTTGTCAGAGAAATGATTTGTAAATATTTTCTCCCATTCTGTCTTTTTGCTTTCTTGATAGTGCCCTTTGATGCACATAAGTTCTTAATTGTGATGAAATCTAAAAATTTTCCTTTGTTGACTATACTTTTGGTGTCACATCTATGAAATTGTTGCCAAATTCAATGCCATGAGGATTTCTCCCAATGTTTTGTTTTCTTCTAAGAATTTTATAATTTTAACTCTTAACTTTATTTAGGTCTTTCATCCATTTTGAGTTAATTTTCATATATGGTGAAAGGTAAGGAAAGGTCCAACTTTATTCTTTTGTATGTGGATATCCAGTTCCCCCAACACCATTTGCTGAAAAAACTGTCCTTCCTGTATTGAATGATCTTGGCACTCTTATCAAAAATCAATTGGCCAGTTATGGGAATAATTTTCTCTGAGATCTCTATTCTATACTATTGATCTATATGTCTGTTCTTATGCCAGTACCATATTGTTTCAAGTGCTGTAGCCATGTTGTAAGTTTTGAAGTTGGAAAGTGTTTGTGAACAGTGAAAGTGCTCTTTCAAATCTATTCTTTTTCAAGATTCTTTTGGCTAGCTGGGACCCCTTGAAATTCCATATGAATATAAAGGTTGGCTTTTCCATTTCTGCAAAGAAGTCTGTTTCAATAGGGAATGTATTGAACCTGTAGCTCACTTTAGGTAGTATTGACATTTTAATAATGTTAAGTCTTCCTATCCATGAACACTGATATCTTTTCATGTATTTAGATATGTAAAATTTTCTTTCAGCAATGTTTTCAGCATACAAATCTTTTACCTCTTTTGTGAGATTTATTCCTCAGTATTTAATTCTTTTGGATGCTATCGTACATGGAATTGCCTTCTGAATTTCTTTTTGGATTGTGAAACAATCCAAAAAGAAACAAGTGATTTTTGCATGCTGATCTTATAATACACAACTTTGCTGAATTTGTTTATTAGCTCCAGTAGATTCCTTGTGGATTCTTTGGACTTTTCTATACACAGGACCATCATGTCATCTACAAATACCTCTTCCTTTCCAATTTGGATGCCTTTTCTTCCTTTTTCTTGGCTAACAGTTCTGACTAGAACTACTAAGTACAATGTTGAATAGCAGCTGTGAAAGTGGGCCTCCTTGTCTTGTTCCTGATCTTAGGGGGAAGCTTTCAGTCTTTCACCACTGAGTATAGTATTAGCTGTGGGTTTTTCATAAATGTCATGTTGAGGAATTTCCCCTCTATTCCTAGTTTTCTAAGAAGTTTTGTCATGAAAGGGCGTTGGATGTTGTCAAATGTCTTTGCTGTTTCAGCTGAGATGATCACATGCCCCCCCTTTGTAAATTAATGTGATGTTAAATTGATTGGTTTTATATTGAACCACTCTGTATTCCTGGTATACATGCCACTTGGTCATGGTAAACAATCCTTTTAATATGCTGTTGAAGTTAACTTGTTAATATTTTGAGTATTTTTGCACTTATATTCATAGGGGATTTTAGTTTGCAATTTTCTTGTAGTGTCTTTATCTGGCTCTGATATCAGGATAATGCTGGCCTCATAGAATGAGATAGGAAGTGTTCCTTCCTCTTACCATTTTTTGGTAAGAGTTTAAGAAGAATCGGTGTTTATTATTCTTTCGATGTTTAGTAGAATTCACCTGTGAAGCCACCTGCTCCTGGACTTTTCTTTGTTCATGCTGGTCAGGGGGGAAAGTCTAGGGTTTAAAGAAAATAATTCTTGCCGCAGGTTCTTTTCTTTAGAGAACCAAGGCCCGCAAAAGAATTTTCCCAGGGACTCCTACCAATATACCTAGTTCACTCTTATGCTTCACTCACTGTTTAAATTATTTCTGGTTATTTCAAAACAAATTACACTTGCAAGAGTAAAATGTCACATAAATTCCTCCTGCAAGGGCAAAGATTCACAAGATAGCATGAGGAATTTCTTTCAGGATTGAGTGTCAACAGAGTCATTCTAAAGTGACCTTTTGACGGAGATAACACTGAATTTAAGATGAGCTGGAATTTGTACTTAGACTCATTACTTCATTACTTATGTATACATTATGTGGACGGTATGCCTCAGGTCACAAAGGCTGGACCCACGTACATTGAGTCGTAAGTAAACAACTTCCTTTACATCTATTTGAAAATCTTTAGGTCTGTTTAAAAAGCACTTGTGTTTTATTCCTCTTTATGGAAACTGGGGGTTAAAAACAGAAGTTAAAAGCTTGGACCTTGGAATTGGACAGTCTGGGATAACATCTATAGTTATTATGATTAATTACACATATTAAAAGCAGATTAGATAAACCCGAGAGTTAAAATTCCTAGTTCTTCAGGCTTTTCTGAACTCCAAGTTTTCCCTTACCTTGATCCAAGGTTTCTGGGTTTTTTTCCCCCTATATTTTTTTTTTTCTGGGCACTTGCCTCACCAGTACTTGTAAGTGTATTCAGATGCCCATAAATTAGGAAGACCATGAGAGACCACATGAAACTCTTTGCTTCAACTGTTACACAGTTGGGATATTTTGGCTATAGAGCTCTAGGAAACAGTACTGGTAGGAAACAATTGACCAAAAACTAATGAAGAATAATAGTGTCTGCACTTCCTTTTACCCCAAGGTAGGGTGGGGAAGGGCATGACTTCTAGGCCTCCCTATTAATCTCTTTGCTCTTTTAATCTTTGGCCATGGAAAAATGCCCTTCTTGATCTTAGATTGGCCACCCAAATCTGTGCTACACAGCACTCATTAATTCGATCTCCTCCAATACAGCTGCAATCCATTTTCTTTGAATTTTTCTTCCCTTGCTGCATTTGTTAAAATTAGACTTTAAGTCCCTTGAGGCAAGAATCTTTTTATCCTACATATAATTCTTTTGGGTGGTCATGTGTTAATAACAAAATTTAAAACACCTAACCTTATTTATAAAGTTGGTTTTCGTGTTTAAATGGCTAAAGGAATCATGAAAGGGGAAGGAAGGATGTGTGCCTAGGACACACTACTTGATACATGTGATCTCATTTCATCTTTAATGACACTGCAATGCAGTTGTGTTCCTATTTTACAGATGAGGCTCAGAAAGAAGTGGTCTGGCTGCAAATTTAAACCAAACTTCTGTTGATGTCAAAAATCTCATGCTCTTCCCCTATACTATTTTCCTCAGATTTGTAATGGAAACAACTGAGATCTGAACCCAGTTGATTCAGGTCCTTAACTCCTTCATGGTTCCTTAACTCAACTTCTATGGTTTCAACAGCATAAAAATTAAGCTCAGGGCTTCCCTGGTGGCACAGTGGTTGAGAGTTTGCCTGCCGATGCAGGGGACGCGGGTTCGTGCCCCGGTCCGGAAAGATCCCACATGCCGCGGAGCGGCTGGGCCCGTGAGCCATGGCCACTGAGCCTGCGCGTCCGGAGCCTGTGCTCCGCAACGGGAGAGGCCACGGCAGTGAGAGGCCCGCGTACCATAAAAAAAAAAAAAAAAAAAAATCAAGCTCAGTGGAAAAGCAAGTATAAATTTATCAAATGTGCTATCGATGAATTGACTTTTAAAACTAAAAATACTTTGAGAAGTGGTTAGAACTGCAGATTAAATATAAATTTGGCATGGATGCTCCAGGTTAGGTTGTATCATAGAGAGAGATGCCCAAGCTTTCTTGATTCACGGCACCCCTAGGCCAAAAGAAACAGCCAACCACTCTGGTTATTAAGTAGGTAGGTCCTAACAGCTTAAGAAATATTTGTGTCTTAATTTCTTACAAGAACTATTTGAAAAAATAATACATGTAAATTGAAATAAATGATCTATTTCATTCAAAAATTGCCATAATTATCTATTAATGGGAGGTGTGTATCTTTCGGGCACTGCACAACTTCTCAGACCTTGAAATAAAATCACCTTCATTCCTTGTTAAACATTGATTTTTCACTTGATACTTGCTTTTTTATCACAGGAACCACCTAAAACCTAGTCTTACAAAGATACGGTAACATCAAAAAATGTTGTGCGTTTTAATGTTGAAACTGTGAACTATTTTGAGCTAATAGTTTTACATGGTATCTGATAGATGTCGCTGTGTTTCCCTCAAAAATTTAAAATATCCCGTGGCGCTCCTGTGAGTTCAGTGCAGCACCTTGGGGGGCTTAGGGGTCAGGCAAGCCTTAAGAATATCATTTACCCTCCTATCATTTACCTTTTCTTCTTTCTCTCCCTCCTTTCTTCCCTTCTCTACCTCTCTCCCTTCTTACGTTTTCCCCCATGCTTATTTTATGATGATAAAACCTCTTGAAGCTTCATTTGTAACTCTAATTCTCCCTCCAAGACATCTTATAATATACATTGAAATTTTCAACCTGGAGTGAAGTCAATGGAAAAGCCTATGTTTTGACTGAACGACATATGGAAATCTGATGTTTAGACACATTTTCCTAGCAACAAAGCAAAGTTTTCACCAAAGAATTTTTATGTTATCCTATTGACAGTCTTGCACTTGATGAACCAGGGAAGATAGAAAGAAAGAGAGAGAGGGAGAGGGAGGGAGGAAGGAAGGAAAAGCAACTTGTTAAATCTTTAAGAGTGCATCAAGTACGATGCACGTTCTTGGAGCAGGACGACATGGAGAGAAAGGCTGGGCTCCCCCAGAACCTCGGCATCCACAGAGTTAATCCTAGATACCCGTCTACTGGTTCAGGTCAAGTTTAGGTGGAAGATGGCGTCATGGGAGCGGGAAGAGTATACAGCCTAGAAGCGCAGGCTTTGGAGTCAGGCTGAGTTCAAGTTCTGCCTCTAGAACTTAGTAGCTCTGTGCCCTTGGCAAGTTACTTAGTCTTGTGTGTTTTAAATTTTTTTTTTTTTCTCAGCAAAATGGGAACGATAGTACCTATCTCAGGGTTGTGTTTTCAGGACCGATGAACACTTGTAAAGTCCACATCATTTTGTCTGACACATTTAAAGGCTAGAGAGTTGATGGTTATCAGTATTATCATTATTATCAAAACAGGGCTGCCTCACGGATGAGAGACAACAGAGACAAGGCCTGCTGAACAAAGTCAAGGACAGAGAGAGAGGGCTTCCCTGGTGGCGCAGTGGTTGAGAGTCCGCCTGCCGATGCAGGGGACACAGGTTCGTGCCCCAGTCCGGGAAGATCCCACATGCCGCGGAGCGGCTGGGCCCGTGAGCCATGGCCGCTGAGCCTGTGCGTCCGGAGCCTGTGCTCCGCAACGGGAGAGGCCACAACAGTGAGAGGCCCGCGTACCGCCAAAAAAAAAAAAAAAAAAAAAAGAGAGAGAAGAAACAGTGGGGAGAGTGGCAGAGTTCACGTCAACAAGTGGATGGCACCCGAACTCTTAGATACCGCTGACAGGAACGTAAATGGGTACAACGCTTTCCAAACACCAGGGCAGCGTGTGCAAACGCCCTGACTGAGCAATTCCATTTCTCGATATAAGTTCATAAAATGCACATCTCTGTGGGCCCAAGAACATGTTTATAGCATTATTATTCTGATAGCCAAAAAATCAGAAACAACTCGAAAGTAGGATGGATAATTACAATGTGGTATATTCATACAGCGGAATCCTATTCCGCAGTGAAAGTGAATGAACTACTGCCGCACACAACCACCTGGATGCCTCTCACGTGCAACGTTGAGCAAAAGAAGGCGGACACAAAACACTGTCTGCTGTATGACCGCATTTATGTAAAGTTCAGGAACAGGCAGACCAATCTATGATTAGAAATAAGATAGTCGTTACCTTTTGGGGGACAGAGTTAGCGCCTGGGAAGGCGCATGGGGAGCCTACCTGGTGCTGGTTACAATGTGCTCACTTTTTGAAAATGCATCAAGCTGCCACCCTACGATTTATGCACGTATTTTTATACATGTATGTGCACTTTCATGTGTTTGTTTTACTCTAATAAAGAATTTAAGGAAAAAACTGGCCCAAGTATTCAAAAGATATTGCTATAGATTGAATATTGTCCTCCCCACCCCCTGCCAATTCATATGTTAAAACCCAATGTGATGGTGGGAGGTGAGGCCTCTGAAAGGTGATTAGGTCATGAGGGTAGAGCACTCATGAATGGGATTAACGCCCTTACGAGAGAGACTGAGAGCTCCCTTGCCCCTCCCACCATACGAGGACGCAGCAAGAAGACGGCCATCTGTGAACCAGACAGTGGGCCCTCACAGGCTACCGAATTGCTGGCGCCTTGATCTTGGACTGTCCAGCCTCCAGAACTGTGAGAAATACGTTTCTGCTGTTCAGAAGCCACCCAGTCTGTGGCATTCTGTTATAGCATCCTGAATGAACGAAGACAGATCTCTTCACGGGTCTCCTTTTTAGTAGAGAGGGCCGCATTGAAGAAAAAATGAAAAGACTCTGGTGCTACGGAAAAACATGAAAAGAAAATATAAAGCGTAACAGCAGTTATGTTTACAAACTGCAGGTCAACTGATAGCACATTTGATAAGTTTATCCTACCACGCCTGACTCTGTGAATCAGGATAGGGTGACTTACGCCATGGTAACAGCTCCCAGAGCTCAGTGGCTCAGCACAGGCTCCTTTCTTGTTCTACACGAGGTCTAGCGCACGCCGGCAGAAGGCGATCTCCCTGCACTCCCTCAGGGACCCAGGCTGGAGGAAGCTTCATCCTGACACGTGTGTCCACAATGACGTCTATGGTGCAAAGAACACAGGGCAGACTGGATTTGAACATGTCTGCCCCAAAGAAAGACATGACCTTTCCACTCCCTTTGCACCGGCCAGAACAGGTCACACCATCAGGCCTAACCCCAGAAGGGTAGACGTGCCACCACACTACGGGCAGGAAGGAGAGGAGCTGGAAAGGAAACAGCTTTGCTGACGCCACACTTACCCCTATGGCTCCCAGGCTCAGTCGCATTCCGAATTCTGTCTATAAGATAACTGAGTGGTTGACGCCCACCCACGCTTCTCTCCCGTATCCCTCTAGCAGGAGGTCATGGAGAAGCAAGCTGGATCTCCAGACCACTGCCACCCCCTTGCCAACTGGTCCTCAATGTGGTGGCTGCTACCATGTACGACCTGGTCCCTGCTGCGGGGCTTCTAAACTTCCTGGACCTAAGAGCAGAGTGGAGTCGCAGCCTACTTGGGGTTATGTAACGGCCACGGCGGCGCGGGGACAATCCCGCACGGCTGAACAATCCCTGATAATCCCCACCATGGTTGGTGAGGGGCCGTGGGGCTATCGGACTGCTGGGTGTATCACTCTCACTCACAGAAGAAAAAATGAAGGGACGAGAGCGGAGGAGAGACAGGTACAGAGCTAGAGGGGAGGAAAGAAGCAGATGAGGGGGTGAGAGGAATAGAGTGAGACAGTGGAAATAGAAAAAAAGCTTTCTGTCTCCAATCTGTCCCAGATGCAAAGCTTTTCTTATGTCTTATATAGTGTGACTCTAGGCTTTCGGTAGCAATTCCACTTCTGCTAGGTTTTTATTAAATAAGTACCACGCTGGAACCCACTCTGTTTATTAATAAAGAAATGACTGCACGTATCTCAAGAAAGGAAGGACCCAGCAGGCTCCTATTCTCTAACACATCTCTCTCCTCTCGCTGCCAGAACAGGGGGATCCCAAGTAGACATCTCACTGCAGGACTCAGAGGAAGCAGGAGCAAACCCTGGCATTTTAAATGTGATCTCCTCTTAGAAGCACATACCAGGGTCAGGAGAAGTGTACTAATACTAGAGTTTTTTGTTTTGGTTTTTTAACTCACTGGCTTATAATTTAATTTTAATCTGGATTCAAAAGATACAAAAGAGGTTGAAACATTTTGAGATAAAATGAAGAGCTGAAAAGGGATGGGGGTTTAAAAATGAAAACTGTCCTGTGGTAATGACGGGCGCCTGATTTCCCTGCGCTATACGATCCAAATAACTTACTCAAATGCTGACAGTCATGAGCCTTGCTCACTACAACAATTCCTTTTATTGTGGAAGAAATCACTTCATTTAGTAAATGGCCAGTGATGTCAGGTAGAAATAGACAGTGGATGGAATCAATCGAAAATGTCAGAAAAGAGGCAGAGCTTGTTTTCGACAAGTCCAGTCTTCGAAAGTCTGTGGGAGCTGAAGAAGTGGGTGATTCCTCTGACTTCTCAAGATGTTGCCAGGAGTCGTTTAATTGGTAGGCTCTCCCTGCATGTTCTGAAAGGATCCAAGTTCCAGAAACAGGTTTCCATGTAAACTTTTCAGGAACACATCTGCTGTGGAAAATAAGATGTTTGTAGTGGCATCGGGACCCCAAACAAAGCATAAAGAGAAAGATACATGTAAAAATGTTTATTGAAAATGGAAAATCTTCCCACATAAGGAAGAGGTGACCAGACCCACGGTACAAATAGGTTTCTGACTTGAAGATTGGTGATTTAAAGAAAATGCGACCACTTGCATTTCTTGCTAAAAATAAACCAAGGGGAGCTTAATTGAAAAGACATGCTATAGCAGCTGTTGTTGGGTTTTAGGTCAAATAACCAACGAGTCCAACTCAAGATGAGACTGGGTAAGCCCCATTAAAGAGTGTGGCTGAAGGGCAGGGAGACTGTAAATTACTGCCCTTTGAGAAGTGATGTGGTCGCTCTCCTTTTCTTTGAAGATTTTAATTAGAAATTCATTCCTCTTCACAGATTTTATTTTTTAAAGGCCACACCGTGTAGCACGTGGGATCTTAATTCCCCAACCAGGGATCGAACCCATTATTCTTCTTCACCGATGCTTCAGTTAGTTGTGTTTTAATTACAGACCTTGATCAAAAAAGCAAAAAGAAAAGCAAACAGAGCCAGGACCACAGACATCCTCAGTGTACAGTCCTGGTGTAGCCTTTGCAATTGTAGCGCCATTCTGGAACTCGCCGAGTCTTGCTGAGTTGCATCCAAGGTGTGGGATACTGAATTCAGGTGGTTCCCAAGCCTATTTCTGAATTCCTATAGAGAGAGAAACATAGAGGAAAACGGAAGACATTAAGGATGCAAAATAAGAAAAAAAGCGCTAATGTGACATCAGTCAAGCAAAGGACCCCTAGAAGGAGCTATTTTTTTATTGAGATATGATTAACATATAATATTGTATTAGTTTCAGGTACACAGCATAAGGATTCAATATTTGTATACATTGTGAAATGAGCACCACAGTAAGTCTAGTTACAACACAGTTACAATTTTTTTCCCTTGTAATGAAAACTTTTAAGGTCTACTCTCTAACCAACTTCCAAATATACAATGCAGTATTGTTAACTATAGGCAGCATGCTGTACGTTACATTCCCAGGACATATTTACATTATAACTGGAAGTTTGTATCTTTTGACTCCCTTCACCCCTGTCACCCACCTGCCACCCCCCTGGGTCTGACAAGCACTAATCTGCTCTCTGCATCTATATATTCGGTTTTGTTTTGTTTTGTTAGATTCTATGTCTTTCTCTGACTTATTTCACTTAGCATAATGCCCTCAAGGTCCGTCCATGTTGTTGTGAATGGCAAGACTTCCTTTTCTTTTACACCTGAGTAATACTCCATTGTATACATACGCCCCATCTTCCTTGTCCGTTCACCCACTGATGGACACTTAGGTTGCTTCCATCTCTTGGCTATTGTAAATAGTGCTGCAGTGAACATGGGATGCATGTATCTTTTTGAGTTAGTGTTTTTGTTTCCTTTGCGTAAACACTCAGAAGTAGAATTGCTGGATCATATGTTGGTTCTATTCTTAGTTTTTTAAGGAAACTCCATACTGTTTTCCAGAGTGGCTGCACCAATTTACACTCCCACCAACAGTGCACGAGGGTTCCCTTTTCTCCATATGTTCACCAACATTTGTTAGTTCTTATCTCTTTTGATGATGGCCATTGTGACAGGTATGAGGTTACATCTCATTGTGGTTTTAATTTGCATTTCCCTGATGATCAGTGCTGATGAGCACTTCTTCGCGCATCTGTTGGCCATCTGTCTGTCTTCTTTGGTAAACTGTCTATTCAGATCCTCTGCCCACTTTTTTTTTTTTGTGGTACGCGGGCCTCTCACTGCTGTGGCCTCTCCCGTTGCGGAGCACAGGCTCCGGACGCGCAGGCTCAGCAGCCATGGCTCACGGGCCCAGTCGCTCTGTGGCATGTGGGATCTTCCTGGACCGGGGCACGAACCCGTGTCCCCTGCATCGGCAGGTGGACTCTCAACCACTGTGCCACCAGTGAAGCCCCTCTGCCCATTTTTAAAATCAGATTTTTTTTTTTTTCTATTGAGCTGTATGAGTTCTTTATATATATTTTGGATATCAACCCCTCATCAGATATCAGATATGTGATTTGCAAATATTTTCTCCCATTCAGTTGGTTGCCTTTTCATTTTGTTGATGGTCTCCTTTGCTGTGCACAAGTTTTTTAGTTTGAT
Source organism: Delphinus delphis (assembly GCF_949987515.2). Classification (NCBI taxonomy): domain Eukaryota; kingdom Metazoa; phylum Chordata; class Mammalia; order Artiodactyla; family Delphinidae; genus Delphinus; species Delphinus delphis. Next base: position 16,707,939 of record NC_082692.2, on the reverse strand, counting down.
GCAAGAAGAAGCTATCACTCACTCCTTCAACACAGGCACATTCAAACACCTACCATAGGCCAGGTAGGCCAAGCTACGTACAAGCTATAGTTCCTTTCCTTGAAGGGTCAGACCAAGTTCATAAATTTCCAGATTATACACGAACTATATGAAAGAGACAAACAGTGTTTACGGAGAATCAAGGCCGACTTCACGAAGGGTAGAATTTATGTAGAGTGGAGTCATCACAGACGTATCTAACTTTTAGGGATGCAACCATATCTACTCAGGAAAAGAAGAATGACACAGGAAAAAACCACGAAGCCATTTTATTCATCAAACACGTCCCTTAGGACAGGGACTCCCAGCTGGCGCACCGCTGCAGGAGGGCTGCCCCGACCCCCAAGGGGCACCTGAAGGGGTCTGAGTGGCCACAGGGCTCCACCCCCACGCACAGCCTCTGCATCCACTCTGGTGTGCCATGTGCCTGACATGGAAAGGCTGGGAAACCCTGCTTGGAGAGAACACGAGGAGCTAGGAGACATGACGGTGAGACTCTGTAGGGGGTCTCTGTCCCCTGATGTGTCTCAGCAGGTGCGGGGAGGAGAGGACAGGAGGCACCTGGCCACTCTCAGGGAGGTTCTAGTGTTTCGACGTGTAATTTTGATTCCACGCTATAAGATTTCCACCTTATGCACAGGCCTTAGAATCAGTGTCTCCCCTGTTGAAACCTGAATAACACTTTAAGAGATGGAGGCGGGGTGGGGAAGGAGAATCCGGGATGGAAGAAACATTGCGGGGCTGGGAGGAGGGGGCGAGCCAGAGGCGCGGCTGTGGAAGTGCAAGAAAGCCACGGAAGCACAAGATGCCTCCGAACAACCATTTCACGTGGCTTATTCTTTCCTTCCACACTCTCGAACAATCTGGGGACAGGTTCGGCCCCTGTGTGGAATGGCAGCCCTGCCATGCACAGGAGAAGCACTGGAAGGGTGCTTTACAGAAGGTAACTCTGGCACGAAGGTGTAGGGTGCATTGAGGGGAGCGGGGAGGTGGGGGTAGAGAATCCGGGGGCAAGCTGTGGCGACAGATGAGGTGGAGAGTGCTGAGGACCTGTGTTGGGAGGATGGCGGAAGGCACGGAAAGGAGGGCACAACAGACACTTAATGTAGAATCAACAGTAGCTGAGTTCAGGTGAGTGGGTAACGGAGGGACAAAGGAGAGGAATGGGGAAACGAGAAGACCTTTCACAACCCAATTTCCACCAGCTAATACTTGCCTGTGATAGATATGGAAGAACTCTTGCTTTGACTATAGGAGACTGATTGCAAAATTAATATAGCTTTTGTCCACAAGGATGAATCTCTCAACCCCAGTGGCAGTCGAGCCATCATTTACTTCTGGGCTCCTCAGGGATCTGGGCTGACACCCTGCTGCTGTTCCTGCACTGGGGGCCCTTGATAAGAAGGTCACAGCTGGACAGACGGAGCCGTGGTCCCTGCAGCAGTGACGGCTGCACCCAGACCTGCCCCGGGAAACCGCTCTCTTGCACGATTGGCTTTCTGCATGATATTTTGGAGCTGGGAATATGTTGACAAGCTTTCATTTTGATGGTTAAAAATAGCCCCAAGGTCTCAAGGACAGCACTCAACCTTGGGAAAGAATGCAGCCTTCTACAGCTAAAATAACGGAAGCTCTGTGAGTTCCTCAAAAGCAGAGAGGTTGCCTAATTCATCTCTGGGTTCTTGGAACCTGCACAGCGGCAAACACAGAGCAGGTACTCAGCAAGTGTTCAGAAATGAATGAACGAACGAATGAGTGAATGAACGGATATGAGGATGAGTATTCCAGATGAGATACAACTGATCAAAAACACGCTTAGCTATGTCTCCGGTGATCGATGCGCACAACTGTAAAAGGGTCTTGAGTTGTTGCCTCTAGCAATTAAACCATCACTTCCTAGGCTTGGGTTTACAAGACAAGAACTAAGAGGCTGATTAAGTTCTCCTAGGCCTGAGTTCTTTAACCTTTTTAAGTCACAGATGGCTTTGAGAAGGCAGTGAGGACTACAGACTGTTCCCCCAGAAAACTGTGGAGGCATCCGTGCACCGATACACACAGCCTCGCTCACACCCTGCAAATAACTTCAGTAGGTTCACAGATCCAGACACTGTGGGGCCTGATGCTTTCTCTTAAAAAAAAAAAATTCAATACAAAATTAAGAACAGGGCCTTGGAAGGGGCCCCTCAAAGTGTCAGGCCCTGAATCTTAAGCTCTACTAGCTTCAGGGAAGATCTGCTCCTGTCCCACCCCCAGTTCTGAAAAATGAACCTTGGTTCTGTGCATGCAATCCCAGAAGCTGCCATTCGGTGATCACTGGTGTTGGGGGCCAGGGGTCAGGCTGCCCCGGGCAGGACTAGGTGAGTCTCAAAGCATCAAGCATTGGGTTGGGTTTTTAACATATTCTGCTTCACAAAGGTGCAGTACAGGTAAAGTACCTGTGCTCTCAGCCTGAAAATACCCTTCAACTCTTTTCTTTTTTTTTTTTGCGGTACGTGAGCCTCTCACTGTTGTGGCCTCTCCTGTTGCAGAGCACAGGCTCCGGACGCGCAGGCTCAGCGGCCATGGCTCACGGGCCCAGCCGCTCCGCGGCATGTGGGATCCTCCCGGACCGGGGCACGAACCCGCATCCCCTGCATCGGTAGGCAGACTCTCAACCACTGCGCCACCAGGGAAGCCCCACGACCCTTCAACTTTTAACAAGAGTTTCACAGAATTTCTTCCTCTGTTCCTTCCAACTCATTTGCCATAAAATTTTGCTCAAAACATAAAAGGAACCTACTAAAGCAGCATTGTGGATTATCTGTGGCTGGGTTCAACACAGTCATTCTTTCTTGGGCACTGATTTTTCCCTCCCTCACTCAAACATTTAACACATCTGAACATAACTGACCCATATGGTGGCAAGCCACTCTCCTGTCCCTGGGGGCAAGTCTGCATCACAGAATCGTGTGGAGTACCGTGGCACCCATACGCAGCCCCACAAGAAGCCCACCCTGCCATTCTCCCTAAGATCAGGGTGAGAGCTTGATGACACAGCAGGAGAGAGGAAATGCAGCCTGTCTCTGCCATGCTGTGCTTCTTTCATTATCTTCACCCTGTACCAGTTCACCATCTTGATTAAAGGAGTCTGATGATATGTTTTAAAATATAAGATTGAAAAAAAGTTTCTCAGATGACAGTGATCTGTTGCCAGCTAGCTTTGTACATTTCAATTGTCACTACCACTGTGATATTGAAGGAAAAGTAATTTAGAAATACAGGAAATACAAGGACTTTCTCATAAAGTCCAAGATTCTCAAACATATAAATGCACAACTATTATGGTTTCCACACAGTCAGAAGCACCATTCATGAATATAAAATAATGTAGTATTTCTAGACTGTAATGAAAATAAAAAGGGTTTACAGGTGAAGTGATGATACATAACCAATAGCAAGATAAAGTTTAGACACACATACACGCAGAGTAACGTATACAATTGACTTTAGAGAAAAACCTGGCAGAGTCAATAGTTCTGGAAAGTAAACAGAAGGCTCGAGCCTTCCAGAAACCTCTTAAACATTACCAAGTCATTGATTTTTGAAATTTAAGACACACTTGTATCTCTCAAGCTATAATGCAACAAATACAAGAAATTTTATTATTTACTAAAACTAATTAAACATCAACTCTCAGATTTATAATTCTTAAGAAATCAAATTCCATTTAGAAATGCCTTTTACAAAACAGATAGAAACAAAGCAGGATATGACCTTCGTTCAATCAAAAAGATCCACGTATTTATCCAGTCATAGTAGACTAAGGACACATTAAGAAAGTGTTAACTTTGATTAACATGCTTTTCCCCCCTTGTAAATCTCACTGTTCCCTTGATTAATTTCTAAACATACTCACTTCCTAATTCTTAAACATATTGTAATTTTCAAAAGTACAGCTTATCAAATCCTACTAAAGTAATACATCTATTAGAGTAGCATCACATATATATGCCAAAAAAACCAAACCAAATCAAAAACAACTTTGATGTTCAGAACCTTCAGGGATCAGATTTCAATCAGTTAAAGATAAAGACAGTTGGGATGGTAACAATAGTCAACCTCTAATTATTTCCTTCTTCTCTAGCAGTTATACATGTATTGCTAGGGAAAGGAAGGGGAGGCCTTTAACCTGGGCACTTTTATCACCAGAGAAACAAATGGGACCTGTTCTAGAAGCAGTAAGTGCATGGGCTCTGGGCTCTAATCCCAGCTCCATCTGAGAATTCTTGGGCAAATGATTTGTCCTCTCTTTTGCCCCATACAGAATCACCTGAGATACAGTAAGTATCTGCACATCATAGGGTTGTTATGAGGATTAAACGAGGTATATATATTGTGTCTTGAACATTTAAGATTCCAAAAAGATGAACACACTCCATGGTATTTTATGGTCCTAAGGAAATATGCACACTGCCTCAGATATTATTTTTGTAAAATTACGAAGTCACTATTTTATTTGCTTCTCAAATACGGTTTATCAATTTAAACTATTTTTGTTTCTTACACATATCATCAGGAGGGGCACAGTATAATGAAGAGCATGGCAGACCAGAAACCGAATCCAAGCTCAGATATTTATTAGCTGTGTGACCCCGGGCAAGTGGTTTAAGCTCTCCAGGCCTAGTTACCTCTTCTGTGAGGTAGGGAGACCAGTATCTACTTTAACATGTTGTTGAAAGGGTTAGAATTCGCATGCCCAGAGCGTGGGCAGAGTGCCAGGAATACAGAAGGTTTCGATGAAGGGCCACCATTATACTCCATTCCAGGAGTGTGGCGTGGAAGACGGAGAAGGGCAGAGCCTCCCACAGCATTTGCCAGCAGCGCCGGGAGGGTGACGTCCTATCCCGGATGCTGTCCTTGCAGCTCTAACCCGCGAGGGAGAAGCTACGCCCGCCGTGAAGTTGGCACCTCCTACTCCCCGGGCTCTCAGTCTGTGGGGTGAGCCTTCTGGAAAGGCTCTTAACTAAAACCATACTATATAAGAAGGGAGACTTGGACACCACCATTTATAAGGGGGAATTCACCTGTCAAATGTGCCACGGGCCCTTTTTATGTCTGCCTTTTCTTCCAGTACCTAATATTGCTGTAACGCTGCTTTCAAGGAAACTAAAGAGGAAGAAAACAAGTCACAGTCACCGCCACGACTCTGCTCTCCGCCTGACCCTGCCATCTCGCCTCCAGCCACCATGCGCCCCTGCCCCTCTTCCTATGGACGTGTCAGATCTTGACTGGACAGATCTCGACTCTCTCAACCAGCACCCAGCCCAGATGCACCGGGAGCTCCCGCTCTGTGGGCTGTGTGTCCTGCCGGCTGGCCCTCATCACGGCACTCACGGCGTGTGTGGTCCCCCAAGCTCTCGCCGTCCCACCAGAAGGTGCGCTCAGTGCAGGCGGAGCTGAACGAGCTGCACAAGAGGACCCGCTCCAGCGGAAGCCTCGGGCTCCACACAGTTACCAGGAGAGGGGTGCAGGGCGCCTCCCGGCACCTGTATGGCCGGCTGATCCTGAAGCTCCCTGCTGGAGGAAGACAGGGGCCACCAGGGCTGGGCCTCCTCTAAGGCCCTTTCCTTCTGTGGAGCTCACCAGACCCACTGAGAAAACAGGCCTCCAGGGCCACCCTTATTTGTCCTCCTCACAGCTCTTTCAGCCAAAAGAAACAGACCTGAAGGAAAGGGAGGGTACCTAGAAGGTGGTCAATCAACGTTCTCTGAAGGGATGTTTGGGTTTCTACTTGTTCCTTTGCATTCTGTGTTCATATTTTCATATAGTTGCAAGGATCCTGTTCTTGGGAGCTGATGAACTTGCCCTTCCAACGTTAGAAAGCCACCCTGTTCAGCGGCCTCTCCTGCCGTTCCTCCTCACCAAAAATGTTTATAAATTGTGACATGGGTGCAGAACCAGAGGCATAACGATCCAGCAAGAAAGGTGGACGACAAGCTCTGTGTAAAAATACTAAGTAGAAGAAGTAGTGTTTCTGGAATGTTCCCCATGTGCCCAGAAGGGCTCTATTCTCCATGCCTTCTCTCCTTTAATCCTCCCAACCGCCCAGTGAAGTCGTTAACACTGGTTTCTCCCAACTTTAAGTATTCACCCAATTTACAGACAGTAGGTGTAAATGTGGAAGCAGAGGAGAGGATTGGCTTTAGACATATTAAGTCTAGCCTGGTAGTTACATATCAGAGATGCATTTATAGTGCAATGCAAAGAAATGAGAAATATCAAGGCACTGAATAATTATTAAAGTAACTACCAGTATCAAGATTCCTATCAAACAGACTTTCTCCACTTTACATGGAGGTGACGGTTTATTCTGTGTTTCCCCAGAGAAGGCCCTTCCAGGAAAGCCAGCCCCAGGTCAGGCAGAGACATCGCACGCGACCTGTCTTGCAGCTCTGGGCCATGTTGAGACTCAGTAAACGTGACCTGTGGACGGCACATCCCGGGTTTCCTCTGCACACACACGCACATGCCCACACGCACACATACTTGATCTGCTCACATTAGAACGTGTTACAAAATGTGTTTTAATGAGGAACAGTTGGTCTGGTTCTGCTCAAATAAAAGACATCCCTGTAAGAGAGTTGCCACCTGTCTCCCCAGCTTGCAGTGCAGCTTCTAAATGAATTCTTCGGTCCCTGCCGCCTGCAGGTGTTGCCATGGGCCAGCAATCACATTCCACATGCCAGCTTCCCTTCCCGGACCGACAGACAACTTTGTCCCTGTGCTTCGTGTCATTACCGGATACCAGGACGGACACGGGATTACAGGGGCCAAGGTACCTTTCTCCAATATACTTCTAGACATTTCTCAAACTGGGAGCATCTTAATATCACATAATTAGGAGTGCCCATTATCTCTGAGCCAAAGAGGGTAGTATTTTCTACCTCTTGCAGTCTCTGGAAAGAATGTTATACGTATAGTCCATTAGCATTACTGGTATATCGTCATGTAACAGGATCAACAAATTAAACTTGGAATCAATTATACCTTATCATTTATTTGGGGAGAAAACTGACATTTGAAAATCTCTGTCATGGACTCACATGATGACAGCACAGTACTGTCAGCCTTTTCTGTATCACTTTTGGGCATGAGCAATTCTAAATCAGCAATTATTCATATGTAATTTTTCCTCTTCCCCCTCACCTCAAATGTGTACTTGTTTATCAGATCATTAAAACCGCAAAGAAGAAGTTTTAAACCAGAACACACACACACACTCTAAAAAAATCACTATTATCTTAGTTTTCTGAATCTTATTTTGGTGATAGCAGAGTAAACCCAAGGCTTTGCTAATAAGGCCAAACATAAATTATTAACCTGTCTGCCATATGATCAAATGCATTTCAGATTATATTCTGAATAATTTTGGCTTGACGTCCACCAAAGGAACAGATCTGACGTGTCCCTGCGTGGTCTCGGTGATCCCTCCCTTGCTGGATGCCCAACCCTCTGACCTGAACAGCACTAAACGAAAGAGATAATAATCCTACCAAAAACCAAAGCTCGGCACTTGCCCAACTTAATTATTTCCTGTAAGATCGGATTTCACCCTACTCAAGGGATCTGAAAATAACTCTTAAGCTCTGAACTTCTTTTAATAAATTCAAAATATTTCTTATGTGTAAATTTTTCTCATGGCTCAGAGGCACTGTTACAGCTTGAAGTGGAAGCTAACAGGGAGGAAGAAAAAATTGTTTGATATCTTGTAACTCTAGATAAATTAGAGTTTAGAATCATCTTTTTTTTCAACCAAGCCTGAACATATGGCCTATGCAGAAAACCTATCGAAACCAAATATGTGATCAATACAAGGAAATTGTCTTAAAATATACATTATGCAGTGCGGTACACTATTCGAAAAGAACCTCTAATCTCCTACTTTCGAAGAGTTTGCTTTGAATACAAAATTATCTTCATAGCAGAAAGGTATCTCTATCACAATTGCATTTTATCCCTAAAATATAAACTTAAGGAGGCACCTCTTCACATAAGCAGCCCTAATGCGCACTGCTGCATGAGTCCCTGGTGAGGAGAGATGAACAAAGGTGACTGCTCAGGCTCCGTAATGCCTTCTCAACCCTCCACTGCGGGCTTCTATCTGAATGCCTTCATCTTCTTTGACCTTTTCTTTTATTTTAAAGATTCTTCTGATGTGGACCATTTTTAACGTCTTTATTGAATTTGTTACAATATTGATTCTGTTTTGTTTTTTTTTTTTGGCCACGAGGCATGTGGGATCTTAGCTCCCCGACTAGGGATTGAACCGCACGCCCTGTATTGGAAGGTGAAGTCTTAACCACTGGACCGCCAGGGAAGTCCCCGTCTTTGACCTTCTTAATCTTTCTTGAACCTAGGACAAAATGTCCATTCAAATAAGCTTACACTTCCCTGATTTTCGACTTGTTAACACGTACCAAAATAAGAGGGGTGGGGCAGGTAGGGTAGAGAATCAGATCCCAAATTAATAGTATAGTTCTCTCTTCTGCTAATTAAATATCAGCCACAGATGTACACACACACACACACGCGTGCACACAGACCAAGAGGCTCACTTAGAACTATGAAGTCTGTGATCACAACGTTCATGACAGTGGCAGAAATCAGAACTCATCTGTTCCGAATTACTGGCTGGAAATAAGCATTAGTACAAACTAAAGCTGCTCCACAGGTGTGGCAAAGTTAAAGAAAAAGTGAATTGGGTCAAAATGCTTCACTGACAATGAAGTCCTTTTGATAATCTCTTAAACCAGAACCGAAACGATCCTCGTTCCATGGAGTGTACACTGGAAGCTGTGAACTGGGATGCAGATGGACATAACAATTGGGGGCATTAAAGTTAATCTTTAATCAATTCAACTCAAAATAATTACTCCTAAGGATTTTGTCCAAATAGGTAACCATGAGGGTGTGTTGGCAGATGTTTGTTTTAAATAACAACAACAACAACAAAAAACATGGGTGATGTTAACTGCTATCACAATGCAAACCTCTCATCCTAAGTATCACTTTCAATGACACTGGAAATATGGTTTTAGCATCACTGAGCTCCATGAACTGCATAAAATGAATAAAGGAGATGGCAGGTGCTTTGTTCTGTCTCAAAGAATCTCACAAATGATGAGCTAACATGTAAAATGTTTCCTTCAGATCACCATGACGTTTATTCATCTTGCAAAGTTCAGATAAACTAGTTAAGAAAAATTACACGGTACATACTCACAGTAATTACACTGAACTCAGCCATCTGAAAAAGTTCACATCTCTACCTATTTTCCTATCACTTCCAAAGTTCTATTATGTGTTCTTCCAAACATCCATTCCAAGGTATGCCCGTTCTCCCCTCCTACTTTGAACATGGATAGTTTTTAAAAAATAAAAAATGATGATTCTACCAAAAGTCATTAAAATAACTGAGAGAAGGGCTTCCTGGTGGCGCAGTGGTTGAGAGTCTGCCTGCCAATCCAGGGGACACGGGTTCGAACCCTGGTCTGGGAAGATCCCACATGCCGCAGAGCAGCTAGGCCCGTGAGCCACAACTACTGCGCATCTGGAGCTTGTGCTCCGCAACAAGAGAGGCCGCGACAGTGAGAGGCCCGCGCACCGCGATGAAGAGTGGCCCCCACTCGCCGCAATTAGAGAAAGCCCACGCACAGAAAAGACCCAGCACAGCCAAAAATAAATAAATGAAATTAAAAAAAAAAATAACTGAGAGAAGACTAATATTAAGAGATCTAATCATTTATATCACTATAAAAGCATGGCAGGCAGCCTTTCAGATGGCCCCAAACGATCCTCACCTCCTAGCAGCCACGTCCTTGTGTAACACCTTCCCCGGGATGATGGACTGAACTTACTGACTTGCTTCTAATTAATTACACTCCACATAAATGATGGGATGTCCCTTCTGAAATTAGGATACTAAAAACTGTGGCTTCTACCTTTCTCACTCTCTCTGTTTGCTTGTTCTGGGGGAAACGAGCTGCCCTATGCAGAGGCCCTCATGAGAAGGAACTGAGGGAGACTTTCTACGAACAGCCAACGAAGAACTGAGACCTCAAACAACCCAAAAGAAACTGGGTCTCACTGGACTAAAATCAAGTGAGGTGCCGTCCTCCTTCTGGAGGCTCTAGGGACAAATCCGTCTCGTTGCCTTTTCCAGCTTATGTTACGTGGCTGTGACTCCCTTCCATCTGCAAAGTCAGCATTCTCATCCCTCTGATTCTGATTCTCCCGGAGCCTTTTCACTTTAAGGTCTCTTGTGATGTCACTGGACCCACCTGGATAATCCAGGAAACCTCTTTATTTTGATGTCAGTACATTAGCAAATTTATTTTGAAGTTTAACTTCTTTTTTTGTTAGTTATCTATTTTATACAATATTAGAGTACACATGTCAATCCCAATCTCCCAATTCATCCCACCACCACTTCACTCTGCACGGCAGTCTCTAGGTCCACCCATGTCTCTACAAATGACCCAATTTCATCCCTTTTTATGGCTGAGTAATATTCCACTGTGTATATGTACCACATCTTCCTTATCCATTCATCTGTCAGTGGGCATTTAGGTTGCTCCCATGATCTGGCTATTGAAAATAATGCTGCAATGAACATTGGGGTGCATGTGTCTTTTTGAGTTATGGTTTTCTCTTGGTATATGCCCAGTAGTGGAATTGCTGGGCCATATGGTAGTTCTATTTTTAGTTTTTTAAGGAACCTCCATACTGTTCTCCATAGTGGCTGTATTAATTTACATTCCCATCAACAGTGCAAGAGGGTTCCCTTTTCTCCACACCCTCTCCAGCATTTGCTGTTTGTAGATTTTCTGATGGTGCCCATTCTAACCATTGTGAGGTGATACCTCATTGCAGTTTTGATTTGCATTTCTCTAATAATTATTGATGTTGAGCACCTTTTCATGTGCCTCTGGGCCATCTGTATGTCTTCTTTGGAGAAATGTCTATTTATGTCTTCTGCCCATTTTTGGATTGGGTTGTTTATTTCTTTTTTTTAACACTGAGCTGCATGAGCTGATTATGTATTTTGGAGATTAATCCTTTATCCGTTGATTCATTTACAAATATTTTCTCCCATTCTGAGGGTTGTCTTTTCATCTTGTTTATGGTTTCCTTTGCTGTGCAAAAGCCTTTAAGTTTCATTAGGTCCCATTTGTTTATTTTTGTTTTTATTTCCTTTACTCTAGGAGGTGGGTCAAAAAATACCTTGCTGTGATTTATGTCAAAGAGTGTTCTTCCCATGTTTTCCTCTAAGAGTTTTATAGTGTCCGGTCTTACATTTAGGTCTTTAATCCATTTTGAGTTGATTTTTGTGTATGGTGTTAGAGTGTTCTAATTTCATTCTTTTACATGTAGCTGTCCAGTTCTCCCAGAACCACTTTTTGAAGAGACTGTCTTTTCTTCACTGTATATCCTTGCCTCCTTTGTCATAGATTAGTTGACCATAGATGCATGGGTTTATCTCTGGGCTTTCTATCATGTTCCACTGATCTATATTTCTGTTTTCATGCCAGTACCATATTTTCTTGATTACTGTAGCTTTGCAGTATGGTCTGATGTCAGGGAGCCTGATTCCTCCAGCTCCAATTTTTTCCCTCAAGATTGCTTTGGCTATTCGGGGTCTTTTGTGTCTCCATACACATTTTAAGATTTTTTTGTTCTAGTTCTGTAAAAAAAATGCCACTGGTAATCTGATAGGCATTGCACTGAATCTGTAGATTGCCTTGGGCAGTATAGTCATCTTTACAATATTGATTCCTCCAATCAAAGAACATGGTATATCTCTCCAACTGTTTGTGTCATCTTTGATTTCTTTCATCAGTGTCTTATAGTTTTCTGCATACAGGTCTTTTGTCTCCTTAGGTAGGTTTATTCCTAGGTATTTTATTCTTTTTGTTGCAGTGGTGAATGGGACTGCTTCCTTAGTTTCTCTTTCTGATCTTTTGTTGTTAGTGTATAGGAATGCAAGAGATTTCTGTGCATTAATTTTGTATCCTGCAACTTTACCAAATTCATTGATTAGCTTTACTAGTTTCCTGGTGGCATCTTTAGGATTATATATGTATAGTAACGTCATCTGCAAACAGCGACAGCTTTACTTTTTCTTTTCCAATGTCTATTCCTTTTATTTCTTTTTCTTCTCTGATTGCCATGGCTAGGACTTCCAAAACTATGTTGAATAATAGTGGCAAGAGTGGACCACCTTGTCTTGTTCCTGATCTTAGAGGAAATGCTTTCAGTTTTTCACCATTGAGAATGATGTTTGTTGTGGGTTTGTTGTATATGGCCTTTATTACGTTGAGGTAGGTTCCCTCTATGCCCATTTTCTGGAGAGTTTTTATCATAAATTGGTGTTGAATTTTGTCAAAAGCTTTTTCTGCATCTATTGAGATGATCATATGGTTTTTATTCTTCAATTTGTTAATATGTTGTATCACATTGATTGATTTGCGTATGTTGAAGAATTCTTGCATCCCTGGTATAGATCCCACTTGATCATGGTGTATGATCCTTTGAATGTGTTGTTGGAGTCTGTTTGCTAGTATTTTGTTGAGGATTTTTGCATCTGTGTTCATCAGTGATATTGGTCTGTAATTTTTTTTGTAGTATCTTTGTCTGGTTTTGGTGTCAGGGTGATGGTGGCCTCACAGAATGAGCTTGGGAGTGTTCCTTCCTCTGCAATTTTTTGGAAGAGTTTGAGAAGGATGGTGTTAGCTGTTCTCTAAATCCTTGACAGAGTTCACCTGTGAAGCCAACTGGTCCTGCACTTTTGTTTGTTGGAAGATTTTTAATCACAGTTTCAATTTCATTACTTGTGATTGGTCTGTTCATGTTTTTTATTTCTTCCTGGTTCAGTCTTGGAAGGTTATACCTTTCCAAGAATTTGTCCGTTTCGTCCAGGTTATCCATTTTACTGGCATAGAGTTACCTGTAGTAGTCTCTTATGATGCTTTGTATTTCTGTGGTGTCCGTTGTAACTTCTCCTTTTTCATTTCTAATTTTACTGAGTTGAGTCCTCTCCCTCTTTTTCTTGAAGAGTCTGGCTAGAGGTTTATCAATTTTGTTTATCTTCTCAAAGAACCAGCTTCTAGTTTCATTGATCTTTGCTATTGTTTTCTTTGTTTCTATTTCATTTATTTCTGCTCTGATCTTTATGATTTCTTTCCTTCTGCTAACTTTGGGTTTTGTTTGTTCTTTCTCTAGTTCCTTTAGGTGTAAGGTTAGATTGTTTGAGATTTTTCTTTTTTCTTGAGGTAGGATTGTATTGCTATAAACTTCCCTTTTAGAACTGCTTTTGCTGCATCCCATAGGTTTTGGACTGTCATGTTTTTGTTGTCATTTGTCTCTGGGTATTTTTTGATTTCCTCTTTGATTTCTTCAGTGATCTCTTGGTTATTTAGTAACATATTGTTTAGTCTCCATGTGTTTGTGTTTTTTACATTTTTTTCCCTGTAATTGATTTCTAATCTCATGGCGCTGTGGTCAGAAAAGATGCTTGATATGATTGCAATTTTCTTAAATTACCGAGGCTTGATTTGTGACCCAAGATGTGATGTATTCTGGAGAATGTTCCATGTGCACTTGAGAAGAAAGTGTAATCTGCTGTTTTTGGATGGAATGTCCTACAAATATCAATTAAATCTATCTGGTCTATTGTGTCATTTAAAGCTTGTGTTTCCTTATTAATTTTCTGTCTGGATGATCTGTCCATTGGTGTAAGTGAGGAGTTAAAGTTCCCCACTATCATTGTGTTACTGTCAGTTTCCTCTCTTATAGTTGTTAGCATTTGCCTTATGTATTGAGGTGCTCCTACGTTGGGTGCATATATATTTATAATTATTAGATCTTTTCTTGGATTGATCCCTTGATCGTTATGTAGTGTCCTTCCTTGTCTCTTGTAATGTTCTTTATTTTAAAGTCTATTTTATCTGACATGAGTATTGCTACTCCAGCTTTCTTTAGATTTCCATTTGCATGGAATATCTTTTTCCATCCCCTCACTTTCAGTCTGTATGTGTCCCTAGGTCTGAAGTGGGTCTCTTGTAGACAGCATATATATGGGTCTTGTTTTTGTATCCAGAGGCTGTGTCTTTTGGTTGGAGCATTTAATCCATTCACGTGTAAGGTAATTATCGATACGTATGTCCCTATTACCATTTTCTTAACTGTTTTGGGTTTGTTTTTGTAGGTCCTTTTCTTCTCTTGTGTTTCCCACTTAGAGAAGTTCCTTTAGCATTTGTTGTAGAGTTGATTTGGTGGTGCTGAATTCTCTTAGCTTTTCCTTGTCTGTAAAGCTTTTGATTTCTCCGTTGAATCTGAATGAGATCCTTGCCAGGTAGGGTAATCTTGGTTGTAGGTTCTTCCCTTTTATCACTTTAAATATATCATGCCACTCCCTTCTGGCTTGTATAGTTTCTGCTGAGAAATCAGCTGTTAACCTTATAGGAGTTCCCTTGTATGTTATTTGTTGTTTTTCCCTTGTTGCTTTTAATAATTTTTGTCTTTAATTTTTGTCAGTTTGATTACTGTGTGTCTCAGCATGTTTCTCCTTGGGTTTATTCTTCCTGGGATTCTCTGCACTTCCTGGACTTGGGTGGCTATTTCCTTTCCCATGTTAGGGAAGTTTTCGACTATAATCTCTTCAAATATTTTCTCGGGTCCTTTATCTCTCCCTTCTCCTTTTGGGACCACTATAATGCGAATGTTTGTGTGTTTAATGTTGTCCCAGAGGTCTCTTAGGCTGTCTTCATTTCTTTTCATTCTTTTTTCTTTTTTTCTGTTCTGTGGCAGTGATTTCCACCATTCTGTTTTCCAGGTCACTTATCTGTTCTTCTGCCTCAGTTATTCTGCCATTGATTCCTTCTAGTGTAGTTTTCATTTCAGTTATTGTATTGTTCATCTCTGTTTGTCTGTTCTTTAATTCTTCTAGGTCTTTGTTAAACGTTTATTGCATCTTCTCGATCTTTGCCTCCATTCTTTTTCTGAGGTCCTGGATCATCTTCACTATAATTATTCTGAATTCTTTTTCTGGAAGGTTGCCTATCTCTACTTCATTTAGTTGTTTTTCTAGGGTTTTATCTTGTTGCTTCATCTGGTATATAGTCCTCTGCCTTTTCATTGTCTGTCTTTCTGTGAATGTGGTTTTTCTTCCACAGGCTGCAGGATTCTAGTCAGTTCATTAGCAAATTTAATTCCACCTGCACCCTTAAATCCCCTGCCTCCCATGTAACCTGACATATTCCCAGGTTCCAAGGATCAGGCCATAGGCATGTTTGGGACGCTGTTATTCTGCCTACCACAGGCCCTACGGGTGATAATGTTGAGTTGCTGGGTACATACACTTCAGAGAACAACTGCCATCCTCCAGAGAACTGGAAGTTTCCTAATCGAAGACCATGAGAAAGAGCTTTAACTCCTAACTTTTAGATTTCAGATTCTTTATGTGAAAAATGAGGGGTTTCTTTTATTTTAAAAACTAGATCTAACCCTTCCCGTTTCACAACTCAGTAACTAAAAACAAGACAGTGAGTTGTAGAGCTGGGATGACTGGCTCAAAGGCTAAAGCAGCATGTAATTTATCTGGGGCTACAGAAAGAGGGTGGAACGATGTGCAGCTCACAAGCAAAAAAGTCCAGGATTTCATAGGTTGGGACAGACTGAATACAGCAATGGTCCCAACTCTTCGTGCTCCCCTAGCTGTGCCTTCGGTCACATAACTGCCTAGTGCTTTCCCTGATCTTGGCCACGTGACTTACTTTGGCCAATGGCATGTTATCAAACATGCCGTATGCCAAGGCTTGGAAAGCTCTTGTGCATTCCTGTTTGCTGTTCCTGTTCCTCTGCCTTTACCATGAGGACGTTTCCAGGTTAACCTGTTGTAGGATGAGACACATGGAGCAGAGCTGATTCATCCGAGTAGTCCCAGTTGTGGCTACCTGCCAGCTGCCAGCTGAATCACCAGGCATGTCAGCAGCCACATCTACATCAGAAGATCCACTCAGAGACCCCACAGCTGACTGCAGATGTGTGAGTGTGCCCAGTCGAGATTAGCTGAACCCCACTAAGGTTTTGTGGTTGTTATATATGAGGCATTTATAGTGACAATAGCTAACTAATATATAGGATGACCAGATTATTTGGTTCTGCAATCCTTTTTAAGTAAGGGATACACATATATCTCCAGCACAAATATATTCATTCACTCATTCATTCATTCAAGAGACACTGAGTGAGCATTTGCTCTATGCCAGGCACTATTCCAGACATTAAGGACAAAGGAGTGAACAAAGCAAAATAGCTCAGCCCTCATGGATGGGCCTTCCACTGTATTAGCTGGAAACAAAGAAACATAGATATTTGGTATGTCTGATGGTGAGATGTACCGTGGAGAGAAACAGAGTAAGGACAGAGGGGGTACTAGGTGTGACAGATGGTGGGGGCTGCTACTCAACAGAGGGCTCCTCAGGAAGGCCTCATTGATAAGGTGGGCTTCAGCAGAGACCTGAATGGAGGAGAGGACAGACATGATATGTGGGCATCTAACAGAAGCACGTTCCACGCAGAGGGTCTAGCAAGTGGGAAGGCCCTCCTGAGGGAGCAAACCTGCTGTGTTCACATCTCAGGTGGAGCATGGAGGCCAGTATGGCCGGCCCAGTGTGTTCGAGGGGGAAAAGGGTAAATGATGATGTCAGAGAGGCAACGGAGGAGTATGCAAGGCACTAGGCCTTGTAGGCCAGTGCAGGGCCTTTGGCTTCCACTCTGAGTGTCATGGGAAACCCGAGACTTTTTAAAAATATTTCTTACTGTGGTGAGATATATATAACATCAAAATCACCATTTTAATCATTTTTAAGTGTACAGTTCAGTGGCAATTACATCTGCCATGTTGTACAGCCATCACCACTGTCTATTTCTAAAACTTTTTCATCACTCCAAACAGAAAACTCAGTAACTATTAAGAAACAACTCTCCTACCTACAACCTCTGATAACCTCTAAGCTACGTTCTGGCTCTACAGACTTGCCTATTCTAGATCTTGCATACAAGTGGAATCACATAATATTTGTTCTTTTGTGCCTGACTTATTTCACTTAGCATAATGTTTTCAAGGTTCAGCCATGCGGTAGCATGTACTAGAACTTCACTTCTTTTTAGGGCTGAACAAAATTCCATTGTATGTATGTATCGACGTATCAAAGACATTTTGTTTATCCAGTTATTTGCTGATGGACACTTGGGTTGTTTCCAGCCTTTGGTTATTGTGAATAATGCTGCTATGAACATTGGCATACAATACAATTGGCAACAAACAGAGCGAGTATCTATCTGAGAGCCTGCTTTTAATTCTGCTGGGTACATATGCTAGGTCATATGGAACCCTGGATTTTGAGCACAAGAAAGACATGATCTGATTTTTATAGAGGGTAGAAACAGGGAGACCAATTAGGCAGATTGTGTTTATTTTCAGATTATATAGTACAGAGCATGGAAAAACCACCTCCTACAAGAATATTTAAAAGAAAAAGCTGTAGCAAATAACACTATCCCACACTATGGATACTTTGTGACTGGTCAGAGGAACTGACCTCATCTGAAGGACAGCAGAAAAGAAATAGCACTCAAAGTCTACGAAAAGGGGAAACTTAGAAACATGATCACAAAGTATTTATTTTAGGTAACTATACTTTAAAAAACGCTGTTGTTGGTTATAAATATGACTGAAAAGACCAAAGACCAACTCCTCTTCTCACGGTATATATGTCGTGGATGCGATATTAGCATCTCGGTTAACTAGGCCCAAATAAATCCTCAGTGATCATCACCATGCCACCAACTTCGTACCGCATAGTCACTGATCACTTCCTCTGTGCCAGTACTGCTGAGTGCTTCCCATGCATCATCTCACTTCATTGTCAGAACTACCCTATGGAATAGATTCCATTATCCCCAATTTATAAAAGAGGAAACATACCTTGAGATGGTAAGTGAGCAGCCAATGCACACAGTTGTAAGGGATAAAACCAAAATTCCAAAATCTATACAGTAAGACCACAAAGTTTATGTGCTTGAGGGATACTCTATTCTTTCAAAGTGGATGTTTGCAGGAAAGAATCCCTGGGAGCCAGGGGCCTCTAGAAGGAAAATACTGACCTTGATAAGGTAAATCTGCAACAGTTTTTGGCTTTTTTTGGTCCTTTGGACTTCTTTCTCAAGTGGTGGCAAATCTGAAAGTTACTGGATCCTATATTTATAGGTTGACTTCCTACCAGATAACTGTTGACTTGACACATGGCTTGTACATTTATGTTTCTCAGTAATTTTATAGAATTACACTGGGGAGATTGAGGGACAGGAGAAAATTTATTTCTCCAAAGCCCTTTAAATTTCAAACATGGCAAACTATGTTAGAAAACAAAGATATTCATGGTTCTATTATTTTAGGCACAACTCAAAGTTAGTACTCTGAATATGACAGGAGAAATAGGCTGAAAATTCATGGTTAGAAGCATGCCTGGCTCTAAAAGTACTCATCCCTACAGTTCCCACGAAAGGAATTTAAATTTGCAAGATTAACATCAGTTTAAAAAGAGGTTTTTGCAATCTGCTTATCAAGATGTCAAATGACTTCAAAGAGCAGGTTGGGTGGCTTGACTGTGATTTTTTTAGCCTTTAAAGTATATACTAAGAATGTCCTAAGTTGAAGTAATAGACGATATCAACCTATCACGTACTGTCAACCTCCCTGCCTCTGGTCAAGAAACCCTCTATTCCACCCTGCGTATCAGTGACAGCCAAGTTCATTCAACAAGTATGTACAGAGTACCAGCTCTGAGCCAGGCACTGTGCTATGGCCCGAAGCTGGTGGTGAACAGAAGAGACAGGGTGGCCCTGCTCTTGTGAACTTTTGTTCACACAGGCTACTTTCACTGTTTTGCTCGTGCTCAAAAACGTGCCAACATGCATGGTAGAAACTTCTAGTATTCACCCATATCTTCTCTATCTTATTTATACAGAAGTATGTACTTCCCAAACTCTTGAAATTGGGTGGGGCCACGTGAATAGTTCTGGGCAACAGACATAAATAGAAATATCCTGTGCCACTCCTGTGCAGAGGCAGTGAAGAGCCTGGTTCTCCAGATTGGCAACCTGGGTCCCTGAGTGCCTGGGTGGAGCAGACAATCCCTGATGCCAGATGTGCTGTAGTATGAGTAGGAAATAAACCTTTCTTGTGTTAAGCATGGGATTTCAGGGTTAATGTGTTACTGCAGCACAGCCTAAGTTAGCGTGGACTAATACATGTGCTTTGTTGTATAACGTGCTACTTTACTTCAAAGCCCAGAGGGCCCACTCTTCACAATGAACATTATTTTACGCTTGCTCCCAATTGCCCACAGCTGCTTACAGATGCCCAAGGAAAGCCAGATTTATTCCTTGCATTCACTTGCCTCATGTTCCTTTTGCACTGAGAAAAATCTCCTTCACTTCCCTGATTAAGTCCTTCTCACCTTCCAAGTCCAGTTCTAATCCCGTCACATCCACGAAACCCTCTGTAGTGGGAACTGTGTGAATACTCTCTTCACACTGACAGTCTCCACGCTGTAAATCTCACCTCACTAACACAGATTCCAAGAAACACTTCCCATCCTCCTTTGTCCCTAGGGTACAAAACCTGAGACCCCGGTTCTCCACACTCAGATGCAACGGGTCTGAGACCTGGATTGTGAAGTAAGCTTCACGAGGAAGCAGTCAGGGCTTGGGGTTTCTAACTTGTGGGGCAGGAGGGGCGGAGGTCACATATCTTACCAGCAGCTTCTACGTGGTTTGGGTGTTATTGTCAGAAAACTCAGCAAAGAGTCTGCTCCACAGCCCTAATTATTCTGTGGACGATCCAGTATCCCTTTCTAAACCCCTTTCTGTTTAAACTAACTGAGCTGTTTTCTGTTGTCATCAAAGAACCCCGACCTATACATTCCCTGATACCCCAAGTCTACAGAGGTCTCCTATCTTCCTATCTCTTATGATCTGATGTCATTCAATTTAGCACTTTACATATTACAGATTTTGTTTTACAAGCACCTGTCTTCTCTTTCCAACTACAGTTCCATCTCCTTGAGGGCAAGGATCACACCTTAAGACTGCTGGTCCCAAGCAGTGCTCGGCATAGTGCTGGGTCTACTTTATGAATTGATCGGATGACCATATAATTTATCATCCAAACCAGGGTACTTCGGAGAATGGAAAATGGACACTATTATTAATTATACCAGGGTAACAGGTATAAACCAGGGCCATCCCAGACAAACCGAGACATATGGTCATACTTTGGCACTGGTAATTGATGCCTGAGTAAAAGTCTGAAAAGTAACGTAGTCAAAATGAGAGAACAAAAGAGCAATTCTGGACACCTTAGATGTGGTAAGAATCATCTATAAAACTTTAATCACCAGAGCAGTGATGTCACATCGGGCAGCTAGTGCACCCACAGAGGACCCTCTCTCTCACCCCAATCCCTCCCAAAAAGGGTCACAGCAGAATAGCAGTACTACAAGAAGAACATTCAGACTAAACTCTCCTCAAAGGCCGAGACCTTATTCATTATTTCCATCTCCAATATCTAGTCCGGTGCCTAGATAATATCATGTTCAATAAGTACTAAAACATATCCTAAGAAGCCAGGCATTACCTGCATGTTCAGTCTGAGGGTAATTCAGGCTGGGGGGCCTCATTCTTTTCTCTCGCCCCCAGCCATTCCTGCTCCGGGAGTCTGCCTGTGGCCTTGCCTCAAGCTCCCTCTACCCGCTTCTCTGACTGTGGGCAAAGAATGCAGAGGAAGGGAAAGTGCCTGCCCAATCCCACCCTATGGTGTCTCCTTGTGAGTGCGCACAGCCATATAAAGAACATTTCATGGGACTTCCCTGGCAGCCCAGTAGTTAAGACTTCACCTTCCAGTACAGAGGGTGTGGGTTTGATCTCTGGTCAGGGAGCTAAGATCCCACGTGCCTTGTGGCCAAAAAACCAAAAACATAAAATAGAAGCAATATTGTAACGAATTCAATAAAGACTTTAAAAGTGGTCCACATCAAAAAAGAAAAAAAAAAAAAAGGACACTTCATGTGTTCTAGCTGCTCTAACCCAGGCCAGAATAATAAAAGGAGGTAATACAGGTAAAAAGCCTCAACACCAAGGCACATACTAGAGGCTCACTAAACAGTAGCTATTATTATTATCATTGAGGCACAATTAGTTCCTGATGCATGCAATTCCCCTCACCTCTGGAGGGGGAAAATTATCGTCAGTGATCGTACAGTTAGTGATGCAAGTGAAATGAAAGCTAATTGTTTAGCATCAGCTCGCTCTGATGATACCTTGAATGGTACTCAAATTGGTGCATGGAAGGTACTGCAAACATACTGAAGACCTTTTGAACTGACATAATCACACAAGTTCAGCTGTAATGCCCAGTAAAATACAGCTCAGGGGCATAGAATAAAAGCTGTGTATCTAGACTGTGAAACCCAAATACGTCCTAATGGATCTGCAAATGGAACTAATTAGAAGCCATATGAAAGGAAGAAATGGACTAAATATTAGATGTGCTACAGTTTTAATTGTGACAACAATTTAACATATGGGCAATGAAGAATTCAGTATTATATAAAGTTAAAAAGGAAAAAAAAAAAACTAGGAAAAATTGCTCGGGATTGGAGCCAGTATCTTGGGGGTGGAAGGAAACGTCGGAAGGAACACACCCTCATTTACTTCTAACACGGTTAGCTGATCTGTTTGAAATTAGATCCACTTTCAACTGTTTTAACTTAATTGTTAAGCCATTTCTTAACCTCATGAATGCAGTTTTCATGCGCTTTCAAATCTGGCCCTGAACTAATAGACCCTTTCACTTCAGTAGTTTTGGAAATGAATGTTAGATGGAGAGGAAAGCATTTTAACAATGCTTTTCGAAGGGTCAAAGCTCTGAAAATATAGTATAGTTTGTACATAAAACTCAGTACACTTGAATATCCTGCTGGCCCTTTGTCTGGTAATGAGGCAAGCCATGCCACCCTTTAAAACTTCTGCTTCCTTTCTGAGGGCAGCTGGCTATGTTGGTGCTGAGCTATCTAACTGCTCAAGTGAATCCATTATTAGGATCAAAGTCCCAACAGATGAGAAACAGGTGGCAGCCAGGCACCCTGGGGCAGTCTTCCCTTCCCTTGTGAGAAACAGGGTAGGTCCAGGTCTCCATTCTAGAATATTCTCCTTTAAAAGGGGGCATAAGGAATAAGAGGAAGAAGTGCCTGTCAGTAAGAACAGCCAGTGCTGTAAGATTGTTACTGAGCCTCTTTCTGTGAATTTGTCATTCCCACTGTGTGGAAGAACCCCTAAATGAATCTGGTTTCATTGCCATTTTGTAGGAAACCAATGGGTGACGATCACATTTGAAATGATAAAAGATTATGCAATTTTTACCTTCATTGCTTAAAGTAAAATGATGCCCTAGCATGTATCACAGATTAATAATGATAATTATTATTAATTATCAGTAGCCAACATTTACTGTAACAGTAGCTGACATTTCTTGATTGCTAAGGCATTTCCATGTAAATCCTATGAAGTGGGTACTATTACGTCCCCCATTTCCAGAGGCAAGAACTGAGGTAGAGAGAGGTTGAGTAACTTGCCCAAGGTCTAATTCTTGTGGTGAAACAAGGATTCAAACGCAGGTGATCAGAACCCAGAATCCATGTTCTTATTTGCTATACTGTGTTGTATAGTGACGACCAATGGAAGCAAAGTACCACTTAGAAAGTTAAAGTAAAAATATTAAAACAGAAGTCAGTAACTCAACCACTGCGCCACCAGGGAAGCCCTATGCTCCTGTAGGTCTAGGAGCCAGTGCTCTCTATAAGGTAATTCTGTCTGTCTTTTCTTTGACCAAAAGGGTATTGGGTTTCATACAGGGTAATATTATTCAACTCAGGTGCTAGAGCAATATAGAGTTTCAGGTATTTTGTTTAACAGCCTAAGAAAAATCATTAGAAACATTCACTGAATTTCTATATACAGTTAGGCAGTAACCATCAAGATATATTGCTGAGTGAAAATAGCAAAAGCATCCACCATTTATCTAAGAAGAAGGTAATAAAAAGTATGTAATATATATAAATGTTTACATTGTTAAGACAAACCACTGGAAGAATAAACTGAAAACTAAAACAAACAAAAACAGTTCCTTAAATAGGTAAGAAAGGAAACAGGGTGGAAGCGACAGGAGTAGTAGAAGGTGGACTTCTCAGAACACACTTTTGTAGGTTTGATTTTGCAAAGTATTTTACATAATTGTGAAACAAAATTAAGTGTTAAAAGTTCAAAGAAATGGAAAATGAATACTCCTACTTATGTATTGATTTGTTGGTATAACTATATGGAGAATTAGTTCAGGTGCCTTTAGAACCGTTCTTTGCCTGTACGTCCCTAGTGGGATGCACTCTATGAACAAAACCAGTGGAAAAACCACCACCACCACCTAAACTGCTTTCAGTAATCATATTGTTGGTGATAGCGTTGGTATAGTTATTATTAGGCAGTTACGTGAATACTATAGGATAAAGCAAATGAATAATTACGCTGTGTTACTGTGAACTGGGATGGAAGAAAGAAGTTACAGGCGCAGGACAGAAAATTTCAGAATTTGACCTGGATGGGAGCATTAGTATGAATTGAAAAAAAAAAACGGGGGGGGGGGGGAATTTTGTAGCTCCACCTGCTGAAAGGTATAAATATAATGACCAATTAAATAGCCCACACTGTAGGCTCTAAATATCATTTGTTTAACTAAAAGAAACCAAGGCTCCTTAGAGACATGGCTGATTCCAGGTCTGGAGCAAAGAATGAGCCTAGAACATCTTGTCACATCAAAAAGCAAAGAAACTATCAGACTTCAGGAGCTGTGTCAAAGGAGTGAGGAGGTAATTTGAAGAGCTTCCACTCTCCAAAAACGCAGCTACTTGAGCACCAATTAAATATAATAACTGCAATGGATAAAACCATATCAAACATGCGAAATCCATGAGTTTATAATAATACTAAAAAACCCCTCATTGGCAACTTTTGGAGGATGTTACAGAATCAACTCAAAGTTTTAAAACTGGTCAACAGAGAGAAAGACATCAAGCCTTTATCTCACCTTTCCTGTCAGAAATGTACCTCAGGGTAAACAAAAATGAATAAGGCAAAGTTTCTCTTCATGGAAGTGCTTTTAGCTAATAAGTGAGGAAGGGAAGACAGAATTAGAACGCCGCATTCTGAAACCCCTAATGACTCAATGAATCTAGGCAGTGCTCATCAACCACTGACACATAAAGAGAGACAACCAGACATTCTACGCCTCATAATGGAAACGCACAGCATCACACAAAGTAAGCTTGTCAAAAACTCAGACCTGAATCTGATTAAGCCTCTAAATCTAACTACCAATGTATAAAACAAGTGGGGAACAGAGAAGCCTGTATCAGAGGATACAGTTAGCAAATTCCAAACTGTGGGAAATGCTGCAGGACAAACAACCTGGTTTCTTCTACAAATAAACTGCAATACAAAAAGAGAAAAAAAGAGAGAGAAAAGGGAACACCTATAGATTAAAAGTGACTTATAAGACATACTAACTAATTGCAATGAGTGGACCTGATTTGCCTTCTGATTCAGACAAACTGCTTAAAAAAACTGCAAAATTTGAACACTGTGTTGACATGAACTGGATAAAGAATTGATGCTAATTATTTTAGATTTGATACTGAATTTAAAAGGAGTCTTCATCTTTCAGAGAGATTTTCTGATATATACCCTGATGAAATAAAATGGTAAATGGGATTTTCTTCGAAAGAATCAGAGGGGGATGGGGGTGAATAAGAGCAGAGATGACATAATTGTTAAAGGTGAGCGATAAGTACGTGGGATAATTATACTAGTCTCTCTACTTTCGTACATGCTTGAAATTTTCTGTAATAGAAATTTTCCAGAACAGAGTTAAAGCAAAACCGTTTTCTGGTCCTGCTCTTTGATGACGGCTCTCAGATGATTTTTCATATTATCAAATAGTCATGGATCTTGGTACAGGTGACACTAGGTCCTGTTTACCCAAAGTTTTTCTTCAGATGGAAAGCCTGAACAGCACAGTAATTTTCCAAGAAACATGAACTGTATAAAAAGATCATCACATTAAATTGGATATGTTAACACAGATTTAGGTTCCACGAGAGAACATGGTAAAAATATCATGTTATTAACATCGTAAAGCTGTTTTTCCCCCAAGTTCCTACTCTTTTGGCCCTTTTCACTAAACATACTGTTTTCACAAATATCAAACACTCCTTCCCAGTTGAGAATCATTTTCCTGAAAGAGGGGCTCTCAAACCTCAGCCTGCATCAGTATTACATGGACAACTTGTTAAAAAACAGATTACTGGGTTCCTTTCCCAGAATTTCTGGCTCAGGTCTGAGCTGGGGCCCAAGAATTTGCATTTTAACAAGTTCCCATTTATTGCTGATGCTGCAAGTCTGGGGACCACACTTGAGAATCACTGTCCTGGAACGTCTATGAAAATTTATGTGTCCCCTGCTTCCTCCCATCTCTTCTTCCTCCTAAGAACAAAGTTGCCTGACAGTTTCCATAGAAGAGGGCATGATCTATCCTTTCTTTGATTTATATTTACCCCTTTGAACTCTACAATGCCTTCCATTGGATAATTATTACATAACCTTTCTCTGAAATTAATTACCCTTCAATGATATTTGTTTTAAAATGTTCCCTATTAGGTTAGAGGTGGCATTTTGGCTGCCACCTTCCCTAAAAATAACCAGACTAATTTTGTCTCTCTATCCTACTCTCCCCTTCCTCTCTTCCTCCATCCCTCTAACTGAACTGAAAAGAGGAATAGTTAATAACCATAAAAAGATATTACTATATGTTGTTTTTATTAGAATATAATTTCTGAGAGGACAGTAACCTTTTGACTTTACTATAGCTGTCCTTTCCCACCATGTTATGGGCATTTATGTAACTATTATTATTTGAAAATAACAAGGCCTGATTTTTATTAATATTTACAGAACAGAATTAGAATTCAAAGCCCTGCCACAGGGTATGCATTCAATCCCTTTTTTTCAAATGAAATATTTCAATCACAGAGTCTTAGAGACAACCGAGGTCCAGGGAACCTAAGTGATATACAAAAGGTCAAAGGGTCTGTTACTGCAAATGCCAGAATCCTATAATCCAGATCTCGTAACTCCTACCCAGCCTGTGCTTCTCCCCCTAGTCTGTTGTACCTCTCACCAGTTTTATCAAGAGAGGTCAACGGTGCCTAAAGTGAGACAACGTAAGTCCAAAGTAGCACAGGGATAAATACTTAAATAATAATCTTAAAATTCTCAATTAAGGAAATACACTTACTATGGAAAATAATTTTTTTTTACACAATATTTTGCTTTAGATGCTTTGGCCTTTCTAGGTTTCTTTACAAAGTGTGTATGAGGAGGTTATTACTCTAGAAAAACTCAGAAAAAGCCTAGAAAATTTAAGAAGATAGAAATTCTGATGGGATTGGTGTCTCTGGCACTGAATAAATTACCCTAATAGATCACCCCCACTCCAATGCAATGTGCACTGCGTGATCACAAGACCAAAGTTGATAGTACCACGGTCATCTGCAGAGTCTGCTCTTTCTAGAGAAGCTAGATTTGGGGGAAAGGGAAAATAACCACTTAGTAACTATTTACTACGTCCCCAAAATAGTCTTAGGTGGTTTCCATACACTATTGAATACATTCCTTTCAACAACCCTATGAAACAGACATTATTGTCACTTTTAACAGACTAAAGCTCAGAGGAGTCACAGGCCTAGGGTAAACTGGCAAGTCCAGATGCAAACTCAGGTGTAACTGCTTCCAGGGCCACACTTCATCCACAGAGTGAGGCTCACTGTTTCCACTGAAGAGTTCCGGCACCTTTATCAGTACTCAAAGACTCAAAATGCCTGAGACAGGATTACAACCTCTATCATCTACTTCTAAATCCTATAAAAATGGAAGCTGTTCTCCTGCTGCTTAATTTATTTTTGTTCATATCATTAGCAAAAACAGTTGTAACACCAGGACAAATTCATTAAGGAAGGATTTTTGACCCCAAGTTAGGCATATCTTTAAAAGCGGGCAAATAATGAAGCGTAAAGCTATGTTCATTAATTTACATGAAGTCTTAAATGGTGATAAAGGACTTGCCTGACGTTTCCCTTAATGTAAATGCCCAAATCAATATTCCTAACCCTTTGGCCTAAGGCATGCAATCAAACTATAATTCCTAGAGGCCCAGAAGGGCCAGCAGTCAAATGACCTTTATCCTCATCTCACCTATAGGGCTTTTGGGTCACGCCGGCTCAGAGGAGGGCTGTTGAGAGAACTGGTGACACCATTTCCCAGGCTGGAGGGAGGCAGAGGAGAATGGAAAAAGCTGCTCATAGGATTTAAATGGGGCTCTGCCCCTTTAGAAAGCAACACTACAGTTAAGGAACAAGTGAAAGGGCACTGCTTTTCCTTATTTGTGTATTATTAATGTGATGTTTTAAAATACCACCCTTTTCTGGATGGACCTAGAGTTTGTCATACAGATTCAGAAAGAGAAAATCAAATACCGTATGCTAAC
Organism: Delphinus delphis; assembly: GCF_949987515.2. Lineage (NCBI taxonomy): Eukaryota > Metazoa > Chordata > Mammalia > Artiodactyla > Delphinidae > Delphinus > Delphinus delphis. The sequence goes on along the minus strand of NC_082692.2, from coordinate 16,680,146 downwards.
CCATATATATGGGATCTAAAAAAAAGATGGTTCTGAAGGACCTCGGGGCAGGACAGGAATAAAGACGCAGACATGGAGAATGGACTTGAGGACACGGGGAGGGGGAAGGGGAAGCTGGGACGAAGTGAGAGAGTGACATGGACATATATATACCACCAAATGTAAAATAGATAGCTAGTGGGAAGCAGCTGCATAGCACAGGGAGATCAGCTCGGTGCTTTGTGACCCCCTAGAGGGGTGGGATAGGGAGGGTGGGAGAGAGACACAAGAGGGAGGGGATATTCGGATATATGTATACGTATAGCTGATTCACTTTGTTATACAGCAGCAACTAACACACCAATGTAAAGCAATTATACTCCAATAAAGATGTTAAAAAAAAATACCACCCTTTTCAAGAGGCTTGCATGAAGGAATTAAAGCAGGCAGGGTCTTGAAATAATAATTTGCCCACCACTGCCATTTGTCATAAAATCCTTTTCACTGTGGCGATTTAAAATCAACCTTGTAAAACACACTGTGAGGAAAAACAGAAAAAAAATTTTAAAAGCCACTTCCTTTAAAAATTTCTGAAGTCGTAGTTAACATGTCAAAAGCCAAATCTCTAGCAATATAATTTAAATGCTGGATTTCACTGTTCCTTCCGGGCCATCCATCCAAAGCCCCACGTATGATGTATGATTTTTTTCTAAACAACAGCAAACATTAATGGTTATGCTTATCAAGTGTGAGAGTTCACTCCTGGTTGAACAGGATGACACACTTGGCAGCGTTTTGACAAAGGCTGGCCTACGTCATTCCATAATCAGTCAGATGGCTATACACACGGATTCTTCACATGTCCTCGTCAAGCTCATGAGAGGTGTCGCTCACGTTTGGATTCCAGAGTCCACCACCACAATAAGCGAGAATACAGATAATATGAACTTCTTTGTCATGATTCCTAAAGCTTAATTAACATGCCCTTGACATTTCTTTTGAGTGAAAAGATAATACATATATTTAAACAATTTTAGAATTATATAGCCAGATAAATATCACTCATCATTGTTCTGAATGTTAAGTCATCGCTGTATACTTTTTTGGGGAGCACTTCACAATTGTGCTGAAGGAAGGACATCAAATGATGCTTAGAAATGTGACACACATTTTCATTTCACACTCCATCAGCTTTTACAGCTGTAGCTCAATGAAATGTAAGAGAGAGCTTGGCAAACAGCCGTATTTACCAAGGTATAAAATAGGGGTCAGGTTACTTTTTTATAGAAAGAAAAAAAATGTTTAATTTTCACTCCACATTACTCAAGCAGATATTCAGCTAACACCCTAGAGAAAGGCACCATAACCACATATACTGACATGGTTTAATGCCTGTTTAACTGCATGTAGGTTTTTACTATATTACAAACAGCTTTGCAAAGCACAAAAATTATCCTTTCCTTACCCCCTTCCACTGAGGATCTACTGACACAGAAACATACTGGATCAGATCATCTTCCGTGTTAAATCTTTCACCTGAAAATAATGGCTTTTGCCCTCTGTTTCTAGCCTAGAAGCAGAAACAGCTTATTCCCTTCACAGGCAGAGAAGCAAAGCTATAGGCATCAGCATAAATGCATCTTTCTAATTCAGATTTCAATCTGTCAGAAAGGATTAAAGCCTCATGCATACATAAAAAGGGAACTATAAATGATAACAGAAACATGGTGGGAAATCACTGTGCTTCCAGAGCGGCTGTTTTACTAGCAGGGTAGAGAGGAAAAGCATCTTCTACTCACCTCTGTTAAACCTGAGACTTCTCCTTTTGCTAATGGTTTGCTGATGGATGGCGCGTATACTTTGGCATCTGAAACTGGCTGCCCTTTCATAAAATGTTTTCCTGATTCATAAACGTTCACTTCGACCATTTTCCCCATGAATGTGGGGTTCTTTGGCACTAAAACCTTAAAAAAAAATGAGAGAAGGCTTAATTTTTAAAACTAAAATTTTATCTTAGAACAGCTTTAGACTTACAGAATTATTAAGATAGCACAGAGAGTTGGTATACCCCAGACGCAGTGCCCCTCTTATTAACGTCTTATGTTGGTATGATACATGTGTCACAATTAATGAGCCAATGTTGGTGTATTACTATTAACTAAAGTCCATACTTTATTCAGAGTTCCTCACTTGTCCCTTAATGTCCTTTTTCTCTTTGGGGATCCCATCCTAAGTGGGCTCTATCTTCCAGATGCTCAAGGACCTGGGGATCTAGCAGGAAGGGAAGGCATTTCTGGGAGGGGTAAGGGGTTATAGACAGCGCTTTCTCCTTGTGGGATGCCTGTGGTCCGAGGGCACGTGGAAGGCAGGCCTGGAACCGCCCGAGGCATCCGCCAGTCACTCTTGGACAGGCCTTTGATATCCGACTCTTGGCTGTCCCAGGCAATGAAGAAAACTGGGACAACACTGATGAAAGCTTTATACTTTTAATACCTTCCAAGTTTGCTGTCAGAGTCAGGATTTGAGCAGCCACTTCAAATAAAGGCCCGCATGTCTGGGTGCATATGTGTGTGTGTGTGCAAGTGCACATGTGTGTGTGTGTTTTGGGGGAAGAGGAAGAATATTTCAAAGCCACCTTTTCAATATCCCAAACCTTGGTGTTTGGAGCTAAATGACTCCTTTAACTGATGGCTGCCATTCACTTCTTTCGTTCTGTTATGAAAAGCATGTACTTGTTAGTTCTGCCTCCACGTAGAACCAGCTCCTCTGAAGGGTACTTGGGCTGGCTCACAGGAAACTGTCAGATGGTCCCTTTCCACGAGCGATTACTGACGGAGGTACTTGTTTACCTCGAGCAAATGTTTCCCCTCCTCTTGGACTTACAGGTAGTTTGTATGTATTATGTCTCCCTCACACTTCTATTTCAGTACTGGAGCTCCTTGCCAATCTTTTCAAGTCATAATCCAAAATAAACAGACTAATTCTAATCCAGCAATACTTTGATATCTAGATACAATCTTCTGGAAGTCATCTTTTTTTAGAAAAATAATTCCTATGAAATCTTTGATATGCTTGGTTTTAGAGACCAAAAAAAAAAAAAAAGAAAGAAAAATCAGATGAGAGCCAGAAGTTCCACAGCCAGTTTCTCCGAGAGGCAGAAACGGATCTTGGTCTTTCTGAGTCTGATTTTTTATGACCACTGAGTACACTGCTTCATCAAAGTATAGGAAGAAAGGTCACCTGGGTGGTGGATTACTCGCGGCAAGCAAATGGACTAAAAAAGCTTTAGTATCAGGATATGAAAGCCCTTTTAAATCAGTTTTTATAAAACAAGAAAATCTCTAGAGCAAACTGTCCCTGGGAGATCTGGTACTATTCTCGGGGAAAATAACTCTCCTTGATCTGCTGTCTTGATCTGAATGAAGGGCTCGGTGTTTTTTTCCCTCCGGTTTTAATAATTGGAAAAAGCTCGACTGCTTTAAATTGGAGGAAACAGCTAATGAGGCATGCCATCGCCTTTAAAATGAAGGGGAAAAAAGTTCCCTGCTGAGGCGAAAACCCAGATGGCAAGAGAAAGGAGAGGAAAGAGGCAACCAAGATACAATCAAGCTCCTCCCGAGGGCTGAGCAGAAGTTTGGCCTGAACAGGAAAATGGCTCTCTGGAGTCAATTACTGAGGTGGAGAACGGGGAAGAGACAGACTCAGCTCAGACATGGGGTGTTCGGAATCCATCCTCAGCTGTCGTCTCTACTGGGGACCGAACAGGGCACATTCGGTCTGGGCCATGAAAAGCTCCCCCACTTTCCCTGAGGACCCAGTGCCCAGTCTGTGCCCCATGCTGGAGGCCCCTCCGGCTCCGGCTTCCCTGCTTTCTAACATGGGCAGTCGGCTTCCCTCGCCCATCCTTTACGTGACTTGCCCAGGCTGGCCTGAAGAGGCTTCCCAAGCCGTGACCCACAGAAAAAAATTTCACTTGTCATTTGATGAGAGTAGGAAAAAAAAAAAAGAAAAGTAGGAAAACTCACTTGATATTAAGAAAAGCGAATACGATCCAGGGATGACCCATGAAATCCCTGTGCCCTTATGAGGGTCTCTAACCAGGAGGGGCATGTTACACCTCCTCCTTAGCCCTTCCCAGGGTCCATGGCCCCCGAAGGAGGCACTGTTTTCTTCAATCGCTTTTGAATTGCTTTACCACCTGGGGTAATGGAATCCCAAATGCTAAAACAGAAGTCTGGTTGCTGGTGGGGCAAAGCACGCTACTTTAACGGGCAGGGAGTGGGAAGCCTTTCAGGTTGGCCTCGAGGAAAACTCTCATAGTGAAGTTGGTTTGATCCTTATGCTGGTCTCCAGAGTTGTTCACCCAACTTGAGTTGAGTCCAACGAACAGACTCCTTTCCCTTTGCCCCCAGCGTTTTTTATCAATGTGGAAGTTAAAAAAAACCCAAAAAAACAAAACACCTGAAACTAAACAAAACTAAGAAAGCCAACCAACAGACCAACCAATCAGAAGCCTGTGTGAGTGCTGTGACAGGGACAGGAAATCCCTGCCCTTCCAGGCTGATGTCGCCGGCACAGACATCCTTCCTGTCTTCTGGACAGAACTTTCCCCTCCACGTTGCCAGGCTGTGGGGATTTTGGCAGTGAGAATTGCCTGTTCCAAACTCCGCAAAGCCAGAGGCGGGTCCTGTCAAAGATGAATGGGGACTAAAACACACTTATTCCTTCGTATAGAATGTTCTGGAGATGAAGCCACAGAGATAAGCCCCATGTCAGCCTGGTTGGATTGATGCTATAAAATAGCCTTCCCGCGACAAGATTCTACACCTCCCCCCCCCCCCCCCCCCGCTTTAAGTCTCTTTCGCTTAAATTGATTTACTTTTAGAAGTCTTTCTCATTTTGGAGAAACCCTAAGAACGTGGGAGTATCTCTTACCTGCTCATAGAATCGATTGTGTGCAACATAAAACTTGGAATCAAAAGATTCTTCTGTGACTAACACTTTTTGTCTCTCACCAATCTGTGGAGAGAAGGGGAGAAAAACAGGAGAGATCAGGGCAAACACCTGAGCATCCAAAAGAAATGCCAACCCAAAGAGTTATGGGCCGTAAGTCGTGTCTCCTTGAATTTAAAGTAGACTCCAGATTGCCAGCTACTTAACAGCCAATGCAAGAGTCACTGATTCAAATGTTCAGAAAGACATTATTATCTATGTAGTAATATCAAATTAGTGTAGAACGGAATCTTATTTTCTTACAGAACTATGAAACAAAACTTGATCTTATTTCCTTCTTCAACGTAAGTTAGATAATTAGAGGCTTCTAAGACACACAAAAATCTTCTAAATATCACTTTGTTTTTCTTGAAACAAAGCTGCAAAACAAGTCAGAACAAGCTGCTTCTAATCCAAATTCATGAAAATATTTTGGCAAAATATGAAGTGGTAATAAACATTAATTTGAGTTACGAGGGGTGCAACACTAAAGAAAATGCCTTAAAAACTAGTCATTAAGTCTCCGTACCTAAACATTTCACACGTTACACGCAATTCTGAAATTACTGATTAATTCAGTTATTTACTTGTTATATACGTTTTCTCTGTCACGGGCAACTGTCTCTTTTTTGTTGCAGGCATGACCCCATATTCATTTTATTTTTTTAAGAGAAAGACAGCAAAAATAGGGGACTGTTAATTCTCTACAGGATCTATATTTACGATCTAAGCATGCATTTTTAATAACCAAGAAGTTAAATCAGCCAAAACGTTGGTTAAAGCAATGTGACCATTTTAAAACAGTCTACTATTTCCAACTTTATTCTACTGTGAAATGCAACATTTAAAGTATCATTACTTTTTTTTTTTTACAACATTGTCAAAATGTCTGATTTAGCAAACCAGCTGTATTGGATGATTGTGCCTGGAATCATTTTTGCCATTGCTACTTGATAAATACAACCCTCTACGTTAAAGCACATTGGCAAGATTTTTTAAACGAAATCCCTATTCTCATATGTAGGGACCTGTCACCATGTTCAGGCAGTTACCACTTAGGCAACATAAACACAGCTGCACTAAACAGACCACCTAACAAAAAGATAACAACAAAAACACCAAACTCTTCTGTCCATTATACAATGCTAATACCTAAATACACCATAATTTGCTCTTTTTCACTCTCTCATTCAAATGTAGCTCCCTTAGCCGAAGGTTGTAAGGTCTCTAGGATACTTATCAAACACTTAACTTAGTTCACTCCTTGAAAACCAGTGAAAAGTTCCCGCACTATTGTCTCTTTTAAAGATCAAGGAGAAACAAAAGAACTACTCCCAGCTTCTACTTTGAGCTTTAATGGCCCTGTTTATTGAAAAAGACTGATGAATATTGGGTTTCACTGAAGTATATTCTTCTGGAAGGAAACTTAGAATGTTTGCACACATTTCACAGTGCGAGTTGCTTATAACTTAAGATAAGTATCTGTCAATGGTTCTTAAGGAAATCTGCAATTACACTTCATCTAACACTAAGTTTTCAGGAAATTAACCACAATACGAGAGAGCAGAGCCACTGAAAACGTATGCCGCTTTTTTCCTCTTGTTGGAATTAATGTGGACAGTTGTAGCAATCGTCTTTGGGCTATTCCATTTTATCTGGAGAGAATAACGATGACAGTAATATATACATATTGAGTTAGAAAGACTTGCTATGTTTATACAGTAGAGGGCAGGGCTTTCGATCAACCATCAGAGAACTATTTGTATGTGAGTATTTAACTATTATTTGCCAAAGGGATTCAGGAGAATTGCTATGGGCAGTAATTTATAGTGGCAAACACCTCTCCAATCACCCTTTTGGTCCCCTCAACTGTGGATTTTGTCTCATTGGTGAGGCTCTTGAAGTTCCCCAGAGGCTGCTGAGCACAAATGAGCATAAGCAAGATAGGACTTTGATGAAGAACTGATGCAGTCTATCCCCAACCCCTAAAAAATCCAACAAAAACAAATGCTCTACGCACAACTTTTTTTAAAGAATGAAGTTGCAATGAAGTGAATGATCAAATATGACTTTTCAGAGAATCAACTGTTTCAAATAACCTTAAAAACAACAAGGGGGGCTTCCCTGGTGGCGCAGTGGTTGAGAGTCCGCCTGCCAATGCAGGGGACGCGGGTTCGTGCCCCGGTCCGGGAAGATCCCACATGCCGCGGAGCGGCTGGGCTCGTGAGCCATGGCCGCTGAGCCTGCGCGTCCGGAGCCTGTGCTCCGCAATGGGAGAGGCCACAGCAGTGAGAGGCCCCCCCCCAAAATAAAAATAAATAAATAAAAACAACAAGGAAGTTAAGGGATGGGGGGTGGGTTTCAGCTGGAACTCTGGAAGAGGCAACTTTGCCTTGGTGACAATAAGGAAACTTACGGGCCAAACGTATTATTGGCCTCAAATGTTTTTTTAAATGAGTCACCTCCTTACTCTCCAAGTGTTTTCTCCCCAGCCCCACTCAATAACCCAGTATGGTTAAAGACCACGTAACAAGATTTAGGATAATCATCCTGATTTACCTAAGAATGCCTCTCTTATCCAGCAAGGAAGTCCTGTTCTCAGAGGAAAAAGCAGGGCTTCAGAAGAAAAAGGGCCACAGGTACCCTTGGGCCACTAGGACTACAGCCACCCAGCTTTCTATTATGCTAAAGGCAGAGCTAATCCACTAAAGCAGGGGTCCCCAGCCCCTGGGCCACGGACAGGGTCGCAGAGCAGGAGGTGAGCGGGGGCCGAGTGAGTGAAGCTTCATCTGCTGCTCCCCATTGCTCGCATGACAGCCCCCCAGTCCGTGAAAAACTGTCTGCCACAAAACTGGTCCCGGTGCCAAAAAGGCTGGCGACCACTGCCCTAGAGGGACCAGTTTGCCTTAGAGAATGATGGGTGTACACTGTGTCTTCTCTGAGATTCTGCAACATGTACTCTCTGCTGACATTCTGCTGAGAAGGCGGCTTCCTGGGCTACTCGCCATCCCTGTCAGAACCTTCCCTAACAGCTGGAACCTCTGGCAGGAATGCAAGGTTACATCACTGGCTTAAGACAAGCCCTTTGAAGAGGAAGTTAACAACAAGATTGCTTGAGTAATTAAAAAAATGAACAAACTCCTGAGTTTATAGAATATATATATTTGTATACATACACACACACACACACACACACACACATATATTTTGAGAATGTAGAGGAGGTTGAAAATAATGGTTTCCATAAGCTTTGTGACTGGTAGCACAATATGGCTGTTCAGCAGGGATGATTAAGATGCAAGTGGAACTGTAAACCCAAAGAATGGTCGGTCGGTCTGGAGGGTGATTTTAAGATAACTGGAACATTCAAGCACAGGAAGAAAGGGGGAAGTTATTTGGAGGGAGAAGGAATGGTCAGAAGCAGGAATGCACAGTTCTAGCAGAGCCCAGGGGAGAGGAAGAGGAAGAAGGTTTATTCAACACCATCAAATGCCACATATTCAAACTGGACAGTAGGGTGAGAGGACATGGGTCTGGGTAGATTATTTTTAAGGTAAAAGAGATTTGGCTACATTTTGGGACTTTGCTTTCCTCATAAAAAAAATGAGAGTTTGGAAGAAGTGACGTGGAGCTGGGGAGACGTGAGCAGGGCTGAAGAGGAAGTAGATTCTGATTTTTAGAGGACCTTTCAGTTCCAAAATTCTCAGTCGTCATTCATGGTAGATTTGGTCTGCTCACAAGGTTTCAGATGAAGGAAACAGGTACTCTAAATCCAGGCTGTCTCTTTTTTCACAGTAAATGTATGCTTAGAGCCCTCTGCAAATTACAGGTACTTTCTTGCTGCACTTAAAGTAACAACGTGATCTTGATACCCACCAAAGAAACATTTACAACGTTTTTCATAAAGCTATTTAGTGACCTGAACCTGAAGAATCCTGTCAAAATCTTCCCAACAAACCCCTTTTTAAAATAACCTCTTTTCCTTCTGATTTTCTTTACAGGTATATAATTTATAGCTGATTAAATAAAATGCTTCTTTGATTTCTAGTGCATTTTAGAGTTTAAGAACTAGGGCTGGGGGACTTCCCTGGTGGTGCAGTGGTTAAGAATCCGCCTGCCAATGCAGGGGACACGGGTTCAATCCCTGATCCAGGAAGATCCCACATGCCGCAGAGCACCTAAGCCCGTGCGCCGCAACTACTGAGCCCGTGTGCCTAGAGCCCGTGTTCTGCAGCAAGAGAAGCCACCGCAATGAGAAGCTCGCACACCACAACGAAAGTAGCCCCTGCTCGCCACAACTAGAGAAAGCCGTGAGCAGCAACAAAGACCCAACACAGCCAAAAATAAATAAATAAATTTATTAAAAAAAAAAAAAAGAACTAGGGCTGGGAATACAAAAACCCCTGCACTTTTATGGGAAACTCAGTTTCCATTTACAAAGTTTGACTTTCAGGACATTTGTCAGGACTTTTCAAAGTGGCTGTCAGTCCTGGCACCTACTGTAACAACCTAGATGTACTTTGTAATTTATTCATCAGATGTCAGTGAAGACAGTGGCTTTTCCAAGGACGTGCAGAACTTCACTTAGTACATTTTAACCTGACTTCATAAATACATTTTATGAAAAATGAACTATAGAAATAGTCTTGTAAAAACCTTCCCTCCATTTCACAGATTGGGTCACTGAAGGAAGAGAAGGTACAGAAAAAGTCCACAGGTTCCTGCATTACCACTGATCTCACAGAGGTGATGGGAACTACAGCCCCCACTATGAAAGGAGTGTAGTAGAACTTTCTAGGCTTTGTTGAAAAGATATGAGAAAAGCTCTTATGCTTTTTTTTTCTTTTTTTTTCAAACCACAGAGGGAGAAAAGAAAGACCCTATTCCCCTAAATAGACAAAGAAGGTAAGAGCATGAAGGGGGCTTAGAAATCTCTGATTTCACAGAGAGGAAACTGAGGTCCAGCAAGATGTGGTGATTTGCTCAGTGGCAGAAAGAAGTCTTGGAAGCATTCCTGCTACTTGATGTCTCCTATTTAATTGCTAGCTGCAGAAAACGTACAACATCATGGCTTTGATTCTGCAGTGCATGGCTTTTCCTTGAGCAGAGAAACATCTGTGACAAACAAAAAGCAATGTTTTTTTAAAATTCAATTTGGGGGTAGATTTTACAGTACATTACATAATCAGCTGGCTGTGTTATTTGTGTCACATCTATGCTTCGAATTTCCCGAGTGCCTGAAGTGGTGAGAAACATCAGTTCTAACCATATGGCCAGATAACACACAGAAAACACACACTTGCATTCAAAAGCAGTGGTTTCCAACAGAATTTGGTTGCTGAATGAATGTTCATTCAAGCACATTCTATTTCTCCATTTGTCCTAAAACAAACAATATTCTGTATGGCTATTTAAGGATTTAAAGAGAGAAACTAAAAAGAATTGCTTCAAGACAGGCAGATAATACTGAAATTTAACAAAGACATTAAGAGTACTTGGGCTTTTACCTTTAACCCAGTAAGAAATGTTACTTGTAGAAGTATTCCTTGAACTAGAAGAAGCGAAGAGTTTCTTTTAAACCCATATATGGCTTTAAAGTATAAACTTTATGTAAATCTTACTTTTAACTAGTTTTTTTTTCCCCCTTCTTCTCACTTTTGTTTTACTTAAACAGAAAGCCTGAGGTGTGGCTTTAGAAAATAACTGCAATTCACTTTACTCTGAAGGGTTAGGTTAGAGAGATTTTAATTAATTCAATATAACCACTCAGAGTATCCAAAAAACATTCACAAAGGACAGATATATATTAGAAGACCTGTGTAAGAGAAATATTTATTTCTTGAAAACAGTTATAAGAAGGTAGAGGAATTATTTTGCTTCCCCTGAAAAGTTCTAGCAATTAATTTTTCTGTCCAATTGCCTTAGGTGGAAAAATGCAGATTAAAACACACGTATCAAAAGTTCTCATAATTATTTATAGTACATTCCTAATAAACTTAAATTTTATCTATGTTTATCCTATACAATATTCTGACATGCTACTTCTGCAGCTAAGTTTTTTTGTTTTTTTTTTTTTATTGTAGATAATAAAATACAATTTTTCTCCCTGACTGGTTTCTGAATGCATGACTCTGGGAAATGTCAAATGTCTTTCTTTACCTCCAGTCAAATTAGTTTTTTTTTTTTTTTTCCCCTAAGCTGCCTGGAACATGTTAAACACAAGGCTGTGACCTTAAACTCTGAAATAATATTTCTAGTGTCTGTGCAAAAGCCTGCCCTCACATACACCTTTAGACTAATTACTGCAGTGTAATGTTGCCAGTGAACCACTGTAATTACACTTGGAGAAAAGTATGGTCTTGTTCTTTCCTAGCTAATGAAAATGATAACCTTTCCATTTTGATTCATCATTCACAACAGGCAGAACATGCGAGGCTGGGTCTCCATGGTATACAGTAATTTTCCTGACTGTTTATGCACACTTCTGTTTTCGGGCCCTGCAGAAGCTGGAATTAAAGAAGCAGGCATCCTTACGCTAAAAATAGTCAACAGTAATAATAGCAATAACATTAAAATTTAATATCATCCTTACTCCACAACGCCATTCTATAATGAAATAGGGCCATGACACAGGAATGTGTGTCAAAAATGATGACAGCATAGAAAACAAGTAATGAGCCTCTGAGTCCATCGTATTCAAAATGCTTGCCATCAGTTTACTGGTCTACTTAAGGATTCCTGAGAGAAGATGTGGGACAGTTCATTGTGAAAGGGGCTGAACTTGGATCCGACTCTTAAACAATGACAGAACATACATTCTATTAGATTTTTAAAAAAACACTATCCTCTGTGTGAAGAAACACACATTCTTTAGCTGTAATTATTATTAGAATTAAACGTGTTCAAAAGGGAAGGAATGTTCCTTTGAGGTAGAATATCCATACCTCTGAAGTGTTTAATTTATGTTTATCTAGCAATTGCCATGAGTATCTTAGTGGCTTTATTATTCCTTATTCACATTTCAGAAATAACCTAAACACCAAAGCAAAACTGAAAAACAATTTGGCTTTTTGAAAGTCCTTCCTCCCAAAGCAATGATGAAAGTTACAAAGACCAGACCCAAGGTGGTTCTGTTGAATCAAATCAAGACTATGACATTTCTTCTAACGATGGCCCTTGTGCTTTTGTCTTCAATTGTTGGCTGGTTTTCTTCTAGCCATGAGCCCACCCCAGTAAGAGAAAGGCAACCCAAGGGAGTCTCTTCCCAGTTGGAGGCAAATGCCATTCTTAATAACAAAGCCATTTTCTTCTGCTGGTTGACAGCCAACAATAACAGTACAGTAACAGTGCTTTACTGATCTGCTGAAAGTCATTCTAGACAGCAAATGCTTACATGACAAATGCTGACCTGATCCCTTTGCAGCATTAGAAATCTGTACCTGAGAGCTGACTGAACTTCCAATTTGAAAACCAGCCAAGATTTAATTACCTGCCTGTACATTTTTGGTATTCTAGAACATTCTCTTAACAAACTCAAACAAGTTGCCTTTCCTTATCACAGACTCTGGCGCAAGTATGTTACCTCTATTTTTTCCCACACGAGGCAAGCTCTACAATGCCCAGGCAGTATAGGAAACTGCTCAACATTTAAAACTACTGAAAGCCCTAAAACCAGATGTTGCCAGTAATATCTATTCATGAGATCTTGTTAATGGGATGACCAAGTGGGGCCAGTATGGGATATGTATGTGGAACCCTTTTTTTAATTAAAATTTCAATTCTAAGATTGAACAATTATCTCCATTTGCTTCTACCTTCCTGATCTTTTCCCATTGGTCCCTATCAATCATTACTCAGCAAGTCTGGGCCAATTTTCTTTGACGAGCGTTTCACATAGGCACAAAGGTGACCATCCTTTTATCTTAGAACTATTGAACAGACTACCTTCTTGGAAAGTGTCTTTAGCATTTTCACTGATGACACAATAAATAATCCAAATTACAAACTCAGACAGGCAGCTGAGCTTGAGAGAGAGAGTTAGTGTTCATGTAATCTAGTAATGTGCAGTAATTACTTGCCAGCTCACCTCACAGTTGCCCAAAGCCCTCATTCCAAAAGCACCGAGCACCAGGCACCTTCAGTCCCCTGTACTACCACATACTTCATCAAAACAATACAAGACTTGGAAGAATTCAAAGAAAGATTCAGACATTTGGAGAGAAAAGGTGTGGATGTGGTATACAGGACACCTAATTTTCTTTGGGGGGAAAGAAGGCTTCTTTTCAAATACTAATTTACAGGAGAAGATGGACAGGTTCTAGTGTACTCAGCTCTAAATGTGAATTTTTTGAATTATGAATTCAGAGCTGTGTGGGTGGTGGAATTAAAAGATCATTCAGTTCAAGGGCTTCCCTGATAGCACAGTGGTTAAGAATCCACCTGCCAATGCAGGGGACACAGGTTTGTGCCCTGGCCTGGGAAGATCCCACATCCCGCGGAGCAACTAAGCCCGTGTGCCACAACTACTGAGCCTGTGCTCTAGAACCTGCAAGCCACAACTACTGAGCCCGTGCACCTAGAGCCCATGTTCTGCAACAAGAGAAGCCGCCGCAACGAGAAGCGCGTGCACTGCAATGAAGAGTAGCCCCTGCTCGCAGCAACTAGAGAAAGCTGTGCGCAGCAACGAAGATCCACAACTTTAAAAATGGATTTTATCCTGACAGTTGCTTTTAGGCATGTGGTAAATTAATGAATTAATCTAAAGCTGCACCATCCAGTACAGTGGCCACCAGCCACAAGTGGCTGGGGAGCACCTGAAACATGGCAAATCCAAATTGAGATGTGCTGTGAAACACACACCAGTGTAAAGACCTTACCAGATTTCAAAAACTTAAATAAGAGTATAAACTAGCTCATTACTTTTATATTGATTACACGCATGTTGAAATTGTAAAAATTAATCAACAGAAACCTCAATGAAATTAGAGTCGGGAGGCCGGAACGGGAAGTCCTGTGCTTTATGAGGATTGCGGAGCCCAAGAGGAAGAAAGACTTTCTCTTCTTTCCTGGCAAGAGCTCTGCTAATGAGAGACCAAAACAACTCAGCCAATGAAAAGTCACAATAGTGCTTTGAACTCTCAGTTCCTCCAGTGAACTCTTTGCTTACTACACCCATCCTAAGTTCCTTTTCCCCTCTTTAAAAGAGTTCTCTCCTTGCTGTGTGGGGACTTGCATGTGGCTCACCGTGGTCATAGACCCCAAACTGCAATTCTCTGTTGATCCGTCATAAACCCATTTTTATCAGAGAAACAAATGGCAGCCTATTTCTTGTAGGTCAACAAAATGATGATATATTTGATATATAAATAAAATATATATTAAAATTAATTTCAACTGTTTTTTACTTTTTTTAGCATAGCTACCAGAAAATTTAAAATAACATCTATGGTTCATTTCCACTGGACAGCGCTGCCCTAAAACATTGTTAGGTAGTTTAAAAATATTTAACAGAAATCCCCCCTTTCACTATTTTAAGGACCAGATTGATCATTTAAAAAATTTTTTTTAAACTCACCACAAATACCCTTAAATTTGCACTAATCATGTAAATGCAATGCTTTAATTTTAGGAGAGAATGCATACGTATCTATAAATTGTTAAAGGTAGGAATTTTGAACTGCTAAAGTTCTCTTTTTGACCTTTAAATTAATCTTGTTTCCATTCTTCTGGTCGACCCTAGCCTCTCCAAAAGCTTAAGGCATGATGAACTTGCTTATTGTTTTTCGGGCAATCCAAGCGACCAAAAGAGGCCACCTAAATTTCCCAATCTGTCATTTCCCATTTTGTGTGGCTGCAAAAGCAAATGGTGTTTGAACTTAAAAGGCAGAAACAGACCATTCTCAGCTTCATTTTTTAAAAAGCCAAAATGAATGTCCAAAATAGGTACCGCCTTCGGTTAAGATAAATCTTTTGTTACCACCCCTATTACCAGAGAACTCAGCATAGATGTGAGCAATAAATAACACGTGCAGTACACCCACCATCTTTCAACCATTTGCCAGCCGGGATGGAGGCAGAGGAAGCAGAATGGATTAAGCAGAAATCAAAGACAGCCAAGCTCTAATGGTGCCTAATTAGCATAACAAAAGACACCGCCACAATCTTTCAGCAGTGGGCAATACATCTCATTAAAGAAGACTGAATAACAATTATGCTCTCCTGCTCCCCGCCCCCCCAGCCCCTATGCTTCTTGGCTTAGCTCTGGGAGACCCTGAGAGCTGGGCTTGAGAGCTTCTGCTTTCTTGGCCAGGCATTGGGGCTGCAGGGAAAGAGCCCACTTGTATTACTGTGCACCTGCATCTCAATGCTTTATTCTGCTTACTCTCCTGCTGTGAAAATGTAGCTTCTTCAAGCACACCAAGTCCTACTATGCGGTTTATAGGTATATAATATTGAGAAATAGCAATGATGACCTAAAAAATGAATACCAGTTCCCCCTAAAATATCTTTATTTAAAGAAAATGATCTATTTGTTTCTCTTCACTTATTCTGTTTTTCCCCTTTGATATTACTACCCTGTCTCAGAGTTAATGAAGCTAAATTGAAATTCGACCAAATTTATCGCAGCCAGTAATTAGCCCTGAGTACGTGTGCATGCACATGTGCGCGTCTGCATGAACGCGCACACACACACACATACATACATACATACATCATGGAATTTAAATGAGAGCAATCTGCTTCAGACCTATCCTCTCTCCCCATCTCCTCTTGATGACAGACAACCAAGAAAATATATGAAATTCAACACAAGGAAATTGAGGTTGCAGGTGAACACGTGGGTAGTAGTTGTATAAATTTAAACCAAGAATAAAAGATTCTACTTAAACCAAGGATAAAAAAATATTCTTCCAGGGTGATCACTAAGAAAGATGAAAGCTTCAAGTAATCCTATGTACTTTTTCATATCAATCCACTTTGGGGGAAGGATTGAGTGGGGAGGAGACAGAAAAGGATGCATTTATTTAAACCAAACAATTTCCAGTTCTGAGCTATATTTTTTGATCAGTAGCCTTTCAAAAAGGAATCTAGTTATGAGGGCTGCTTTGATTTTTGTTTTTTAATGGTCTCTCCTGCCAAACACAATATTACAGAGTCTACTTAAACCCAAATACTGCCATGTCTGTGAGCTGCCCTAGGAAAAGCTGTTGATCACAGGGGTGGACAGGAACCTCTGCAATCGTTAGAGAGACTCAAGCAAAAACTGAGTCAATGCACCGAGTAGCTGGGAAAGCCTGCTGAACCCATGTAGTGTGCCTGGATTGTCCACACTGCTGCAAAGTCGCTGCCTTGCAGGAACTGAGAGACCTTGAGAATATTCAGGTCATTCACATCATAGGCAGCAGACGTGGGGCGAGACATTTTGGTGCTATACACAATCTGCACACGGCGGCACACAGTTAAAATAAAACTTGAGAAGTCACTTAAATCTTAAAAGGACCTTCTCTCTCTGGTGAACTACTCAACATTCAAGAGCTGGTTTCCACCTTCCACCCTTTAGGAAGAGTGAATTTTTAAAAATCCTCTCTCCCAATTCTCCTGTTTAATAGATCACATTGTTTTTGTTTTTTACCTTCTTGCCTATTTCCACCTTAAAGTTTTGCCAAAAAGTAGTATTCAAACACAACACAACACGTTATTATGAAGTCTATCCTGCTTTATCTTTTAAAGTACAACAATTTGGTATTTTAATTCCCAGTCAGTAACTAGATCTCTGGTAATCACCACAGTCCGAGTCTACTGGTCTGACGTCTTACAAAGGTATCTGGGTACATTGGTACAATTTCCTTCTCTTTTAAGACAGAACCCTGGCCAAGAAGAGAAGAGCTTGAAAAGTACTAACCAGGGAGTCAAGAAGCCTTTCATTCTCCAGACGAAGGAACAAGATAAAACCCCAGAAGAACAACTTAATGAAGTGGAGATAGGCAATCCACCCAAGAAAGAGTTCAGAGTAATGATTGTAAAGATGATCCAAGAACGCAGGAAAAGAACGGATGCACAGAGTGAGAAATTACAAGAAGTTTTTAACAAAGAGTTAGAAAATACAAAGAACAAACAAACAGAGCTGAAGAATACAATAACTGAAATGAAAAATACACTAGGAAGGAATCAACAGCAGAATAAATGAGGCAGAAAAATAGATCAGTGAGCTGGAAGGCAGAACAGTGGAAATCACTGCTGTGGAACAGAATAAAGAAAAAAGAACGGAAAGAAATGAGGACAGTTTAAGAGACCTCTGGGACAACATCAAATGTACCAACATTCACATTATAGGGGTCCCAGAAGGAGAAGGGAGAGAGAAAGGGCCTGAGATAATAGCTGAAAACTTCCCTAACGTGGGAAAGGAAACAGTCACCCAAGTCCAGGAAGTGCAGAGAGTCCCATACAGGACTAACCCAAGGAGGAACACGCCGAGACACACAGTCATCAAACTGACAACAGCCACTAACTAGCTGTTTGACTCCAAACAAATCATTTCACTTTGGGGCCTCAGTTTCCTCATCTTAAAAAAGGGGGAAGGGGGTTGAAACCAGTAACCTGAAAGGCCACTTCTGGTCCACATATCCATGGAGGAGGCAGGGCCAGCAAGGTGTCTGTCCTGCAGTGAAGGCTAAGAGTACACGATGGGAAGGGAGTGTCTGCTGGCAGTGGTTGTGGTGGCAGCAGCAGTAGTGTCCCATGGACACAGCCAGGGGCCGGCCCTTGCTGCACAGCTTGGCACTAGTCTCATCACCAGTATTCCTTCCTTTCACTTCCAGAGCTGACACATAGCCTGGGATTAACAACATTTGCCAAAGGCAAGGCTTTGTGGAAGAATGAATGGGAGTAACATTTTGGGGATTCGGTTTACCTGTCTGGAAGAAACAATTAAAATAATTACCTGGCTTGAATCTTGAGTTGTCCTCAGATTAATGACCTAGCTTTTGGAAGTCAGTATACGTGCTGGAAAAGTTGGATTACTGTTGGCATTACAGCTGATAGTACTCCTGTTACCGCCAGGAGTATATTCCCAAATTTCATGCATTTCATTTACTATAGAAGGTAGCTCTGTGAGCTGAAACACATTCATGAGTTCAACATTACTGCTGGATATCTTGATTGAAGGAGTCAAGAGAAAAATCTAAGAAAACTATCTTGGGGCTCTATCCAATTACTGCTTCAGAATAGGCATAGGTTTTAGAAAGCAACACCATATGGAGGCAGGATTATTTAATGTACATAGACCGTTGCTAAACAGGTTAACAAAGCAGAAGGCTGCAGGGCCTGGACCTTACGGAGCCCAGGTCAGCTGTCTTGCTAGGCCTGCTGTCGTCTCTCTTGAGGAATCCTGCCCAAAAAGCAGAGATAACTCTTGTGCTCCCTTTTCAAAGCCATGACCCAAAAGGATTTCAGAGAGGTAAGACAAAGCATATTTAATGGGAAGAAAGGAGGATAATTGTCCAATATTGATAAACCCACAATTCATTTTTTCAGTAGCTATTGGAAAGATGAATTATGCTTAAAAAAAAAAACAACCCCCCCCCCAACCTGAACAGCTTCTTGTCACTTCTAAAACATGATCCTGTGTCTGCCTGAAAGAGTTAAGCCTATATAAATATTTATCATTCTTCTTTCAAAAGGATAAGAAAAATTCCTTTTGCATACATGAATTTCAGATTGCTAAGCAAACATCAGGATATGGTCAGGGGCCCATCATCTTAATGAGGATATGGTAATGATAATTTTTTTTTTTTTTAAGCTTGCTTATATGTGATCAAAAATACACTAGAGATTTTGATTTTATACTGGGGCATGCACAGACCCATGAACAGTTAATGCCTTTAGAAGCATATGGGTGGGATAACAGGAATACCATCAAGGGCTTACAGTGGGACTAGGGTGAAAGATTCATTAAAAGTGATAAATAGGATATGCCTTACTTAATGTCTTGCAATTGCATATTTAATATAGCAGGCCAGTGACTATGCATTTGAACTGTCTTTATTTTTAAGAGAACTGCCAGATGTTAATTACATATTAAACAGTTATTTGCAAATGAGGACTTCTTCATTAACATATCAGAATCATAATAATAAACAATTCTCTGTTACGCAACAGTACATAGGACAGTGGGAAGTTTAAGAACAGTACATACATATAGCACTACAGCAGGGCAAAATATCCTACTTACCTTGAGCAAGCTGATACCTTAAAAATTTTTTAAGGGAAATAAATAACCTAGATGCAAGTTCACAAGATTCTACATTTTATGAGATCAGAGATTTTGTTTCTTTTATTTGCAGCTGTATCTCTAGTGGCAACACCATGCTTGGTTCACTGCAGGTGCTCAATAAATGTTGAATGAATGAAGGAACCAGCTCTTTTTTTTTTTTTGCGGTACGCGGGCCTCTCACTGCCGTGGCCTCTCCCGTTGCGGAGGACAGGCTCTGGACGCGCAGGCTCAGCGGCCATGGCTCACGGGCCCAGCCGCTCTGCGGCATGTGGGATCTTCCCGGATCGGGGCACGAACCCGTGTCCCCTGTATTGGCAGGCGGACTCTCAACCACTGCGCCACCAGGGAAGCCCAGAACCAGCTCTTTTAACAAGTAAATAGTTATATTTTTGCAATTAGATTGTCATGCACTGATACTTTTTAAAAATTTTTAAATTTTTAGAAGTTAAAAAATTTAAAAATTTTGCTTTTATGTTTCAATAACTGTGTATGTAAAAAAAAAAAGAGACCTGAATATTTAAATTATGAACCTAGACTATAAATGTGTTTATAATAAGACATGGATATTTCCTTCAGTAGACTGTAACCATATTTTAAATTATTTTGTTCCACACTGTTTTTTATATCTTTTTTTAATATCTTTTTTTATCTGTTTTTTATATTTTTGTAAACTGGAATTAAGTCATCAGTGAGGTTATTCTCAAAGGATTTACTTCTCGAATTTATTCCAAGGGACGTAGAAGAAACGCATTTTTCTGTTACCACCTTCATAACAAATAGCAGCTGTAATAATCTTACTTCACATAGTTCCTTATTTATTTATTTTTATTAGAGACTATTTTTTTAGAGCAGTTTTATGTTCATAGCAAAATTGAGAGGCGGATCCAGAGACTTGCCACGTATCTCCCTTATAACTTGTAACAAATGTACCACGCTGGTGAGGAATGTTGATAACAGTTCCCTATTTTTCATTTTCAGGTATACATTTGTTGTTTCTAACACAGAGACCAAGAAACACAAAGAATTTAAGTAACTTGCTCAAGGTTAACAGCGAGTTAGATACAGCTCCCAGGCGCCAAGCTTCCTAGCCCAAGTGTTCTCTGCAGTCTACAATGCCGCACCATCTCTCTGCTACTTAATTTGTGGGTCTGGAAGACAGCACAAAACAAGGCCCTTAAGAAGAGATATAAGAAAATAAGAGGTGCTGTAATTAGCGCACAACAGAGTAAAGCAGAAAAAGATGGGAAACGTTAGAGAAATTTTCAGTATTATCATTCACTAACTAGCAGAGAAAGATGGAAAATTATTGAGATCTTTTCTCAAAATAGTCACCTTGAGTTCTCTGCTTTGTATTATTTCTCTACTTACTTCTAGCACCTACCACGACCAAGAGCACAAGCACTGCCCGCCCCCACTCCTTCTGTTCCAGCGATGCAATGGCGTACCGTATTTCTCCACCACACACTCTCTAGGGTAGGTATTGACATTGTCTTTTCTCTACAGACAAGGAAACTATGGCCCACTGTGGTGCTCTTAGCCAAAGTCACATAGTGTATAATGGCGAAGCTGAGTGATTTCCTTTTTATGGAGGTGATAGTTAATAGCTTACAATATTCATTCAGAAAAATTTTATTTATGATTTTTAAAAAATACAAAGATGTACTATTATGAATAAACAATTACTTCCAAATTCTTCAGCTTGCCAGAAAGTCAGTAGGCAAGAAATATAAAATAAATTTAAGGCTATTTATTTATTTAGTGGTACGCGGGCCTCTCACTGTTGTGGCCTCTCCCGTTGCGGAGCACAGGCTCCGGACACACAGGCTCAGTGGCCATGGCTCATGGGCCCAGCAGCTCCGCGGCACGTGGGATCTTCCCGGACCGGGGCACGAACCCGCGTCCCCTGCATCTGCAGGCGGACTCTCAACCACTGCGCCACCAGGGAAACCCAAGGCTAATTATTAAAATATACCCGTGCCCAGCATTTCCTAGCGAACACGGGGGGGAGTGGGGGTAGGAATGCCCTCCCCTCCCGAAACTACTTGCTCCTAACTAGGCATCTTCATGTTCAGCATGTGACTTTGGTTAGCATTAGTCTTGAGGTTAAATAAGGCCTCAGACTGATAAACGAAGGAAACATCTGACTATTAACAAGCAAACCCATGATAATGAATTGTTGAATCAGGGCAATTTATTTTATAAGCCTGTTTTGGGTAATATTTCTATTATGGTCTCATTCTCTCTCTCTTTCTTCCCCTTCGCATCATGCCCCCCACCCAACCACCTTACTTCCTTCTCTGTCTTTGAAATTCCCAGACGCTCTTTGCAAAGATATTGAGGGCTTTGCTCACCCTGAAAGGAGGTGAGGAAAGGTGAGCAGCGCCATGCCAACAGCAGGTAAGTTACTTCCCTGCTAATGAGTCTATCACTTGCTGTGTCCTAGGTTAAAAGGTAATACGGATACTGGCAAATAAGTTTATAAACTTTTAAAACTAATCGTGACAGCACTCTTCTCACACTTTTTGAGTTGAAATGTTGTTTGGGTAAAAATTCAGAAAAATGTGACAGGCTGGAATCACTCCCTAAGCTGTGTGCTCTGCTAGTGACCCCGGCATTACAGAAAGAACAGGGAACCTGGTTGGAGACCAGAGCTGAGCTCTCACGTGCTTGGGTAGGTGCTCTGGGGTCCTCGGTCAGATGCAAACACAGCTAGTTCACTTAAATGAGAGCAGGTGCCATTCCTTAAGAAAGTGACAACTGCTATATGAAAATGCATTGTCGGTGATACTGATACCACCATTACAACTACAGAGGCCCAGATGGTGTACAAGTGAGTAAGTTATTGTCTGGAAGCTGTCCTGGGTTGGAAACTTTTTTGGGTACCATTTTCAATCAGATTAATTCCTTCTGCAATGACTTTTAACAAGATCATCTTTGACAATGTGATCCCTCCTTTCTTTCAATTAAAAACTCTTATATACAACTTAAAATTAACACTAAAACCAAGTTTTTTAAAAAAGCTAAAAAGTGTGGCCTCCTCTTCATTATTTGAGTTCAAAATCTACACAGGGCACATCCATATTAACAGCACACTGATGTCTTTTCCACTATCAGTGGAATCACAACATAAATGGTGAAGGATTTATAAAGAAAAATAGGCATGGGGCTTTGTGGAAGAATTTTATATTATTAAAAATCCTTAAATATATATGTAACTGCTGTCATATAGTTTAGAATGATGATAAGAAATGTAATTTCATGACGGTTTCCTTTTCTCTCTCATCTTACTCCTCCTCCAGTACACTGCCCTCGCCTTGCATACTGTGTACTTGCCCCTTGCATCTTCATCTCTCATTTTGTCCTGCTGTCCTGTGCTTGCAACACTGGCTGCTCCTATCTTCTAAGTGACATTTTGTTATTTAGTTGACAGACTAGACAGGGTATCAAGGGGTGACAACAAAACAGGCTGAGTTCAAGTGAGATTCTGACTTTGGTTTGGACAAGCTACTCACTCTTGCCGTCTATGAAATGAGAAAAGATTTAAAATCCAACTATCTTAGAATTAAAGAAACATATATAAAAATATCAGCTAAAATACTACAGAATACATTTAAAAATGTCACTTCGCATATTGGTTTATGCAACATTTCTGGTTAGGTTGCTAGGCTTTGAGAAAATTTTTATCAAAAATAAACGATTACTCTGTGTGTTTGCTTGCATTATCTTTTTGGAAAATCATCAAATATATCAGTAAATGATGATTCTTCAATTTCCTTATAGAACAAATGTTTGAGTAGATCCAGCAGGCATTTTTGAGGTGATGTATCGCCGTGCTACTAAAAGAGAAAAAGTAGATCAGATAAAAACCTTAAATAATACCTAGCCAGGTTGAAAATCATATCACAGTCTTTAAATCAAGGCTTTGGTTTTAGAAATCAAGTCTTCTGGTTTTGTTCAAAACACCTACTTTTTTTATGCATTCACTTTTAGAAGTTAATGAAAAGAGGGTAGAAAAATAGTAATACGAAGTAAAATTTCCAAATAGAATTAGGTAATTAAATCAAATCTATGAAAAATTCATAATCATTACAAACAGGAACTAGTTCTTCCTTGTATTTGATAACAAATATACCCTCTATAAAATAAAATGTGTGTGGGTGTGTGTGTGTTCAATTTATCAAAACAGTGATTATCATGATATATAAAAATCAATATCCCCCAAATGGAAATAAGCCAGTGTACTAAAGTGGAGGGAAAAAAAAAAACCTTCTCCACAGTAGAAGGGAAGAGACCTAACTTTATTTATTTATTTTTTAAAAAGATTTTTTTGATGTGGACCAGTTTTAAAGTCTTTATTGAATTTGTTACAATATTGCTTCTGTTTTTTATGTTTTGGGGTTTTTTTTGGCCATGAGGCACGTGGGATCTTAGCTCCCCGACCAGTAATCGAACCCACACTCCCTGCATTGGAAGGTGAAGTCTTAACCACTGGACCACCAGGGAAGTCCCGAGACCTAACTTTAAAAGCAAGGCACAAGGAACTCTGCTCAATATTCTGGAATAACCTAAATGGGGAAAGAATTGGAAAAAGAATAGATACATGTATTTGTATAACTGAATCACTTTGCTGTACACCGGAAACTAATACAACATTGTTAGTCAGCTATACTCCAATATAAAATAAAGATTAAGGAAAAAAAGGCAGTATTTTATAGATTTCCATTCTGTTCAAGTCTACCTAAATTAACTGCGAATATCCGAAAGTCCAAAAAAAAAATCATGTTTCACTATGATTCTAATTTAAGAAGTCTTGCCTATGTAAATACTTCAAATGAACAGCACAATTGTGGATTTCAAAATCATAATTCTTCTCTAACAGTAAGGGGATTGTGAGGATTGCTTTTCAGAAATGAAATGCCATCCTGTGAAGACATTTTCAGACCATGGGGCCAGGAAGACCCTTTGCCTCAGCTGTCTTGGGCTTCTTAAGAGTTCATGTTCTAGTGCATATGTCATCCTTCATATAGGGCTATCTATACACATGAATTCAAAGCAATAGTTTTTACTCCTTTATTTAGACTGTAATTTACAAAAACTCCCAAGCAGATTAAAAATTTCACCACTGGGGAGACAGCTGCATACTGAGCATACCCCTCGTTTGTCCTATTTGCACATCTTTTTAAATGCCAGGCTTTTCACTTCCACCGTTTGGCCTTGCAACGTTAACACCAAATTAATCAGCATGAACATTCACAAAGCAATCTATGGTTTTAAACTGATTAATGTATAGAAAAATGCTCTCTTCTTTTAGAAGTATATTTGCATATGCGTGAAAAATCAAAATCAAAGCTTTAAACCTTCAGTGCTCCTCTTACATACAGCCTTAAATGAGATAAACTTCTCTTCCATCTAAAGATGTACACTAAAAAAGAATCTTCATCACATTTTTTAAAAAAAATTTAACAAATGCCTATAGCTAGTGCTTTATAAATGTTAGCTAGGTGAATGCTCAAAACGACTTCATGCAGTGGGGACTTCCTCATGAGGAGTCTGAGACCCAGACGGACAAAGTCCCTGCCTGCGGTCCCACTGTTGGTAAGTGACAGGCACAGCCTGTGTTCAAACCTGGTGGTCTGGTTGTAAAGCCTGAGCTCTTAACTACCACGCTATATGCTACCTCTTCAATTTTAGAGTCAAGTTACAGTGTTCAAGTAATGTTATAAATGCTTAATTAATCTTGGGGAGCCGATAGTTTCTGTGTAGCTTGCTGTGGATTTAAAATGGCCCGTTTCTTTTTAGAAGAGCTTTGCTAAACCATTATGAAATATTCACAACTTTAGGAGATAAAAATCAAATGACACCTTTAAAGTCACCAAGGGAATCAAGGAGAATATGCAGCCAAAATGGTAAGTTTAATGCATTTATTTTGTTAAGAACAAGATAATAGGCCCCAAATGGAGTCACTTATGCTAAGCCCCACAACACCAAACCAAGACTTAATTACAGTTTTGGCCTCTTCCAGAAATGGAATCTTAAACCAGTCCATCATGAATTATCCGGTCAGTACTAGCAAGGTAACCTGCCCAGGAGACCCCTACCACTCCCTGAAGGAAAGTGACCTTACCACAACCAGTCTGCTTTTTGCTAATATAACTTCCTTTTTTCCACCCGCATCTGCCTACCGAAGTCTTTCATTTTGTACAGCTCCTTGAAGCTCCTTTCTATCTGCTAGATTGGATGCTGCTTGGTTCATGAATCATCGACTAAAGCCAATAACATCTTTAAAATGTACTCAGTTGAATTTTGCTTTTTAACAGTAATTTTAAACCTGTCTAGTTTTTAAACAATGGATAATCAGTGTACAATAAAAACAACACTTAACCATGCAGCTTTTGAGAATGAAAATACAAGATGAAACTATGGAGGAAAAAGTGGAAGCTAATTCTACCCTAAACTTAAGCTTTATGGTCCCTGTAGTTGAGCACTGAATTCATCTCTGAGCTTCCTGACAGTCAAGACAAAATGGCTAGCGTGGTCACCTAGATGAGCTCCACTGTTTCAAAAGAGGGCATGAAAGGCCTCATTTGGAAAGCACACAATAAAACTAATAGATTTATAATTTTAACCTACTGGGAAATAGATACTACAGTCAGGAAACCTACTTTATCATCCTTGCCTAGGAAACTGCTTTGTACATAGGAGCTGCCCAACAAACATACGTTAAAACAGAACACAAAATGAATTTCCACCTGAGTATCTTTTTGGCAGTGTAACAACAGTTTCAGCTCTGCCATACTATGGGGCCACCATCAACACTCGACTGGATTAACAGCCTGGTAATGGGATTCTTGCCTCTATTTTCTGTCTCTCTAATCCATTTCCCATAATCCACCTAGAGAGATATTTTAAAAACTCAAGTCTGGTCATCTCATGCCTCCATTTAAAACCCTATGATTGTTCCCCACTGCGCTCAGGAGAAAGTTACCACATAAAGCCCTACTTTATCTTTCAAATTAGTACACAGGAGGCCATGTAATGAAAATGTCATAATTTATTTAACTACTTCCCTATTAATAGACATTTGGCTTGTTTCCAATTTTTGTCTATGACCAACAGCAATGCATGCCTCTCTGGACACGTGTGTGAACATTTCTCTAGAAGTGGAATCACTAGGTCGAAGGAAGAATATTTACAGTTATGATTCTCTTTTTTTAAATTAATTAATTAATTAATTAAATTATGGCTGCATTGGGTCTTCGTTGCTGCACGTGGGCTTTCTCTAGTTGAGGCGAGCGGGGCTACTCTTCGCTGCAGTGCACGGGCTTCTCACTGCGGTGGCTTCTCTTGTTACAGAGCACGGGCTCTAGGCACGCGGGCTCAGTAGTTGTGCCTCGCAGGCTCTAGAGCACAGGCTTAGTAGCTGTGGCACATGCGTTTAGTTGCTCCATGGTATGTGGGATCTTCCCGGACCAGGGCTGGAACTTGTGTCCCCTGCATTGGCAGGTGGATTCTTAACCACTGCACCACCAGGGAAGTCCCTATGAATTTCATATATAAAATGAAATTGCCCTCCAAAATGGCTTTATCAATGTATACTTTCCCATTTAGCATACGGGACTTTCTTTCCTATACCCAACAACATGGTATATTATCAGCATAAACACAAAAAACTTTGCAGAATAAAAGGTGAACAAATATTTTTGGTGTAATTTTCATTTCCCTACTTGCCAATGAAATAGAACATCTCCCATACCTCTATTGAATGCGTTTGCCCATTTTTCTGTTGAATTACTGAATTATAATTATTAAAAATATTTTCCCCTGGTTTGTTGCTTATCTTTTAATTTTATCACTTATTATATAGAAGTATTTACTCTTTTGTAGCAAAATTTATCAAAAAACCCTGTTGGGCTTTTGATTAAGATTATATTGACTTTATAGAATAATATGGGGACATCTGACATTAGCATTATATTGAAGTGCCTATGCAGGAATGTGTTATTTTTTTTTTGTTTTTTTTTGTTTTTTGCAGTACGCAGGCCTCTCGCTGTTGTGGCCTCTCCCGCTGCGTAGCACAGGCTCCGGACGCGCAGGCTCAGCGGCCATGGCTCACGGGCCCAGCCACTCCGCGGCATGTGGGATCCTCCTGGACGGGGGCACGAACCTGTGTCCCCTGCATCGGCAGGTGGACTCTCAACCACTGCGCCACCAGGGAAGCCCTGTGTTATGTTTTATAATTTAAATATGTCTTCCATATTCTTCAAAAAATATCAGTTTTTATCATAAAGATTTTGTACATTTCTTATTAGATTTATTTGTTGTTATATGTATTTGCTTGGTTTCTATTGTGAATGGGATCTTTTTTTCCATTACTTTTATTTGAACCATGCTTTTCTGTTAATTTTAGTTTTGATGGGATCTTGTAGCTGGGCTCATACCCAATTGTCTTCTTAGTTTTTCAGTTAGTTCTCCGGTATTTCCTGTAATTGTGCACTTGTCTTCATTCTCTACCAGAATAAAACTTTCATGAGAAAGGAGACTATTTCTATCTTTTCACTGGCATGTTCCCACTACCTAGCATAGCTCTTGGCACACAGTGGGCAATCAATAAATATTTGTTGAACTGAATAGACTTTAAAATGTAAATTCAAGTTTCTCTTCTCATATGAGTGTCAACATGTTCATTTCTCTCTATAATGGTCAACCTTTTTGAAGGAATGAACTTAGGATTCTATTATCTAAAAACTTAATAATAATTAGGCCTTCCCAGGTGGCGCAGTGGTTAAGAATCCGCCTGCCAATGCAGGGGACACAGGTTTGAGCCCTGGTCCGGGAAGATCCCACATGCCACGGAGCAGCTAAGCCCATGAGCCACAACTACTGAAGCCCACGCGCCTAGAGCCCATGCTCCGCAATGAGAAGCCACCGCAATGAGAAGCCCGCGTGCAGCAACGAAGACCCAACACGGCCAAGAATAAATAAATAAATTTTTAAAAATGTAATAATAATTAACCTATGAAAATACATATGAAAATTAAAAACACTTTGCTCAACAGTCACTAGATCAAGGAGAAAAGAGAAACTCCAAATAAATCAACTTAAAAATAAGAAAGATCAGAACACTACACAGTGGACATGGAAGAAAAGAACAAGGAAGAAACATGAAGTTTAGCAATTTGAAAAACAAGAACAACAAGCCCAACAACAGCCATGCCCTAAGAAATGCAGAATAAAGGAATACAATTAAAATCAGAAATAGAAAATATAAAAATAGGAACAATTAATCATTCAAGCATAGTTTTGTTTGTGCGTGGGGGGAGGAGCTCACAAAAACAAAATGAAACACAACAACAAATCAATACTGAAACAGACAACACGTTAGCCAAAGCAATCAAGGGAAAGAAAGAAAACAATGAGGAATGAAAAGGGCATGGTAATAATTAAGAGAATATCACATACAACTCTATGCTTAAAAAGGTGAAAAGGAAAATCAGTAACATAGGTAGTTATTGTAGGAATGTGTTATAAAAATTGACTGAACATTTTAAAAAAACTGATATACATACAAGCAATTAAAAAGGTTACTGAACAATTTCCTCTTAAAAGACTCTAGGCAGAAAGCTTCTTAGCAGTCAACTCTTAAACTTTTAAGAAACAGATAACCTCATGCTACAGAAATAGACTCAGAGCACACAAAAAATATGGCAAATTACCCCATTAGATTTTTAGGAAGGCAGCATTACTCTTATTAGAAAAACCTGACAAAATGACGTGAAAAAAGAAGAAAGACAAGGTGTGTTAACCTCAGTATAGTATAATATCCTGGATAAGAGGACAGGTTCTGGAGTTTGAATCCCAGCTTTACCATTTACAGTTGACCCTTGAGCAACACAGGGGGTAGGGGCACCGATCCACCAGCTGAAAATCCTTGAATAACTTTACAGCTTTTCCTCTGTATCTGTGGTTCCGTGTCTGCCGATTCAGCCAACTGTGCATCGTGTAGTACTGTAGGATGTATTTATTGGAAAAAAAATCCACATATAAGTGGAACTGGGCAGCCTGAACCCATGTTGTTCAAGTGTTAACTGTGATAGTTATGGCACTTTGAGTGAGTTGCTTTCCTTTGTGATGCCCCAGATTGTGAGGATTGAATAAAATAATCCATGCACAGCACTTAGTATAATGGGAGCAACAGTATTTTAAGGGGAAGACTCTCCACAGTCCCCTTAAAATATGAAAAATCTGCATTTTCTTGGTATGTTGATTTTTCTGAGAGGAAGGCTCATGATTTTCCTGAGATTTTCAAAAGAATCATGGCTTCCCCCAGATTAAGACCCACTGCTATACACTACTCTTACTTTCGAGTATAGATGTAGAAAATCTGGATGCAATATAAGATAAATAAATACAACAGCACATTAAAAGAATCATTCATCAGTCCCCCCCCCCCAAATTAATCTTTGAAACTGAAGACTAGGCTGGGGTGAGAATGTACATTGGTCAGCTTTTCAAGAAAGCAATTTGGCAGTATTTATCAAGAACCCCTTAACCAAGTAACATTTGTACTCTTAAACCTAATAATAGTGCTTCCAGAAATACATCTAATGAAAATGGCCATTTTAAAGAATATTGACAGTGAACGACAGAGCTGCCAACCGACCATTACTTTACAAGTCTCTAAACAGCTGAATTACGTTGGCTAAAAGCAATGTAACCCGTTTTGGTAGGTTATGGTACTTTCTCAGCCTCTGTAAAAGGCAGGAAGTTTTCCCTACCTTCCATGTGAAAGCAGTGAAACATATTCAATGCATCAGAAACATTTTAGAAACAGTGTCATGATTTTTTGCTCCAAACTTCATGAAGAAGAAAGAAAACCTAAAAAAGTCCTTAAGTAGATAATATGTATGAAATAAGATGACTAATGAAACTACTTCTGTTATCTTCCCTTATAACTCCAGTCTTACACAATATTAAATGTTTTCCTGGTCAACCAGTCCATCTTCTGTAACTATACAGTATGGCCCTGGTGATGATCTCAGGGGGGATGCTTTAGGCATCTTATCGGACAAACTAAACTTTACTTGTATGTTCCACAGATCATTAGCTGTCTTCACTATTACTTTGCTTCTCTCACTGGTAGGTATGAATTCGTCTACATTCAGCAAGAATTTCATGGGTTTTTTCTTCTTCTTCCTGTCAGAAGACTGACAAATCCACCAAGGATTAGGCTAGTTGGTAAATAACACTTTTAAAACAATACAGGGTCTCAGTGGGGACACAGGTGCACAACATTTGCAATATCTGTTCATCAATATTACTGTCATGGGGTGCACTTTGTAAAATATTCCAATCTCTTATATATATATATATTTTTTTAATTATTTGTTTTTGCTGTGTTGGGTCTTGGTTTCTGTGCGAGGGCTTTCTCTAGTTGTGGCAAGCGGGGGCCACTCTTCATCGCGGTGCGCGGGCCTCTCACTGTCATGGCCTCTCTTTTTGTGGAGCACAGGCTCCAGACGCGCAGGCTCAGTAGTTGTGGCTCACGAGCCTAGTTGCTCCGCGGCATGTGGGATCTACCCAGACCAGGGATCGAACCCGTGTCCCCTGCATTAGCAGGCAGATTCTCAACCACTGCACCACCAGGGAAGCCCTCTTATATATTTTTAATGTCCAACTTGTAGACCATCTTATTTTGTTTCTTCCCGTATTACTTTCATTGGGATAAAAACTATCCTGTGTAGGTGTCTCCTTTCTCTAAATAAATAATTTCTTCCTTGCCTCTCACATGAATTTCTCACAAGTCTTCACGGACTTGGAACTTTGTCTTGTAGCTCAAGAGGTCCATCCACATTAAATCAGCTTCTGTCTCAGGCAGGAAAGAATACACTTACATATTTATGTTTTAGAGGAGGAGGATATTTATAAAGAGGAAGAGGGGAGAAAGGAACCTCTGAGAAAAGGAAGAGAGAGAGAGAGAGAGAGAGAGAGAGAGAGTATAAACCAAAATGGAGAGATAATGAAAAACACTGAAGTGCTCTTGGTTTGGGGGTAAATATATTACCTAAAAGAAAACTGCCAGAAGTCTGCTATTTACCTGGGCTATGCACCCATTAGAAATTGTTTTTATAGCTCTTTGAAATCACATTGAGTTTCAGAATATTCCCTTTAGCCCTTAGAAACAGATGGTATGCATTTTATTTTGAAATTACTCCTATCAACTTTTCCCAACTGTGGTGTATTATTTTCTGATTTGTAAGACAACAGCTTCAAGTCCAAGGAAATATAAAATTACACACAAAAATGTCCTCATGTGTAGCTATGTCAGCATTAAAGCTTCTTCCCCAAAGTGACTTAAAACTAATCTCTCTGTAGCTTCCATGTGTTGCTTGTAGAGCATCTGCTCAAATGAGTTGTCTTCCAGGCCGACTGACACTTTAGTACCCTGATCATGATCCCATATTGCTTTAATCTCAAATACCCTTCATAAGCATGACTGATGAAACGGCTCGAGCGCCTGGATGTTACCTGCGTGGAATTCGGTTCTTCACTAGGAGTAGAAGGCTGAGTTCACTGGTGTGAAAACTTGTCTATTATATTTTTCTTTTTAAAATTTTATTTATTTATTTATTCTATTTTTGGCTGAGTTGGGTCTTTGTTGCTGTGCGTGGGCTTTGTCTAGTTGCAGCGATCGGGGGCTACTCTTCATTGCGGTGCACAGGCTTATTGTGGTGGCTTCTCTTGTTGCGGAGCATTGGCTCTAGGCATGCAGGCTTCAGTAACTGTGGCATGAGAGCTCAGTAGTTGTGGCTCACGGGCTCTAGAGCTCGGGCTCAATAGTTGTGGCACACGGGCTCAGTTGCTCTGTGGCATGTGGGATCTTCCCAGACCAGGGCTCGAACCTGTGTCGCCTGCATTGGCAGGTGGATCCTTAACCACTGTGCCACCAGGGAAGCCCCAGTTGTCTATTAGCTTCTCAAAGGATACACTGGCTGACTTCATTGCCTCTTCTGCTTTTGTACTCAAGTCCCTAGTCAGCATGCTTCCTACCTGCAATCTGTGGCTACAGACGGATACATCTCAAACACATCCTGGCTAGAACCTCACCACGACTCAGACTTACTGTCAAGCAATAATGCGCTGCCAGCTCTGCACAGCCGTTTCTAACCTAGTGCACCTTCTAGGCTATGTCTAGCGTCTGTCACACACAACAGTTTTAAGGGCTTCTGAAGACATCTATAGAAGGCAATGAAAGAGGTCCTCAGAGACTCAGACATATTGGGTTGGCCAAAAAGTTCTTTTGGGCTTTTCCATAAGCTATTACAAAAACCCAGGAGAACTTTTTGGCCAACCCAATATATTCTGACATCAGCTTGCAGGTCCTTGTGTCTCCCTGGGTAAGGTTCATAAAGCCTCACGGTAAATACAGTTTATTAAATTAAATCAAATGGAATCTGTAACAATCCTGATTTACTTCAATGTCACAGAATAATACGTAGACAAGGTGCCGTTAACTGGCCATCCAGTAGACATACTCAGGATTTTGGTCCCTTAATCAGTTGACAAGGTTTGCAGCAGTCATCTGAGAGGAAGCATTCTCACTGTGTCAGAGAAAGGCCACAGAATAGAATACAGAGACCATAAAATTGTGAGCAGAGTACGTATTCTTGATCACAATGAGGCCTAAGATTGTTAAATAATTCTAGTGACCCAGGCAGAATGACAGAGTTGAGTGGCCATTGTTTAGGTAAGGTCCTCATCTCTATTATAAACTAGCTGTTGTCTGTGTTTCTAAGCTAATTAAATATTTTCTGGCATTTATTAAATAGCCCTTCCATGGTTCATATGAATTAATCACGGTTACTTTTAGTGGCACTTTCATTACAAGTGATTCAGTCAACTGTCAGCTCTGACAGTGCATGTGGCAGAAATACTTTGGAAAGGCAACTCAAAAATTAAAATTTAACAGCATCACTACTCAAACTCTTTCTCACCTGGCTCAAAAACTCCACTAAAACCAAACCCATATTTATAAGAACCAGAGGATAAACAAAAAGCTTAAAATAGCCCATATTAGATGCACAGCTTGGCAAATGCCGCTTTTCTATTTCACATGGCTCTCACCTACATTATCACATTTGTTTCTCATGACAGCTATCTGAAATCCAGTTGGCCTTCTGTAGCTGCGGGTTCCGCATTTATGGATTCAACCAACCGCAGACCAAAAATATTTGCGAAAAGAATTCCAGAAAGTTCCAAAAAACAAAACTTGAATTTGTTGCGTGCCTGGCAACTATTTACATAGCATTTTCACTGTATTTACAATTATTTGCATAGCATTTACACTGCATTAGGTATTATAAGTAATCTAGAGATGATTTCAAGTATACAGGAGGATGTGTGTATATTATATGCAAATACTATGCCCTTTTACATAAAGAATTTGAGCACCCTTTGGTATGGGGTGTGTGTGTGTGTGTGTGTGTGTGTGTGTGTGTGTGTGTCCTGGCATCGCCCGAGGATACCAGGGGATGACTCTATTATCTCCAGGACACCGAAAAGTAAAGCAAGGCTCCCAGAGGTTAAGGAATATACTCATAGTTACCGAGGAGTCTGGGTTTTCCATCTTCCACTCTCATATCCACCCTCATAATAGACCAGTACTGATGCAGATAATAAACAGATGTTTAGGAGCAACATACGAGACAAAGTGTGGTACCATATATTTAGTAGCTTCTCCTTCACTGGAGTTGTTTGATTATTCCTCTATTTTAAAAAATCCATGTCCCAAATAGTTCATAGTAGTCTAAAATTTTCACTTCCAATAATAATTTTCCACTATGCTCTCTTTGATTAGCCTATTAAAAGCTAAGCCTCTGTCCATCTAAAGGTTTTGCAATAGTTAAATTTGAGATGAGGACAATATGCTTGTACTAATGTTTGATTTGGCTGACGACTGTGTATCAAAGGACCTGGCCCATCAAAAGGTATGAAAGCAATTAGCCTTTAACAAAACTGCTGGGTGAGGAGTGTAGCATCCTTTCCTCTGCCACTCCTTTAAGTCTATACCATTCCTTGCCTGGCACGTTACACAATCTATGTTATCCTCAATCTCTCCCTGGCTTTCCCTTTTCCAGCCTTAAAACTGGCAGGAGGATATCCTTTACAAAGTCCAAACCCGATCACCTAAAGCCTTTTAATGGGTCTCCCGTCACTTACAGGATAAAGGCCAAATCACATCTGCTTGTACAGTTCTCACCTCCCTTTACTCTTACGTGTACTACCTCCTTTTGGGGCAATACTGAAAAACTGCATGAGGTTTCCTGAACTTGGTATGCTCTCTCACACATCTGTACCCCTACATTTACTCCTTTTCCCTAATTCAATTGTCAGGTCAACTCCTAATAGCAGTAAAAGCTAATTCTGCACTAGGCACTGTTCTAAGTGCTTAGTGCATGTAACACGTGTCATTTAATGTGTGTAATACTTACAAAAATTCTGTAAAGTAAGTACTACAATTACCCTCCATTTACTTATGAGAAAACTACCAGCACAGGCAGGTTAACTTACTTTCTGAAGGTCGCACAGGTAGTAAATGGAAGAGCTAGGATATGAATCTGGGCAGTCTGCTTCCAGAATGCCCCCGTAAGCATTGAAATAGCCTTTAAGTTCAGCTCAGGCGTCCCTTCCTCTGTGAAACTTCTCTTCAGTCACCCCGTCCTCAGGTAGCTTAGGCCCTCACTCTTTGCAATTATCACCCTGACAGCATCCCACCCACTCTTCTGTAATTGTTCTATTAATATAATGCACAGCGCTGACCCCTACGAGCCTCCCTGTCTGGGGCCATGATCCGTGTTCTCTTCATCCTCTCCCCTCAGTATGTGCCACCTGGGGACGTGGTCAGTTCTGAAGAAATACATTTCGATGGAATAAAACGAAAAATATTCTTATAATGAGAACAATATGTCAGCACAATAATTTACTAATCTAGTCTCTTCTAATGGTTATGAAACCAGAGTGTCAATACTTCCTTCTCCATAAAACAAAATAAAGAAAAGGGGTTTATAAATATAAAAGTTAAAAGGAAGCTAATAACTTATCATCTTAGACTGTTTTGAGCCAATAGAAATAATCTGATATTTCAACTAACAATCAAGTATTTATTGGCTCTTTACAGTCTGACCTCAGAACCCTAAACAATCATACTATTATTTTACTGTACCACCACACAAACACTGGAGCACCAAATTTTAGGAGAGCTGGGCAAAAAAGCAGCTGATTTCAGGAGTGGAGTGATTGCTCAGAAATTCTCAGAAGGGTCCAGTAAGTTGCATAAAGACAAGGCGGCCCTCCCTCTCATGAAACAGAAAGTGGAAGGGAGGGGATGTGAGAAATTATCTTTGCTGCCACCAAAGCTACAGTCACTTGCTATGCAACAGGGCTTTAGTCAGGAAGGAAGTTTGCTCCTCTGAAGAGACACTTGGGGAAGGAGGAAAGAAAAAGTTTTGCTTCCATTCTGATTAACCACATCTTAGCTGTCTCTTCCATTTGTTTCAGTTCAGAAAGTCTTCAGAGTTTGTGCAAAGGTCACAAAGATGAAGAAGCCAGATCCCTTTCCTCATGGAACTTTCCAGCTTAGTGGTGGCAACAGATGTAAGAAAGAGATTCTTTCCAATAGGTGTTCATGCTCTTGATGAAAGTAGCAAGCACAGGTGTAGGGCACAGAGACTGGCACACTGAGGGTGAAGCTGGTAGTTAAGTTTCAAGGATCAATACAAGTTAATCAGGTTTCAACATAGCTAATCATTAGAGAAATGCAAATCAAAACTACAGTGACGTATCACCTCACACCAGTCAGAATGGCCATCATCAAAAAGTCTACAAATAATAAATGCTGGAGAGGGTGTGGAGAAAAGGAAGCCCTCCTACACTGCGGGTGGGAATGTAAATTGGTGCAGCCACTATGAAAAACAGCAATTAAAAAAAAAACAAAAACAAAACCCAAACCAAAAAAAGAGTTAAAGTTTACAAAAAGTGGGAAAGCTGGGTCAAGCAGAAAAGAAGCCATGAAAGAGGAAAGGGCGTTCTGAGCTAATCTCAGGCACTCAGAATTGTTTGACTCTGTTTATGAATATAAATTTCCCAGTTTATATTATACCATCATTGATGGATTTTTACCTGGCTAGTACTGTTAAGAATGAATGCCATCCAGCCAATTTAGATCAGAATACGAAATGGTGGGAAACGATGGAAGTAGACAGGGGCTGGTCCAGGCCTTTGCGTTGTGCTGAAGCATGCGGACTTGCAGATAATGGTGAGTGCCGTAGGGTATTAGACAGAGCAGGGACACTAGTAAAATTGCGGAGGGGGAGGGGTAAAGCTATTAAACAAAACCAACCCAGTTTGTTTATAAGGTTAACTACTTTTTATTTTACAAGTAGGGACATAGTTTTTTGAAAATATAATACTTATCACCACAATCATTTCATAATAGAAAGGGATTTTAAAAAGAATCTTTTAAATAGTGAATTTAACTTTACTGTATTGTATTGTCCTTATTTTCCTTAAGTCAGATTGGTGAAAACGTTATCCTGGATCAGCACTAAATGCTAAGTCCTGGGATAGACCATTCTGGGACTATAATTTAGACAGAGCTAGTGGGGCAGGACTGGGAGCCGGAAGCCCAAGTAATTAAAACAATAGCCTCATTTTAAGACCACAAACTTTACGATAAGATTTGCTAGAGGGCTTCCTTGGTGGCGCAGTGGTTAAGAGTCCACCTGCCGATGCAGGGGACATGGGTTCGTGCCCCGGTCCAGGAAGATCCCACATGCCGTGGAGCGGCTGGGCCCGTGAGTCATGGCTGCTGAGCCTGCATGTCCGGAGC
Source organism: Delphinus delphis (assembly GCF_949987515.2). NCBI lineage: Eukaryota > Metazoa > Chordata > Mammalia > Artiodactyla > Delphinidae > Delphinus > Delphinus delphis. The sequence goes on along the minus strand of NC_082692.2, from coordinate 16,643,019 downwards.
CTGTGCTCCGCAACGGGAGAGGCCACAACAGTGAGAGGCCCGCGTACCGCAAAAAAAAATTTGCTAAAGAACTCAACTCCATATACCTTTTCCTGATATTCATCTAACAAATGTCTGTGGTTTATGAGCCTCCGTGGAATAAGGATTTTGGCCATTTGGTTAGAGAACCGTTAAGGGAGAATGGAAGGGGCTAGGGTGGAAAAGAACAAGCAAGGAAAGAGGAAAAGGTGGCAACTTGAAATCAAGAATATATCCCCAAACTACAGACAGTTCTCTTTGTGGCTCCAAAGAAACTGGTGTTTGTTTTGTGTTACTGTGAAAACTAAGAGGCCAGGATGCAGCTTAAAGCAGCGACGGAGGAAACCTTCAAGAGGGCGGAAGAGTAATATGTGGAGGTCACTTTCCTCCCCACAGATACATCAGAAATACATCTACATGTGGAACAACTCCTACAGAACACCTACTGAACGCTGGCAGAAGACCTCAGACCTCCCAAAAGGCAAGAAACTCCCCACGTACCTGGGTAGGGCAAAAAAAAAGAAAAAACAGAGACAAAAGAATAAGGAGGGGACCTGCACCAGTGGGAGGGAGCTGTGAAGGAGGAAAAGCTTCCACACACTAGGAAGCCCCTTCGCGGGCGGAGACTGCGGGTGGCCGAGGTGGGGAGCTTCGGGGCCGCGGAGGAGAGCTCAGCAACAGGGGTGCGGAGGGCAAAGCAGAGAGATTCCCGCACAGAGAATCGGTGCCGACCGGCACTCACGAGCCCGAGAGGCTTGTCTGCTCACTGGGGCGGGCGGGGGCTGGGAGCTGAGGCTCGGGCTTTGGTCGGATTGCAGGGAGAGGACTGGGGTTGGCGGGGTGAATACAGCCTGAAGGGGCTAGTGCACCACGCCTAGCCGGGAGGGAGTCCAGGGAAAAGTCTGGAGCTCCTGAAGAGGCAAGAGACTTTTTCTTGCTTCTGTGTTTCCTGGTGCGCGAGGAGAGGGGATTAAGAGCGCCACCTAAACGAGCTCCAGAGACGGGCACGAGCCGCAGCTAAAAGCGCGAACCCAGAGACGGGCGTGAGACACTAAGGCTGCTGCTGCTGCCACCAAGAAGCCTGTGTGCGAGCACAGGTCACTGTCCACACCTCCCCTCCCGGGAGCCTGTGCAGCCCGCCACTGCCAGGGTCCTGTGATCCAGGGACAACTTCCCCGGGAGAACACACGGTGCCTCAGGCTGTTGTAACGATATGCTGGCCTCTGCCGCCGCAGGCTCGGCCCGCACTCTGTACCCCTCCCCACCTGCTCCCCGGCCTGAGTGAGCCAGAGCTCCCGAATCAGCTGCTCCTTTAACTCCGTCCTGTCCGAGCAAAGAACAGACGACCTCCGGCGACCTACATGCACAGGCGGGGCCAAATCCACAGATGAACTCCAGGAGCTGTGCGAACAAAGAAGAGAAAGGGAAATCTCTCCCAGCAGCCTCAGGAGCATCGGATTAAAGCTCCACAATCAACTTGATGTACCCTGCATCTGTGGGATACCTGAATAGACAACGAATCATCCCAAAATTGAGGTGGTGGACTCTGGGAGCAAAGATATATATTTTTCCTTCTTCTCTTTTTGTGAGTGTGTATGTGTATGCTTCTTTGTGTGATTTTATCTGTATAGCTTTGCTTTTACCATTTGTCCTAGGGTTCTGTTGGGTTTTTTTTTTTTTTCTTAGTATAGTTTTTAGCGCTTGTTATCATGGGTGGATTTGTTTTTTAGTTTGGTTGCTCTCGTCTTTCTTTCTTTTTAAATTACTTTTTAACTTTTAAAAAATTTTTAATAATTATTTTTTATTTTAATAACTTTTAAAAATTTTATTTTAATAACTTTTAAAAATTTAATTTAATTAATTAATTTTTTTTTTCTCCCTTTACATCTGAGCCACGTGGCTGCCGGGTCTTGGTGCTCCAGCCAGGTGTCAGGCCTGTGCCTCTGAGGTGGGAGAGCCAAGTTCAGGACACTGGTCCACCAGAGACGTCCAGAGACGTAATATCAAATGGTGAAAGCTCTCCCAGAGATCTCCATCTCAACGCTAAGACCCAGCTCCACTCAACGACAAGCAAGCTACAGTGCTGGACACCCTATGCGAAACAACTAGCAAGACAGGAACACAACCCCATCCATTAGCACAGAGGCTGCCTAAAATCATAATAACTTCCCAGACACCCCAAAACACACCACCAGAAGTGGTCCTGCCCACCAGAAAGACTAGAACCAGCCCCATTCAAAAGAACACAGGCACCAGTCCCATCCACCGGGAAGCCTACACAACCCACTGAACCAACCTTAGCCACTGGGGCACACACCAAAAACAATGGGAACTACGAACCTGCAGGCTGAGAAAAGGAGACCACAAACACTGTAAGTTAAGCAAAATGAGAAGACAGAGAAACACAGAGCAGATGAAGAAGCAAGGTAAAAACCCACCAGACCAAACAAATGAAGAGGAAATAGGCAGTCTACCTGAAAAAGAATTCAGAGTAATGATAGTAAAGATGATCCAAAATCTTGGAAATAGAATGGAGAAAATACAAGAAACATTTAACAAGGAACTAGAAGAATGAAAGAGCAAACAAACGATGATGAACAACACAATAAATGAAATTAAAAATTCTCTAGAAGGAATCAAGAGCAGAATAACAGAGGCAGAAGAACGGATAAGTGACCTGGAAGATAAAATAGTGCAAATAAGTACCACAGAGCAGAATAAAGAAAAAAGAATGAAAAGAATTGAGGACAGTCTCAGAGACCTCTGGGACAACACTGAACACAGCAATATTCGAATTATAGGGGTCCCAGAAGAAAAGAAAAAGAAAGGGTCTGAGAAAATATTTGAAGAGATTATAGCTGAAAACTTCTCTCACATGGGAAAGGAAAGAGTCAATCAAGTCCAAAAGCACAGAAGTCCCATAAAGGATAAATCCAAGGAGAAACATGCCAAGACACACATTAATCAAACTAGCAAAAATTAAAAACAAAGAAAAAATATTAAAAGCAGCAAGGGAAAAGCAACAAATAACATACAAGGGAATCCCCATAAGGTTAACAGCTGACCTTCAGCAGAAACTCTGCCAGCTAGAAAGGAGTGGCAGGACATATTTAAAGTGATGAAAGGAAAAAACCTGAAACCAAGATTACTCTACCCAGCAAGGATCTCATTCAGATTCGTCGGAGAACACAAAGCGTTTACAGAGAAGCAAAAGTTAAGAGAAATTAACACCACCAAACCAGGTTTACGACAAATGCTAAAGGAACTTCTCTAGGCAGGAAACACCTACTGAAAACAAACCCATAACAGTTAAGAATAAGGTAATAGGAACATACATATCAATAATTACCTTAAATGTAAATGGATTAAATGCTCCAAACAAAAGACATAAACTGCCTGACTGGATACAAAAACAAGACCTGTATATATACTGTCTACAAGAGACCACTTCAGACATAGGGACACATATAGACTGAAAGTGAGGGGATGGAAAAACATATTCCATGCAAATTGAAATCAAAAGAAAGCTGGAGTAATAATTCTCATATCACACAAAACAGACTTTAAAATAAAGACTATTACAAGCAACAAAGAAGGACACTACACACTGATCAAGGGATCAATCCAAGAAGAAGATATAACAATTGTAAATATTTATGCACTCAACATAGGAGCACCTCAATACATAAGGCAAATGCTAACAGCCATAAAAGGGGAAATTGACAGTAATACAATCATAGCAGGGGACTTTAACACTACATTTTCACCAATGGACAGATCATCCAAAATGAAAATAAATAAGAAGACACAAGCTTTAAATGATACATTAAACAAGATGGACTTAATTGATATTAATAGGACATTCCATCCAAATACAAAAGAATACACTTTCTTCTCAAGTGTTCATGGAACATTCTCCAGGATAGATCATATCGTGGGTCACAAATCAAGCTTTGGTAAATTTAAGGAAACTGAAATTGTATCAAGTATCTTTTCTGACCCCAACGCTATGAGACTAGATATCAACTGCAGGAAAAACACTGTAAAAAATACAAACACATGGAGGCTAAATAATATGCTACTAAATAACCAAGGGATCACTGAAGAAATCAAAGAGGAAATCAAAAATTACCTAGAAACAAATGACTATGAAAACACGACGACTCAAAACCTATGGGATGCAGCAAAAGCAGTTCTAAGAGGGAAGTTTATAGCAATAAAATCATGCCTCAAGAAACAAGAAATATCTCAAATAAACAACCTAACCTTACACCTAAAGCAATTAGAGAAACAACAATAGAACCCCAGAGTTAGCGGAGGGAAAGAAATCATAAAGATCAGATCAGAAATAAATGAAAAAGAAATGAAGGAAACAACAGCAAAGATCATTAAAACTAAAAGCTGGTTCTTTGAGAAAATAAACAAAATTGGTAAACCATTAGCCAGACTCATCAAGAAGAAAAGGGAGAGGACTCAAATCAATAGGATTTGAAATGAAAAAGGAGAAGTAACAACTGATACTGCAGAAATACAAAGCATCATGAGAGATTACTACAAGCAACTATACGCCAGTAAAATGGACAACATGGAAGAAATGGACAAATTCTTAGAAAAGCACAACCTTCCGAGACTGAACCAGGAAGAAATAGAAAATATAAACAGACCAATCACAAGCATGGAAATTGAGACTGTGATTAAAAATCTTCCAACAAACAAAAGCCCAGGACCAGATGGCTTCACAGGCGAATTCTATCAAACATTTAGAGAAGAGCTAACACCTATCTTTCTCAAACTCTTCGAAAATATAGCAGATGGAGGAACACTCCCAAACTCATTCTACGAGGCCTCCATCACCCTGATACCAAAACCAGACAAAGATGTCATAAAGAAAGGAAACTACAGGCCAATATCACTGATGAACATAGATACAAAAATCCTCAATAAAATACTAGCAAAGAGAATCCAACAGCAGGTTAAAAGGATCACACACCATGATCAAGTTGGGTTTACCCCAGGAAGGCAAGGATTCCTCAATATATGCAAATCAATCAATGTGATAAACCACATTAACAAACTGAAGGATAAAAACCATATGATCATCTCAATATATGCAGAAATAGCTTTTGACAAAATTCAACACGCATATATGATAAAACCCTCCAGAACATAGGCATAGAGGGAACTTACCTCAACATAATAAAGGCCATATATGACAAACCCACAGCCAACGGCATTCTCAATGGTGAAAAACTGAAACCATTTCCACTAAGATTAGGAACAAGATAAGGTTGCACAGTCTCACTACTATTATTCAACACAGTTTTGGAAGTTTTAGCCACAGCAATCAGAGAAGAAAAAGAAATAAAAGGAATCGAAATCAGAAAAGAAGAAGTAAAGCTGTCACTGTTTGCAGATAACATGATACTATATATAGAGAATCCTAAAGATGCTACCAGAAAACTACTAGAGCTAATCAATGAATTTGGTAAAGTAGCAGGATACAAAATTAATGCACAGAAATCTCTGGCATTCCTATACACTAATGATGAATAATCTGAAAGAGAAATTAAAGAAACACTTCCATTTACCATTGCAACAGAAAGAATAAAATACCTAGAAATAAACTACCTAAGGAGACCAAAGACCTGTATGCAGAAAACTAAAAGACAATTATGAAAGAAATTAAAGATGATACAAACAGATAGAGAGATATACCATGTTCTTGGATTGGAAGAAACAACATTGTAAAAATGACTAAGTATACTACCCAAAGCAATCTACAGATTTGATGTAATCCCTATCAAACTCCAAGTGGCATTTTTCAAAGAACTAGAACAAAAATTTCACAATTTGTATGGAAACACAAAAGACCCCGAATAGCCAAAGCAATCTTGAGAAAGAAAAACGGAGCTGAAGGAATCAGACTCCCTGACTTCAGACTATACTACAAAGCTACAGTAATCAAGACAGTATGGTACTGGCACAAAAAAACAGAAATATAGATCAATGGAACAGGATAGAAAGCTCAGAAATAAACCACACACATATGGTCACCTTATCTTTGATGAAGGAGGCAAGAATATACAATGGAGAAAAGACAGCCTCTTCAATAAGTGGTGCTGGGAAAACTGGACAGCTATGTGTAAAAGACTGAAATTAGAACACTCCCTAACACCATACACAAAAATAAACTCAAAATGGATTAAAGATCTAAATGTCAGGCCAGACACTATCAAACTCTTAGAGGAAAACATAGGCAGAACACTCTATGACAGAAGTCACAGCAAGATCCTTTTTGACCCATCTCCTAGAGGAATGGAAATAAAAACAAAAATAAACAAATGGGACCTAATGAAACTTAAAAGCTTTTGCAGAGCGAAGGAAACCATAAACAAGATGAAAAGACAACCCTCAGAATGGGAGAAAATATTTGCAAATGAAGCAAATGACAAAGGATTAATCTCCAAAATATACAAGCAGCTCATGCAACTCCATATCAAAAAAACAAACAACCCAATCAAAAAATGGGCACAAGACCTAAGTAGACATTTCTCCAAAGAAGATATACAGACTGCCAACAAACACATGAAAGGATGCTCAATATCACTAATCATTAGAGAAATGCAGATCAAAACTACAATGAGGTTTCACCTTACACAGGTCAGAATGGCTGTCATCAAAAAATCTACAAACAATAAATGCTGGAGAGGGTGTGGAGAAAAGGGCACCCTCTTGGACTGTTGGTGGGAAAGTAAATTGATACAGCCACTATGGAGAACAGTATGGGGGTTCCTTAAAAAACTAAAAATAGAACTACCATACGATCCAGCAATTCCACTACTGGGCCTATACCCTGAGAAAACCATAATTCAAAAAGAGTCATGTACCACAATGTTCAGTGCAGCTCTATCTACAATAGCCAGGACATGGAAGCAAGCTAAGTGTCCATCGACAGATGAATGGATAAAGAAGATGCGGCACATATATACAATGGGATATTACTCAGCCATGAAAAAGAACATAACTGAGTTATTTGCAGTGAGGTGGATGGAGTTAGAGTCTGTCATACAGAGTGAAGTAAGTCAGAAAAACTTACTGAGAAAAACAAATACTTTATGCTAACACATATACATGGAATCTAAAAAAAGAAAGAAAAAAAAACCGGTTCTGAAGAACCTAGGGGCCGGACAGGAAGAAAGGAATAAAGAAGCAGATGTAGAGAATGAACTTGAGGACCTGGGGAGGGGGAAGGGTAAGCTGGGACAAAGTGAGAGAGTGGCACGGACTTATATATACTACCAAATGTAAAATAGCTAGCTAGTGGGAAGCAGCCGCATAGCACTGGGAGATCAGATTGGTGCTGTGTGACCACCTAGAGGGGTGGGATAGGGAGGGTGGGAGGGAGACATAAGAGGGAGGGTATATGGGGATGTATGTATTTGTACAGCTGATTCACTTTTTTATAAAGTAGAAAGTAACACACCATTGTAAAGCAATTATACTCCAATAAAGATGTTTAAAGAAAAAAACCAAAAGCAGCGAGGGACGTATGTGAGGCCTCTGCAAGGCTGAGAGGCGGCACGGATTACTACACAGACCCCAGGAAGTAGGCGGACAGAACCAGAGCCAGGAAACCACCGCCTCAGCTTCAGGCATCTGCAGAGAAGTAACTTTTTCATAAGGCAGGCCCGAATGAGGAGTGGAGCAGAGGGGGAAAGGGCCATTTGCTTGCTCCCTACGTCAGGCATGAATTTAAGGCCAAATTCTGTGTGTTGTGAGATAGACACCCTGATATCACTGTGTGTGTGCAGTGAGTCCACCCTGATGGACTATAATAGATGGGTTTAGGTGTGACACCAGTAAATGAGACATCAACAGTCTTATTCTCGGTCCTTGAAAGCAAACAAGGGGTAGGGAAACTACAAATTGATGCTCAATCTGAGCCCGGCAGTTTTGTTTTTATTTTCAACATTAGAGCAAAACCTCCATTAACTGGAATTCATCCAACTCAAATCTTGGGCCAGGGCTGGTTCTAGGCAAAACAGTGGAATAAATCTCACAGTTCTGAGCCCCGTTTATCCCTTTTCCATCAAAGTTTTCAGTTCTAGGGTCTCTTACATTTTAAAACGTTGCCTCTCTTGGGGAGATGTTTACTTTCATGACCCCAGAGATGCAGCTTTATGGGGACTTAGGAATCCATAAGGAGACATGATGAGACAGATATATCCTATCTGTTGTCCTGACAACCATGCCACTAGGAAAGGCTTTCGGATGTTCTCTAGACTTTTGGGAGAAAGCAGTAAATTAAGGCTCATAATCAGAGAGACAAAATTTCAATGAATTTTGTGGGGTCAGGGAAGTTCAGTTCCTTACAATATCCACAGAGAGAATTTCAGTACCAAACAAATTAATATGCAGAAAAAAGATCCTAAAGACTCAAAGATCCCATACTCACTAATATTTTTTAGACAGAATTTTTAGAAACAAAGGTTAAAACTGCAAGGACACACTGTTTAACCAGAAGACGGCTGTTCAGTGTTACAAACCTGAATTCACCCTGCCGAGTCCTGGAACTGTCCCAGTGTGTTTCCTGAGTCAATAATCAAATTGAAAACCTTTTTAAGATTTTAAATTGGTCTGGCAAATTAGTCGCTCACATTTTTGGAGTCTGAAACCAATCTCTCCCTTCCTACCAAGGCACATCTCCATCTCCAATGTCTACTTCCTGCAAGTAACACGGTTTCAAGAAAATATCAGCATAAATTAACTCAGGGAAGCAGTGTCTTATTACCGATTAAAAGCCTCTCGCTAGGCACAACAGGCGCTCACATTCAAGTGCTGAAGTAATGAAAACAGCACTTCGTACTTTCCATTCAAACGCATCTTTTCTTTTCCACTGCAGTTTAACTTCTTTCTAAATGCGGCTTTTAGTAGAAAATGACAACAATTATGAGCCCTTTGAGATTTAAAATCTGAAACTCAAATGATCAAGCCTTAATAAAAGCCTAATAAATTCCTTCATGTGTTATATTATGTCTGCTTAATTACTCCCATCCCATAATGGAAGCAACAGAGGAGCAGAGTTTATAGTCAGCTTTACAGAAGCGTTAGTTCTGAGACTCTTTCCTCTAAATTTAATTTTTATGTGTACATTCAAAAACATATATTCGGAAACATTATAAATCTGAAATTAAGATCACTCTTATAAATATATTAAGTGGACAATTCTCTTGAAATGCAGGAAGTGATTAAAACCACCCCAAAGTTCTTTATCTCCAAATAGTATATCCTCAGTTCAGTGGGCACCTCTTCGTTATTGCTAACAGTTTATCTCCTACACTGATTGGAAAGAGAGATACAACTTGCTTGTTGAAACTACCATTTAAATAGTGTTTTTCCACAGAACATAAATAACCTTTTAATGAAGCAGGAAGTCACTGTTACTTACAAAATGGTCTTTGCTTATCTGCTACTGTTTAGAAAAAAACAGCAACCAACATTATTTTTCTTCTGATAATGTCAATCTTATACATTATCTTTGGAGGGGAGAAAGAAATGTAGCCTTGTCAAGTACAGGAGGAGGATTGGCCCATTTATGTAAGGTTTCCACAATCTCTTAACTCAGAGGAGAAAGGTAAGGTAATTACTCTGCACTTGTGACACGCAAATCAAGCTGGTAACACCAAAAGGTCATGTCCTCTGTCCACCTTTGACCCTACCTTCACCATAAACCCTAGGCTTCCGGTACTATAATCGACTCCTATTTTTCCCAAACTTGCATTTTCTAATTAACAGCTATTTTCTTGACTGAATTAGCCACTGTTTAAGTAAAAACACATATGTATCCAAAAAGTAGAGTGAATAAAAAATCTTTTTTTCCCTTGAAACCAAAAGATGGAATGCAAATGAAAAGGTAGGATGCTCAGATGTCATTTCAAAGCCAAAGGTTCTTACTGATCTTTCACTGAAACTCTCAAGCCTAGGTCTGTGTGGTTTAAAGTGGATCTACAAAAATATTTACAGACCACAAGTATGCTACATACTGCCCAGATAAGCAAAGTGTTCCCTTCGAGAACTGTCCCAAATGGACAAAAGCAAAAGGTAACCCAAAATCACAAGAACAAATCCTATACATTTGGTGTCACAGTGGGTTTTTTTTTCCCAAACATCTCTTGTTCTGGAAATATAGGATATGAAAATAATCAGGCCTCAATGCAACGATCTTTTTCAGGAGTTGCTAGGAAGTCAATAATCTCCCCCTCTTGTCTCTTATGGAAACATATCCTCAAACCCAATCCATGCTGGGTGAAACTAGAGGCAACTTTTCGCATTTCAAACCGTGCCTGGAGCACGGATTTAAAATTTTTAAAAGGCTAGTCGACACTGCAGACTACACAACAAATATACAAAGGAAGAAAGATCTCAACAGAGTGATAATTACGTGAATTAGGTGTCACTGTAAGTGTCCATCATCGGATGAATGGATAAGGAAGATGTGGCACATATATACAATGGAATATTACTCAGCCATAAAAAGAAACGAAATTGAGCTATTTGTAATGAGGTGGATAGACCTAGAGTCTGTCATACAGAGTGAAGTAAGTCAGAAAGAGAAAGACAAATACCGTATGCTAACACATATATATGGAATTTAAGAAAAAAAAATGTCATGAAGAACCTAGGGGTAAGACAGGAATAAAGACACAGACCTACTAGAGAAAGGACTTGAGGATATGGGGAGGGGGAAGGGTAAGCTGTGACAAAGCGAGAGAGAGGCATGGACATATATGCACTACCAAACGTAAGGTAGATAGGTAGTGGGAAGCAGCCGCATAGCACAGGGAGATCAGCTCGGTGCTTTGTGACCGCCTGGAGGGGTGGGATAGGGAGGGTGGGAGGGAGGGAGACTCAAGAGGGAAGAGATATGGGAACGTGTGTATATGTATGGCTGATTCGCTTTTGTTATGGAGCAGAAACTAACACACCATTGTAAAGCAATGATACTCCAATAAAGATGTAAAAAAAAAAAAAAAAAGAGTGGAGATCTGTAAAGAACAGACTTGTGGTTGCCGAGGCAGGGAGGGAGGGATGGGTTGGGAGTTTGGGGTTACCAGATGCAAACTATTATATATAGAATGGATAAACAACAAGGTCCTACTGTGTCGCACAGGGAACTACATTCAATATGCTACGTGATAAACCATAATGGAAAAGAATATAAAGAAGAATGTATATGTGTGCATAGCTGACTCACTCTGCTGTACAGCGGAAACTAACGCAGCCTTGTAAGTCAACCATACTTCAATAAAAAACAAACAACTAGTGGATACCTGTGAAAACTGTAAACCAGGCTGACTGAGGATATACTTTCTTAAAATAGAATATATACTACAGATATGGTTGTCTTTGTTCAATTCTACAAAGTCTCCACTGAGCAGGTACCGTATGCCAGGCCTTGGGCTGGGCTCTAGTGATACCACGGTGAGCAAAACCAGGTATGGTCCCTGTTCTTACGGAACTTAACAATCTAGGGAGGGAGATGAACCATGATCAAATAATGACACAAACGTAAAATGGTAACTCTGATGTGTGTTTAAGAGGAGTGTCACCTGTTAGTAACCATGATGGTGATCTGGCCTAGTCAGGGAGGTCTGGGGAAGGTTCTCTGAGGAAGCTCTGGGGGTGAGATCTGCAAGGTGACCAGGAGCTAATGCGGTGAAGAAGGGCAGGAAGAGCATTTCAGGCAGAGAGACAGCACAGGAGAAGGAATGGTGTTTGCCTGAGGGAGAAGAAGATGGCAAGGTGTGCTTGGAGCAGAGAGGGCCGGGGGAGCATGGGGAGAGATCCAGCCTCACACGCAGAAGGGCTTTCCGTAAGAATGGAAAGTCATTGTACAGTTTTAAGTAGAGAAGTGATATGATCAGATTTATTGGTGTAGAAGAGCATACTAGTTTCCCTTGGGTGAATGAATAGATTTGAGAGGGAAACAAGAATGAATGCAGAGGGATGAGTCGGCAGGTGACTGATGAAGTTCAGGTGAGAGAAGAGTGCTGCCTGGGCCAAAGGAGAGTTTGAGTAGAAATATACAAATGTTTGCTCGCCTGTAATCAGTGTGGTGTTTTCACTACTGGCAGATTTTCTCTTACCTGAGTAAGAGAAGTTGCATTCTATCCTAGAAATGAAAGCATCTTTTGGCAGGACAAAAATTCGTCCTGGAAAAACAAATCATGTATAATGATATATATGATTACAGTTATGTAAAACTAAAAATACGTAATTAGGTACACGTTTCTAATTGAAAAATAAAGGCTAGAAGTTGAAGATTCTAAACATTCAATGGGAAATTCATGTGCATGTTTAGCTATTCTAGACTGAGTTTTATAGGATACAATATTTCCATTTATCCAAACTAAATCACTCAGATTACAGGCCACATAGTTGTAGAAACATTTAGTGATGAAATGCGCACTGAATTTCTAGACTTACCCTGTCAATACTATCATGAATGCTATCACCCATGATTTGCTTGTGGTTATTCGCTACTCAAGAGAAGAGTGACGGAAATATGTAAGAAACTACCAGGTATCCATAAAATGGAGTGCGCTTTTGTGGTCCAGGGTGGGAAACGGCAGGGCATAAACCCGCCCTGAGCTTTATTTTAGCAAAGGGGTTAACCGGTGCCTGCAGTCTTGTAGCCTTCATCTTGAGCACTTGAGTTTTTCTCCCTGAGTAAAGCAGAAACAACACATCAGATCCCTGCAGATGCTGAGAGCTGAAGGTAACGGAAAGAAAAGCTTTGACATTCTGTCACTGGAATGACAGGACAAAATGGACTGTAATAAACAACAGTTTGAGCACGATAATTTGATGCACTGGGACCTTAAGCTTCTCCAGATGCTGAACTCAGCTTGGGATGTGAGATAAGAGAACAGCATTTACCCTCTCGGATAAAGTAAGGGTCGGCGAAACCAGAAAAATTTTCTTGTGTAAACAGAAACCAGTTCACTAACACGCAGAGCCTCAGATATTATATACATTAATTCACATACAGAATACATACAATATCCATACATGTTACTGGCACGTGTAATCATCATACTCACACGTATGTATAAAATATAACTTGTCCCTTGTCGTAATAGGAAACGATAGTTAAGCCAGAAAGAAAAACCAATGCTGGCGAGGAATCTTCACATGGCAAGAGCGCTACACCAATATTCAGCTTGCTCACTCTCATACTGCTCCATAACTATTACAAATAAAATGCCTCTGAATAACATTTCTTTTCCAAATAAACAAGCACATGCAGACGCAGATTTTGACTGTGAAGATTTAATTCACAACAGAAGGATGTTGCTTATGGAGTGAGAAGTGAAATCACAGTCCCTCTGGGCACATCCAGGTGTCTGCCAGTTTTCCATAACAAGGCTGAGCGATGTGCTTGCATTTCTCAAAGACTGTTTTGTTTCAGGAAGGCCAGTTTAGGTGACTGGTAGATGTCATAATGAAATAGAAGTATCACCACACTATTGATTTTGGTTAGGATCACTCAGAACCAACAAGGCATCTTGCTTTTACTGGTGAAGATTTGAACTTTTTAAAGATTTTGACTAGTTTTTCTTTACACTACTTAAGAAAAAAAATTTTAAAAACTACAAACAACACATCAACACAAGCATGTGGTTTTGTAATTATAAGATATACTGTGCTTGTGTAAGCAAGAATAAGAAAATACAACCTTAAGAACAATAGCTAACATTTACTGGCTGTCTATTACTGTGAAGGGCATTGCGCTAGTGACTTTACATACATTTATCTTGTTTAAAACCTTGCAAGGTACTTGTTATTAGCCTCATTTTAACACTACTTGCTCAGAGCATCGAAGCAAAGTTGTCCAAGGTCACAGAGCTCAGAGGTGAAAGAGTAAGGATCTTAAGAGTAAGATCCTTAAGAGTAAGAAGTTCCTGTCTGCTGAATTCTGCCAAGCTCAGAAGCTCATCTCTTTCCACTCTACCCACTGTCTCTCAAAATATCATTGCAGAAACAAAGAACAAGGTGCAGAAAAAAAGAAAGAAATAAACACATATTAAGAGTCAAAGGAATATATGGCTAAAATGTGCTTAAATCCTATGCTGAATAAAACCCACCCAGGCAGACTGCAGACCCTTCCCCTAGACAAAGCTTACCAGGGTTCTGTTTCTTACCTACTTCACATGGCTTGATACTCTTAGGAGGATTCCATGCCAAAGCAATGACAAAGGTATGCATACCGATCTTGCTCCTCTGGTTCCAGGGATCTCTCTGCACCTTTCTAGCTCTCTGAGTTCTATTAACCCCACCAAACAAATTCTTTGGTGGCTGCTACTCTTAAATGCTGACCAATCTCTCTCTTCCTTGTACACACTGTCACCCTTCCTCACCTTCCACTTACCTTTCAATCCCTTCCTCATGGGCTTGTCCCATCACCCTACAAAATGGCACTGGAAAACTTTCCTTTCTTCCACCTTTCTTTACAAAAGCATTACATGTTTGTTTTAGAAATATTCAAAAAATTCAGAAAGGCCACCAGAAAAGAAAATGAAAATCACCCAGGATTCTGTCACTTAGAGATAACTACTGTTAATGTTGTGGTGTATGTTACCAGTCTTATTTTTTTCTAAGCAAATATATTGTGATTATTAATAAAATTGATATCAAAGATACATGGTATCTCGTCATAATGTTTCCATTTTTTGACACATCAATAAACATTCCCCCATCATTAAATATTCCTTTACAACATGATTTTCAGTGACTGCATGGCCTTATATCCTGTGAGTGTAGCATATCTATTAATCCATCACCTAGTACTAGATATTTAGGGTTTTTTTCTTTTTTAATATTTTATTATTACAAACAGTTCTGCAATGAACCTCCTCATAGATTTATGTTTACCCAAATTCATGACTGTTTCTTTTAATATATTCCTCTATACACTTGGAAAGCTCTGATACATACTGGCAGGTTGTCCTTCTCACAGATTTTATGAATTTAATTCCCAGCAAGACTAAATACTAAGGCATGGGAAATGGGTCTTTTGAACATAGTGAATAATCACAAACTTGCAAAGTGACTTATAAGTGAATTCACTAACTCATTCAACAAATACTCATTAACCTTCTAAATGTCCTAGACACTAGGGATACAGTAAGCAGATACAGTCCTTTTTTTAAAGAGCTTTCACTGTATCAAGACAGAAAATGAAGGAAGCAATAAAAATAAAATGTAAAAAGTGCAAAAATGGGAGGTTATGAGAATGGAGAAAAAAGACTAGATTGGAAAGGTGTCCAGAGGTAGAGGAGAAAGTCAGGGGATTGACTGGATGTCCTGGGCGAGGTCAGGCTTCTCCACGAGCTCCTCAAGTCAGGTTCCTCGCCCTTCCTGCTGTCACAACGATTCCCCTTGTCCTCCCATGTTTCCTGTTTGCATTTCCAACTTGAGCTGAGCTAAAACAGAATATTTTATTTCAAAAGTCCCCTCCCAACTATAAAAGAAATCACTATTAAATATTACAGCTTTTTCAAGTTACTCACTTACTACCTCCTCCCAAACACACTGATTAAAAACAATAATTCTGGAGAAAAATTAAGTAAAATAAGCAATTACTTAGGAGTAAATGTTTTTCTAGAGGATTATTTAGATTTGAATTATAGTCTTTTTATAGCTAAGTTTCTAGATATATTATAATCAATATGGTAAACCAGTTCTCATGAACATAAATGGCTACCAAAATTGGTCAGCAGTAAATGGCCTAAAGGTTTAAAAGGAAGCAATCAAAACACACAGTAATTACATTCTCAAAATAACATCACCACCCCTGTATTTTAATATTTTACACAGTACAGCATTTAGCAACCGCTGAGGCTAACTTCTTCAAAGTAAGCTGCTTTTCCATGTCATGCTGACAAGAGCCCAATGACTAAAACTTTAAAAGTTATGTCTAATGAGTCCTAGTTACACCACTGCTTTAGAAACAAAGCACAGCTTTTTCTCTTGAAGAACAAATGTATATGGATTGGAAAATATATCAACATTTTAATAAGATTCTGGTCCTTTAAAATACATGATGACATATGGAGGCAAATAATACTGATACATAGATAATAAATTACTCATCATTTATTTGTTTGGAGTATAAAATACTTTACATTTAAAGGAGAAATGAAGGTGTTAGAAAGAAGGGGTACTGAATCAATTTTGGTTCCTGAGGATGGGTTTCATACGTATTACTTCCTTGTAACTGAGTTTTAAGCATGTACATGAAAAGCACACCCAAATGTTCTATTACATGCATGCTTACAATGAGGATGGGTGATGTATATGGCAACATCCAGTGCATACTACGTACAGCATTTTCCTAATCTCTTCACTTGTATTAATTTATTTCATCATTAAGACAACCCATATATATATACACTTTTATTATTTCCATTTTGTGGATGAGGAAACCAGGAATGAATATATATGAAACTAAGATGTCATCTGGGGTCTCCCTACCCCTTTAGATCTAGGCTCCCAACTTCCACACCTTGTCTTGTGAAAAAAAGTACAGTGCCCTTCTCCATATGACTTTCAGCATCTGGGGTTCTTG
Source organism: Delphinus delphis (assembly GCF_949987515.2). Lineage (NCBI taxonomy): Eukaryota > Metazoa > Chordata > Mammalia > Artiodactyla > Delphinidae > Delphinus > Delphinus delphis. The sequence goes on along the minus strand of NC_082692.2, from coordinate 16,626,371 downwards.
CATTCTCAAGGTCACATCTAGTTCCCAATTTCTGGTCTTCTGACTTAGTTTTGTGATTAAAGGCACACAGGAAAAAAATGCAAATCACCTATTATTATTTTATTTAATTGAATATTAATTATTTCCCCACTTCTTCCCCCTCTTTAATCACTCTTTCTTCTGTTTATAGTGAGAGAAAAATTCCCTCTATTTTTCTACTGCCGAGCATTCAGTTCTATCTGTCATAACGTTTTTCCTTCTCATTCATGGTCTCAGGTTCTTTCTTTGTCCATTAAACTGCTTATCGAAATAGTTTCCTAGACAAAGCTATTTCCTTTCCTAAGAGGAATTCTGTTCCTAGCTAAGATGGTGACATCCCGCCCCCCAACCCCCCATGTGCACACAAAGATGAAGGTGAGACATCCTATATTTTGATTAATATAAAATACTGCTATTGATGATTATACAGCTGCCATGACAGAAGAAATGTGACATATGTTCACTGACATCAGAATAGATGCAGAAGCAACCCACGTTCAAATGACATTAGGTTAATTCATTACAGTCTTAAATAAATCCATACAAGAGCAATTATTTTCCTTTGTATTTAAGAATCCATGGTTAGAAATGACAATGCTTACTGATAAAAAGAAATCACATACCTCCACCCTGCCATTGAGGTTGTCAACATATATAACAAGTGTTAAAAAGTCATGTCAAAACACCATTAGATGTCATTTTTCACAGAACTAGAACAAAAAATTTCACAATTTGTATGGAAACACAAAAGACCCCGAATAGCCAAAGCAATCTTGAGAAAGAAAAATGGAGCTGGAGGAATCAGGCTCCCTGACTTCAGACTGTATTACAAAGCTACAGTAATCAAGACCACATGGCACTGGCACAAAAAACAGAAATATAGATCAATGGAACAGGATAGAAAGCCCAGAGATAAACCCACACACATACGGTCACCTTATCTTTGATAAAGGAGGCAAGAATATACAGTGGAGAAAAGACAGCCTCTTCAATAAGTGGTGCTGGGAAAACTGGACAGCTATGTGTAAAAGACTGAAATTAGAACGCTCCCTAACACCATACACAAGAATAAACTCAAAATGGATTAAAGACCTAAATGTCAGGCCAGACACTATCAAACTCTTAGAGGAAAATATAGGCAGAACACTCTATGACATAGATCACAGCAAGATCCTTTTTGATCCACCTCCTAGAGTAATGGAAATAAAAACAAAAATAGACAAGTGGGACCTAATGAAACTTAAAAGCTTTTGCACAGCAAAGGAAACCATAAACAAGATGAAAAGACAACCCTCAATGGGAGAAAATATTTGCAAACAGAGCAACTGACAAAGGATTAATCTCCAAAATATACAAGCAGCTCATGCAGCTCCATATCAAAAAAACAAACAACCCAATCCAAAAATGGGCAGAAGACCTAAACAGACATTTCTCCAAAGAAGATATACAGATTGCCAACAAACACATGAAAGGATGCTCAACGTCATTAATCATTAGAGAAATGCAAATCAAAACTACAATGAGGTATCACCTCATACTGGTCAGAATGGCCATCATCAAAAAATGAACAAACAATAAAAGCTGGAGAGGGTGTGGAGAAAAGGGAACACTCTTGCACTGTTGGTGGGAATGTAAATTGATACAGCCACTATGGAGAAGAGTATGGAGGTTCCTTAAAAAACTAAAAATAGAACTACCATACGATCCAGCAATCCCACTACTGGGCATATGCCCTGAGAAAACCATAATTCAAACAGAGTCATGTACCAAAATGTTCATTGCAGCTCTATTTACAATAGTCAGGACATGGAAACAACCTAAGTGTCCATTGACAGATGAATGGGTAAAGAAGATGTGGCACATATATACAATGAAATATTACTCAGCCATAGAAAGAAACAAAATTGAGTTATTTGCAGTGAGGTGCATGGACCTAGAGACTGTCATACAGAGTGAAGTAAGTCAGAAAGAGAAAAACAAATACCGTATGCGAACACATATATATATGGAATCTTAAAAAAAAAGGTTCTGAAGAACCTAGGGGCAGGAGAGGAATAAAGACGCAGACATAGAGAATGGACTTGAGGACACAGGGAGGGGGAAGGGTAAGCTGGAACGAAGTGAGAGAGTGGCATGGACATATATACACCAGCAAATGTAAAATAGATAGCTAGTGGGAAGCAGCCGCATAGCACAGGGAGATCAGCTCGTTGCTTTGTGACCACCTAGAGGGGTGGGAGAGGGAGGGTGGGAGGGAGGGAGATGCAAGAGGGAGGAGATATGGGGATATATGTATACATGCAGCTGACTCACTCTGTTATACAGCAGAAACTAACACACCATTGTAAAGCAATTATACTCCAATAAAGATGTTAAAAAACAAAACAAAACAAACACTATTAGAAAAAACAGGTGAGGAATACAATTGGGGTCATATACAGATTACTAAATCATATGTATCTAATTCATATAAAAATGAATTTTCAAAACATCACCTACTTCTGAACCACTGAGTATGAATTATTCCCATGGCTTTATGTACTGCGTGGGTGGGTGGGTTTAAAAAGAGTAGGAGAAAGAAAGGATTCAGGGATGCCTTTTAGAAAACAAAACAATGTTTCATAAATTGCTGGCATCCCAAGAGTCAAACAAAAATACTTCTTGAGCATCAAGAGCCACTTAGACTGAGATGTGTTTGGTCCCCCTGGAGCTGAACAGTCCACAGCCTGAGTGGCTGCAGGAGGTGGCCCTGTGGTTAGGGTCCCCTGTTAGGCAATGACCATGAAAGGTAAAAAGCAATTCAGTTTTAAAGCAGAAACTAGCACACCACTGTAAAGCAATTATATTCCAATAAAGATGTTAAAAAAAAACTCAGTTTTGGAAAAACAGTCTTTGCCTTCAAAATGTTTCCACCAAAACCGAAGAAAAACCACATTAAGCATTCTGGATACATATAAAATACACTTCAGAATTGGGGACAGGAAACAAGTACAAGTTCAAAATGAGACACATAGGTGGTATGGGCTCTGGGAACTGCATACACTATGAGATCCTTGAGAGCAAAGACTGTCATTAGCCATCACTGTGTCACTTGAATTTGACTCAGGAAATGTTTGCTGAATGATTGTGGAGGTGATATAAAGAACAGATTACCTGTTGAATCGGTTTGGCAGTTGTCAGCTATTTAAGAGAAGGGATTCTACCTTATTCGAAAGTGTATATACCCATGTGTATTACCTGGCTCAATGCCTGGGACCTACTGAGTGTTCATTCATGTTTAGCATTAGAGAAGAAGGCAGGTTAAAGTGGAGATTATTATTAGGCCCATCAGAAAGCAAAAAGGAAGAAGACCCAGAATAGGGGAGACCTCGAGACACCTGGGGACAAACGACAGAATTCCAAGAAAGCCTGGAGAGACCTGATTGAGAGTCAAAGGGAAGGAAGAGCTTTGTCAAGGAAGAGAGGAACCTCTTTGAGACAGGAAGGAAAGGAAAGATCATGAACAAAGCACAGGATTATTTGCAAGGGGAAAGAACATTAAGAAAGTCACCGATGTCTCCATCTTCTCACTTAATGAAATAACGATCCTTATTTAAAAAGTGCATAGGTCATTGTCAGCAAAGTTGACTATTATTACCCAAAGGAGTCAGGGTGGACTGAGTAGGATCTGAACCTTAAAAATGGCAAAACCTGAAAGTCATCACTGTGTGTGTTTGAGGGCGGGGGTGGCATGCTAGGGAGAGCCAGAAAGTTTTAAAAAATTAGATATGGACCGCATTTCCCAAACCAGTGGTTTAACTGTTCAATAATTTTATCAAGAACTGTGCTAGGCACTGTGGGGAATTGAGAGAAATGTAAGATATGGCTCTTGTCCTGAGAAGTTAAAGAACAACCCAGAGATATTTCATGGTAGAATGTGAACAGATGCCAAAAAAAAGTGGGAGAGATAAGGGCAAAAAAGTTCCATAACAAGAACTACATTCATTACATGCTATTTCTTTTTATATTAAATTCTAGTAATTATCTCCTCTACTGTTTTTTGCTGCTCTCATTTTGTTGTTTACAGTCAATAAAAAGTCATTTTCTGGCTTTCGTCTTAGAATAGTTATTTTAGTAGGTATTTGAGTTCTTCTTTTGTTTGTGAAGAAATTGCTTCTCCTCAAGGTTCACTGAATACACAGGTCACAAAGCTTTGGTTGAACACAGGGTCATTTCTTAAGTAGACAGAACAGATTCTTTCAAGAAACACTCTGTGCAAATACAGGCCTGCGTCCCCAAGCTACACAACAAAAACTGTTATTAATGTCGGTCCACACTGAGCCTGGGTCTGAGAGGGTTAAGCTAAAAATCAAGTTATTGTTGCTTCTCTTTTGGTTCAGTACAGCTTTTCTGTAATTCTCTAGAGCTAGGCAGCTGACAGCATGGATTTTTATTGAAGAAATGCTATGACATTTGTTCTAAATGTCACATTTCTCCCCTACAAACTAAAAATAGCATGTCACCATACCCCTACCCCTAATAAAATTGTTGGCTTGGAAATGACATTGATAAGCAAAATGAAGCATATAACCTTTTCTCCTCTTTTCTGTAAATGTTTTATTTATTCCTGAGTAACATTTGGTATCTTTTGTAGGCTGAGATCAAAGGGACAAATCAGTAAATTTTACTGCTGAAGTAGTCTTTACAGTATGGGATTGTCATTTTTAAAGCATGTTCCAGGCAGGCACCGCTGTCATTTGAGTAGTGATCTAGTGACTGACAGAAAATATCTGTAGAAATAATGTGTGCTCTCATAGTAATGTGACATTTTATGAGCAGTTTGACTGTTTTCATTACTCTGATTTGGGTCTGTTGAAAAGTAAGTTAGAAAGCCAGCAATGGAATATGGAAAAGCCTGTCAGGATGAAGTTGACAGGACAACCTTGAAATTGGGCTGATGTATTTAATAAGGCTTTGTGGCAATTATCTGAAAGCGTTTTAAATATTAAGTTGACTTGAATGCTTAATCTGATCAATTCCAAGGTTACTGGTTTTATTGATAAGAGTGTTTGGTTAACTGACATTAAGAGCCAAGTTTCAAGCAAACTTTATGGAGGCTTTGGCTACACTTGCCCTCATTATCTTAACTAGGTTTTGTTTTAAGGGTGAAGATTTGGTTATATAGGGAAACTTCCATTACAACAAGAGTCATATCTGCACTGGTCCCTTCAGTGGTGGAATTCTGTTAAAAAGAACATCTTGCTAGAGAACATGGTCCTGGACTGAAGGCCATGAAACCAAGCTTCCAGCAGATGCTCTCGAAGCAATCATTGCCAGTTTTGACTTTTACAGCACAGTGAGTCAGGAATACCTGTGTACCTTGTTTATGAATACCCAACAGACTTTTTTTTTTTTTCTTGCTCCTGGAAGTGTGTGCTGTTTGGTAAATGCACAATTAATGTGAGAATTCTTTCAAATGAGTGTGAGATCCTTACTACTCGTTTGAACTGGGATGTTCAGGACATTTATCTATTTGCTTTTTTGGTGACACACGATTTGGAATTCCCAAATTACTTCAAGATTGGTAGATGGGATGGACTCACTTAAGAGTGAAGACAGTCAACTTCCCAATGTTTTACATCTTTACATGGCTTTCTTACTGCCAATGTGCACAGTCTCTTTCAGACAGGCCTGAAGGTGCCACTCTAAATTTTCAAATACTTTTATTAGCATAAATTAGGGTTGTAATTATAAACTATAAGGTTGTTTGGGAATCTGAGGATTCACAAAGGCTCTAGGATATGGCCAGCAAATGTCAAAAGGCCACTGTATATACAAATTATTACAACCAGATAAATGCTATTTCCACTACTACCAAAATTCTCCTGAAAAACTTTTTGTAAGTAAATTACTACAACTTCTATTTTTTTTTTTTTTATTTTGCGGTACGCGGGCCTCTCACTGCTGTGGCCTCTCCCGTTGCGAAGCACAGGCTCCAGACGCGCAGGCTCAGCGGCCATGGCTCATGGGCCCAGCCGCTCCGCGGCATGTGGGATCCTCCTGGACCGGGGCACGAACCCGTGTTCCCTGCATCGGCAGGCGGACTCTCAACCACTGCGCCACCAGGGAAGCCCCACAACTTCTATTTTGCTGCCACTCCTAGTCCCCCAAATGCTGGCTTACACTGTAAGCTCCTTCAGGGAGACTCCTATATTTATCATCTGTATCCCTAAGCACACAGCAGACACCAGGCACACAATATATACTGATGTTTCCTTCACAGTATGAAATCTAATGTCGCTTCTGCTTCCAGATGTAAGATTTCATCCTAGTATTCTAGGACTTAACTAAAAATAGGGTCTTCATAGAGTTTATAATTTTTTCGTCATGAATGGTAATCTTTTCCTTCTGAAAAGTATGTGTACTTGGTTTTGGGCAACAATCTGCATTGTGTCCTGTCTCCCCCGACCCTTGCCCCCCAACTTTATTATCTATTCCTGCGGACATTTTATCAGTACACCACCACTCTTTGAAATTACAATCAGATGCTTTAAAACCTCTGATTGTTCTCTCCAGTTGTGAAAACATAATCAGTGTGCTTTAAAGAAGCCTGCGGTGGTAGTCGCTAGCTAAAAAACGAATGCATATCCAGAAAACCTGTAACTTTTTCAAAAAAGGATAAAATAATTTATTTGGAGCTCAGACTGTAGTACTGTGATCCTGTGCTTTGCTCAGGATATACAAAACACTGAAAAATCAATGCTTCTGAGTTTCATAAAATAATTACCTATTCTTCTGTATATACTGTTATACATGAATGAGGTTATTTAGGTATTATTATTATTAGCTGGTGATTATACTTTCTATTAGATAAGATTTTTTTTTAAAGGATGAATTAAGACTATTTTCCCAAGTAAACGTAAGCTATAATGTGTGGCACGGAAGGGCAACACCAAAGCCCCAGTCACCAATATCCAGCATTTCATTTCAGGCCCCTCTTCCTTTGGTTCATTCATAAACATTCCCATCTTCTTCTCTGCCTCCCCTCCCCCTCCAAAACAAAACATTTATTAACTGAAGCTTCCAACTGTGACAGAAATTACAGTCGTGTTAATGGTACAGATGGTGTAAAAAATGCAATCTAAAAACATGATTAAAAAACTTAGGAGCTAGGTAACCCGAGTTCATCTCGGATATGCCTGACCAGACATCCCTCAGGAAGGAAATACACGTTTTTGGTTAATTAGTTTGCTTTTATCCATCCCTGTAATTAGAACATGCTTTTCCCCTACTTAATCCTAAAACAGTCATTAGATTTAATAAACCTTTCTCAATTGCCACAAATGAGAAAATGAATTAGTTAAAAAGTAAGCATTACGCTGGTATTAGCAATATGATTATAACATTATGTGAATAAAAATATTTTTCTTTAATTATTCAAGATTAAATACATCATTTTATAGCTTGTTGCAAAAGAGTATACAGGGTTTTTTGTTTTTCCTTTCTTCCTTATGTTGCTTCATAAGGTAGTAAAAACATTAATGCTGCCTCCACAGATTACATTCCACTAAATGGAAGTGATTATTAATCATTCTTTCCAAAAAAAAAATCAAGCCATAATTAGCTTCTTCTCAAGTCAAAATAGAGTCAGAATCCACATGACTAAGGAAAGAGGCTGGTCTTCGTTGCAGGGCACTAACTAGGGAGCTGGGCGCATACAACCTGCAAGGCTCCTGTGAATGGATAAGGGGGACAGAGCTGCGGGTTAGGCTTTGTTATTCTTATTAGTTTAAGCTCTAAGCCTTTGTGTGATGGTCTGATCTGTCAGGGAGTCCACTAAGGCCTCCAAACTCCACAGGTCCCATTCATCTCCACCACGCTCTCTCTACTTGCCAGTCTGGCGAGAAAGCCAGTTACTCACATGGTGCTACTTTTCACACGATTAAAGGTGAAACTCATATTTAAAAGTAAAAAACAATATACCATAAAGTTGAAGACCTAAACTTTCCAGACTTTCACCTTGTTGAGCATTCTCTGTATTAAATGATGTCACTCTTTGTTATATGTCAAGAAGCATCTCAATAAAAATAACTTCATGTATGAAAAAGAACCCAAGTTGGTCCTCACCTGGATCTTGTGAGACAGTCACAGCAAAAAACTATTTGTTGGATGGCAGGTTCTAGGGCATTGACATTTCCCCCAATCAACTCCCTGCCTGTGTTTGCTGAAGCGCCTTTGGTCATGGCACCCACAGCCATTATTACTGATGGGCCATGCAGGCTCCCCAAAATGTGGATCTGGACCTGGATCGGATAGGAAAGTGTAGGAGAAATGACGCTTATTTCAATCATAGGACAAGAGCAGAGTTTTGAAGGCACCCTGGGTAGGAAGGTGAGTTCAAGAATATCTTAGTGGGACTAGTCTAACCCAGGAATAACACTAGAGGCTCTAGAAATAATTCTACATATTTTCCTCCTCACTTCAAAACTCAGAAGGTTAAGAGTAGTTAAGACTAGTCCAGTCTTTCCATATTGATTTTGAGCTGAACCTACTTTGGAATTTGTAGGATAGATCCGAGAGGTTGGGGTCTGAAACCAAAACCATTTTTTCCTCTGGGCTATGGGACATCAACTGCAATATTTTTAGGGAATTTTTAGGGAAGAATGGTACCCCATGGAGCTGACAGTTGGTCACGTCAGCCATCCTCATTTCCGAGCAGGGAAAACTCCCAAGACCCAGAAAGTACATGCCGGAGCTCAGACAACTGCCTGGTCTCTGACTCCCAAAGCCATACTTGAGGATATGTTTTGTTTTATTAGGCAATTGTGTTACATACAGTCCAGACCCATTTAAGGACAGTAGAAAGATATAATATTGGGCACCAGTTTAGAAGTGCGAAGTCTCCAAGCCAGTTTTCACATGTATTTATTTTTATAAAACACGTTACATTCTAGTCCACCATAACCTTTAGGAAATATCACTCTTTATGTTGCCTAGAGTATCGAATTATAGCATCAGCCATAACCCAGCCACGTGATTTCAGACAGACACTTAGCTTCTCGGGGCCGTGGCTGCCTCACTGCAAAATGCAGTGGTTAGATAAGATGATCTCTACGGTTCCTTCTCATGAGAAGATTACTCGATTTCACTCTATTCCCTAATACCACAGACTGCCAATCCGAATTACTATTCTTTGTTGAGATTAACTTCGAATGCTCCCTAAAAAGAGGCTAGGAATCAAGTTAAGAATAAACTGCTCCTTTACAAATGAGCTAGAATAAAAGAGATGTGTGTCAGGATGGATGCTTGACCTACGGGTTAATAGAGAATTCCAATTCTCTGGGATGTCACTAACAGGAAGAAAAAAGAAATCTCTTCTCCTAATAATGTTACAAGCTCTGGGAATCTTTTTTTTTTTTTTTTTTTAAAGGAGTTACTACCAAGGAGATATTCTGAATGTGAAAAGATCAGTTCAGTGAATGAAGACATTTACATTATTACTTTAAAAATTGTATAGACTTTCTGCTCTTCATCATTAAGAACAAACATGAAAATCTGCACACTTCCAACAGTTAGGACATTGTCCTGAGAAGGAGAATGGAAAGAGAGGCTGAGTCTGGTGTGTGCAGGAGCCCCACGCCACCCACCTCTGCAGACCTCACAGATACACACGGCTCCAAGTAACCCAACGGGGCATGACCACCCAGTGCTCAAGCCGAGTGAAACTGGAGAACTAATCCTGCGCATCTGATGTGGTTGAAGCCACTCTGCGTGAGTGGTTGAAGCCACCTCTGGTGGACAGCAAATAAGAATACTCGAAACAGGAAACGTTAGAAAATACGGGAAGTGGTGGCCTTCTCCTGGCTGCTCCTCCCTGGAGTCCCAGCTCGCCTGCACTTGTTTCCTTCGTTTTGAAGAAATGACAGGTGATTCAGTGTGACCTGCCTCATCACGGGATCCACTCCCAATGCCTGCATCACACTGGGCTCCCTGCTCATGGCACAGGACTTACCGCGCAGCAGTCGCTTTAAAAACAGTTGTTAACGGATGTGCGTGACTTCACTTGAGCGGAGGGAAAACACCTAACGCTTGCTTGACTGAGTGCCGCATCATTTGACCTTCACAGCTCTGTGGGGGTAAGAGGACGATTTGCGATTTTTATGCCCATTTCTCAAAGATCAGAAAACTGAGGCTTGAGGAAGTGAAATAACTTGTTCAAGCGAACAGGGCTTTGTGGTGAGAAGATTCATATGTAAAGTGCTTTCTGTAAAGTACTATACAAATGAAAGTAATTACTATTTAAATAGTAATTACTAATAGTAATTACTAATTTACAAATAGTAATTACTATTTGGGCACATCTCTATAAATTAAGGCAAAATTAAAGCTTCACATAGAATGGTATTCCAGTCTTTTCTGAATACAATATGCCTATGAAAGTTTTGGTGTTTTCCAGCTTCAAACTCCCTCTTCACTTAGCCATAAACGAGGGGGGCTCCTTCTTTGTGGCGGAACAGCAGAGGGTTCGGCATGGGGAAATGCACTGTTCTATGACCTGAGTTGTTCCAGACGGCCTGTCACTGGCTGTTCAACAGAGAGCAGCAAGACACGCAATTACCCTCCTGACGAGGGTCCCCAGAGACACAGGCCTGGAGAATTATGGCATTAAGAAACGGGGTTTGGTAAAATCAATAGTCTTTCAGGTTGACTTAATGTGGAAAGAAAACAGTATTAAACAATTATGCTGCACATGAGCATTCTCTAGAACAGTGCATAGTTGATCATTTTTATGGTTTAATAAAAATGTATTTGCTTTCATTTATTACAACTCCACCAGGAAACTGAAACATCTAGCAAGACACCAGCTAAAAAATAAAAGCCTGACAAATGTAAAAAACAAAATATCAATTTCTCATTTAAATAACATCAAGCCAATTTTGTTTAAAAACATACACAAAGCTTTCGTGTGGCCTGTTAGTCACCCTCGTTTTTTGCAACAGAAAAATGAACAGAAGGGCTTTTGGGATGAAATGCTACTATGAAAGGTTTGCATGGTCCTACCTTGCACTCATGAGACACAGTCATCCTTACAGACACACTTGCTTTGATGACACACACACAAATAGTAAAAAACCCAAAACAACCCCTACAAAATAGAGAAATGCTGACAGAAAAACAAACTTTTAGAAGTTAATTACTGTGTGTGTTTTTGACTTTCAGGGTATACTGACCTAATCCTAGTTGCTTTTATTTTTGATCTTCTGGCAAAATTGTGTTTTTCCCTTTTAAGAAGTAAAATGTAACTCAATGATATATGAACTTACAGATTTCTGTTTCGCCATCTGCGAATAAGGATTAGGCCGAATCAGCAAATGAATTACGTTCCCTACATTTTGAGCTGATGGAATGATCATTTGGCTTCAGGCTGCCCAGATCATGCATTCTTCTCCGTAATGAGGCAAATTAGATATTTATGTTTCTATTCCAAACAAAGCAGACATGCTGTCTGGCAGGATTTTTTTCTACACGAGTTAGAACTCTTGTAGGTAAAGCTTGAGTTTTATCCTGTGGCACTGCAACCCTGCCACGCATAAACAATCTTTATGAGGGTCGTACTGCTTGTTGTTTAACAGTCAATAAACGTACTACTGCCAATACCATCTCTAACGTCTTGCAATAATTTTGTAAAAGTAATGTTTTCTTGCTTTAATTTGCACACAAACCAGTTCATATTTATTCTTTAAGAATGCCTTACTACAATTTGTGCTTGTTTTCCTTAAAGCATTCTATTTGTATTCTTGCCTATGCTTTGGTTCAAATTATCAACACAATTGTTCATCTCTGAATCTTCGTAATACCTGGCATAATGCTCCTCATATCCTAGGCATGTCAGCGACCCCGTCCCATAACCTGCTCAGTTGCTGCCAATGAGGGTTCCCAGCCTATGAATGCAGCAGCCTCCTTTAGTTCTTGAGCTAAATCATTGTCAGGGTGCAGAGTGCATTGGTGGCCACCAACTCACCAGGAGGTAGGGGTTACAATGAGATGTGCTGCCACAAACCCTGCTGCTTGAAGTGCAAACTGGGCACCCCGATTTCTGTGGAGTCTCAGCTCTCCTGAAACTGCTGACAGGCTGACTTGATCCACATAAACAGATTTTTTCTTTCTTTCTTTCTTTTTTTTTTTTTTGGTTTTCTGCTTGGTACTGCAGCTCTGGTCAGGTGCTAGTGTCTTCCCTAGAACTCTAGGTACTCAGAGAGGACCCTAATTCTAACCACTTGCCTCTCTAACTTGTCTCAAGTTAACCAGTCCCCCTGCCGGGAGGGGAAGAAAGGAAGGGAGGGATCAGCGGTAAGCTCCTGCTTTGTCAGCACCCAACTTGGAGGCTGGTGTGCAACAGACGCGTCACTACACTGGGACTGCCTGCACCAGCGATGCTCAAATATCTGTGTTGAACAGCAGCTTACAAAATGTTTTCCCTCCTTCCTTTCTTCCTTACTGAAAAACATTTCAGATGTATCAGGAACCAATTTACTTATAAATTATTTTGTCTAATTCTTTTCTTTTCTTTTTTTTTTTTTGCAGTACGCGGCCTCTCACTGTTGTGGCCTCTTCCGTTGCGGAGCACAGGCTCCGGACGCGCAGGCTCAGCGGCCATGGCTCACGGGCCCAGCTGCTCCGCGGCATGTGGGGTCTTCCCGGACGGGGGCACGAACCCGCATCCCCTGCATCAGCAGGCGGACTCTCAACCACTGCGCCACCAGGGAGGCCCTATTTTGTCTAATTCTTAAATGCTTACTCTCACCTCTGTAGTTAGCTCATTTGAGATCAATACGTTTGTGGACTGGCTGGGTCTGAGGCCCTTGTCTAGAACAGCACGGGCTGAGCTCCTTGTTCTCTCATGTCCCACACATGGCCTTAGAGCTATTGAGTGAATCAAGCCTGGGCTGGCCCCATGGTAAGGGTAATTTTCCATCCTTTCTCCTGATCTCTTCTCTTTCCTTGCACAAGGTTTCCTCCCCATTAATGACGACAGTGGTGCTGATATCCTCGTATGCCTCCTGCCAAGGCTCTTCTTAGTTATGAAAAGCACACAATACATATTTGCTGAATGAACTAATTCCTGTCTGAAAATTGCATTGATTGATCCACTCATTCAAAAAATTCTTTATCAAGTGCTCAGTGTGTGTCAGGCACTTGGTGAGATCCTGGGATATCCAACTTGTTCTTAAGTAGATTTCAGTCTAGTGAGAGAGACAGAAAGCAAACCCACAACCACAATTCACTGGGGAAAACGTCAAGGCAGGAGGCACCTTTGATGTGCCTTTTCACCTTTGAAAAGCACATCAAAGTGCCACTTATCCCAGTCTGGGTTTGAAACAAACAAGGGCTTCTTGGAGGAGGTGGTGTCTGACGGGTTAGAAGACATTCCCTAGGGGAGAAAGTAGGACAAGAGCAGAAGAAACAAGACCTGCAAAGATAATGAAGTAGACAGAGCTTGGCATGATCAAGAATCAAGTAGCTGAGTAAAGCCTAGACACAGTGTACAAGGCAGGAGGGGTGAACGTGACGCGTGAGTAGTAGAAAGGGAAAAACTAAGGAATCTAGTGCTTCCTAGCGACAGGGACGAGTGGCATAAGGAGCACGACAAGTTTTTAGCCTGAAGGACTGTGCTGTGCAACACTCAGGACGCTGAGCATCCCTGGCGCCTCGGCACCGCACGCCAGGACACCGGCACAGAGCGACATCAACCCTGGCTGAGAACCTCGGGTAGACGCACGATTTGGTCAAAAGTAGACGAGTCTCTTAGGAAGATGCAGTGGAACCAAGTGGCCTGAATTAAAGTGCCGTCCTAAAAGGTGTGTCCAAGGAAAACCACATCAGCCGTGTCCAAGCTTTTCCAAAGAAAAATCAGACACCTCTAGTGTTTACATTTGGCCTCTCCATAGGGAATCTATAAGTAACTTTACCATAAATTCAATTCCACTCAGCAAGTATCTACTTAGAACCTATTAAATGTCAACTACTAGCCTAGTTTCCTTTAAGGCATTTGAAAATATAAGACATAGTCTCTACCCATGAGAAATTTATAATCTAGTTGCCAAGACATAATTAAGCAAACACACAAGGCGGTATGTAATCCAGTGCTCGACAGAGTATTATTCATATGTTTCATGGGAACATTTAGCCATTCAGCGGATTCCTCTTTACTCTTTCCCCTTCATCTCTCGTATCTGACCACATCCTCTATCAGAAGAGCACAACAAAGTAAGAAACAGAAAGTCAGCAGAAGGCTGAGATTACCAACAATTACCTATGAGTCTTCCCAGTCTCTCCCTTATTAGGGATTTTGAATAAGATACAATTTTAATCTACCTGAGAGAAACAAAGATATTCTTGCCTGCAACGTATATCCTAATAATGAACAAGACCTTCATATATTTCCCCTAAGTGAAGATTCTGAGAAAAGGCACAACACTACTGATCTCGCGCTGAAGGTGGATGTTACTTTTCTCTACCATCTCCAGTGCTATTATGTCTTTCTTAGGACACGTTGATGACCAGAAATAATTACTTCTAGTCGTGCTGTGGCTGCCATTCCCTCTTCCTCCCAGATCTCTTCCTTGATGACACTGCATTTTACTGAACTGCGTGGTCACAAAGTGTAGTGGGCTTCTGCCTGAAAGGGGCAGTTTCCAGTGATTTGTGGATCTCTTTGCTGGGGTCACAAGTCATCAAAAGTAATCTCTCCAAGGGTAAAAGGCCAATTTCAAGTTATAATTTTCAGGGACATTATAACTGACCAGTTCTAGAAAGTCTGTTAGAAAATAAGAAGGTTCATTAACACAGGAGAATCAACAATTAGTAGTGAATACTTGGGCTTGAGTCCTTGTCTCTTGTTAAAATGAAAATAGCGGGAGAGAGTCTCATACTGACGCTTTTCAATCATTTATACCTGGTAATGGCTGCGTTTATACCTTCTTTACTGCAAGCGGCTGGACTGTGTGGATGACAGGAGACAGTGAGTGAGAGGGGGAGTAGCTTGGGAGCAATGAGAAGGTCAGGCAGCGGGGCAGGGGGAAGGTAACTGCCAGAAGAGGCTGGGGTGGACTTTGAATTTATGTATAAAGATGGCCTTGACTGAGACGAGCCGTGAGGTGTATATGTTTTCATTACAATGTATTTTTCTCAACTGCCATGGAAAGGCGTGAGAAATAAAACATGAAAATATTCAATAATTCAGTATTTCCAAGTGTCCGGACTACTGGGCATATTCCACAGTAATTGTTTAGCAGGAAGGGAAAGGAAATGGGTAAGAGACTTTACGAGTACTTACGTACAATGAATCAGTTGTTTGGAGAGGTTTATTTCTCACAAAAACCAGACACCGTGTTCGCCTAGTCTACAGATGGCTAATGAGAGGGTCAGATAGGTTAGGAAATGCGCCCAAAGTTTCACAGCTAGTAAAGGGGAAAATGCACATTCCACGCCAGGTTCTCTTGAATTTCAGATCACTTGCTCTTTCTCATATTCACCATGCTGCCCAGATGTTCTGGCAAATTTGGATTACAGAAATGTTAGAAGTAAAATTATGTTCCTTAAAGGATGGGCATTTAAAAAACCGTAGGTTGTGGTTGCCTGTGGTTGAAATGATAAAATAATGGTTTCCCCCAAACTCACACACACCCTGATAATGTGGGTTATTATGACTGAGCCACTGAATGTGCTTGAAGGAATCATTTTCTTTTGTGTGACAAAATATAGACGGCAATACCCAGACCTTTTGGGGTCAAGGGCAACAAGCATCATTTGAACCAAAATATGGTCCCGGTAACACATATGAAAGTGAACCGCTTTGTTAAAAGGAGAAAGGGGAAAAGGAATAAAACAGTAAGAATGAAGCTGAAATGAGACTGAAAGGAGAAAGGAGGAAACTGGGAGGAGTACAGGGCATATGTGTGTGCCACACAGAGCCGTTCTAGAGATGTTTATAAACAATAGATATGGAATGGAAAGCTAAATAGCTGTGACAGTAAGACTTTCTACTCTTGGGAAAAACAGGGACACCCAGGCCTATATATTATTTGATTCTGACAAGCATCTTCCTATCTTGTCTAACCTTTATATTAACTGTGCAAGAGGTTTTCCTTTTATTATTTCGTTTTTCTGCCATCTGAAAATAATGAGCTTAAATGGCAACCATGCTGTCATTTTACCCCATGAATAGGTTCTTTTAATGAAGAACTCTAATGAAATTATCGCTTTGGAAAAGAAAACCAATTCCCATTTTTATATGCATTTTATTAAAAAAAATCCTAAATCATAAAAAAAAAGACTCTTTCAAAAGATAAATATCTCATATATTTCGAAGAAGACTTTAGTCAAGGCTAAAGTCGTGCTTTTCATTTCAAGGCTTTTTCATGCTTGCCCTCTTGAAAAGAGGTAGTTTGAAAACAGGTAATAGGCTGTGAAAAAGAAAATAAGAGTAGTTCCTTTCCTTAATATGATAAATCCACCTTTGGCAGTGAAGGTCAAGTACAGGTTGTAAATAACTGAAATAACTCGTAACTAGTAATACACAGGTTGATCAACTATTATTGAAAATAACTAGCTTTTTTTTTTCAGCAAGAATGGTATCTTCAACTTGAAACTAAATAATTACAGCATACTAGGTTAGCTATGAAATGTAGAATTCTACAGAGCAAACGCTCTTTCCTTATTGTAAGTGAGATGAGTCTTGGTGACCTTTTGTTCGCATTAATGCTGACCAACTCTGCATAATGCATGACTGTCCCACCCTCCAGCTCCTCCCAATAGAGTTTTCCGCTTTTTATTCCAATCAGTGTACTTACTCCAGTCTATGGCTATGGTGCAGGACACATTAGTAATTGGTGGCGGTGAGGGGATGGAAATGGTAGACATCAGTCTGGACTATCAATAACCTTGGAGGCCTTGGGGGAAGAGTACAAGGGCAAATAATTTCTTGTGGTAGAGGAGAGAGAGCTAGGAAGTAATTCCTCAGTATTATCTTTATGATCTGAAATAGCATCAAAAGAAATAATACATGAGAGTATAGTGCCATTAAGGAAAAAGCCCTGGAAAGTTATTTGCACAGGTATGTGCTAGGTTTTTAGTTTCCATTTAAGCCAGATGTGAAACCCAAAGAGGTACGTTGGGACCGTTACGCTCTTGGTGAATTGGCACAAGGGCCACGACAATTTAGACAAACCTCTAAATAATGAGTTTTAGGGGAAGAAATGTGGGCATTTTAAGTCTTAGGAGAATGAGGAACAAACTGATCTCAATCAAATAATGAATGAGTCTTGGTTCCCACAATTGTCTTCAGGCATGAAGCTGGTACTGAATTCCTTGTGCTTTCAAAGTTTCATAGAATGTGGTTCCTTTAAACTGTATCTGTGGTGTGCTATTAGCATGATTACTATGATAGAGTAATTGCTAACAGTGGTATGAGTGCCATTATGTGTGGCTGTTAGAATTAAAATTAGCTGCTCAACTCTATCCCCCTCAACCCACCACGTGTCGAGACCTGGGGCCGCACAATACCCTGTTCTTTGTGTTTCCAGTGCCTTGCCTACAGTGACTGAATAAACAAATTCGAGTTTTACAAAATTTCATATAATGACTTCTGAGTCCCTAAATGGGGACAATGCTGCCATCAGGGCGAGACTTACTGTTTACAGACATTAAAACCTGCCCTGTGACACTGGCTCAGTATACAGAGAGGCACCTGATCTCACCTAAAGTCAAAGCAAACACAAAATGCAGCCTTGAATGTCATTTACTTGCCCCGATTTGCAGAACCACACACATGTCTGGCTGTCCCTCCGACAAGCTGGCAACATGAAAAAGTGCTTAAAATTCAATAACAATATAAATGTTTTTATATTCATGATAATGCCAAAACATAATAGATTCATTAAAATGTGACAAATTTAAAAACCACTTGTGTTCTTGTATTTACTATTTGAAGGAGGTTTATTTGGCATGCTGGGACTTTATTGCCTTTTGAATCAAAATCTAAGGACGAATCGTGGAGGAAGGGGAAAGCTGTCTAGTTTGTAACTTGTCCATCTGTTCGTGCCCTCCCTCTGCAAGGCCCCAGTTCTCCGGCAGAGAACTGAAGCACTGGCCTTTGAAAGCTGTCTTTCTGGCATCGCCTTCCTGTACTAATGAAATATTTTGCTCTAAAGTCCTACCCTTTTATTCCTGTCAGAGCTTCAGGATGAATGTCCTTAATTTTAAAGAAGCACAGTCCAATAGTTCAGATGTTGCTTGAAGAAGGAAATTATGCTGTATTTCACTAGCATATGGTCCTTTACAGGAAAAAATAGTTTTCAACCTCTGCTGTAAACTCTAGAGGGAATTTATACAAGAAGAGGAACCCAGGCACCAGGAAACGCAATGTGTTCATCATTTCACTGGTTCTTAAATTTACTGTGACATAGAACGAGAATATATCACTGTGCAAACTCTCATGAATATATCACTGTGCAAACTCTCATGAATATAACAGATGAAATCCAGGGAAGTTTAATCAGCACAAAATGACAGTGCATATATTTTTAAAGTATTTAAAAGTTAACACATGCACATTATACCATTCAACCCTCACAAACACTAAAGGTAGATAGAGCAGGGATGATCTTCATTTTCCAGATAAGAAATCAGGTTTGAGGTTATTGAAGGTATTTTTTTAGATAAAAAGCTCACTAAGACTATCACGTCTTAGACGGAGGATTAATCTGGAAATAGGCCAGCCAGTTTGAACCCATTTTCAATACTGTCCAGCTAGTCGAGTGGCACAGCCAAAACATGAACCCTGCCTTCCCTTAGCAAAATCAGAGTTTTTCACAAATCCCTAGAACTACACTGGCGTTCTCATGGTCACAGTCCTGTTTATCATAGAACTTCTACTCTCTAATTTTTCAATGCAGTGTTCTTGGCAGTTGAGTGTATTTTTAAAAAATCAATTAATAGAATGAATTAAGCAATAATGGGATCAAAATTACCAGAAGAAACAGCTAAAAATAGCTTTAAGATAAGAAATGGATGAGATGAATATTTTATGTTACTGTTTTTACTCCTAAAAATGATTTTTACTCCTAAAAATGACTTCCCCTAAAATTCATATTTAGCTTTATAGATCATGCTACCGTAATAGCATAAACCCTTCGGAGGTCCGTTTGGACCCATGGATGACATTTTATATAGTTTCTATTGGTATTGTTCATAGCACTTATGTGACGAGTTAAATCTCAGTGAGATGACATTTCAAACAGAAACTGCAGTTTACTTCTTTCTCAACAAAAACCATGATTGTCGGCCTTGTGCCCCATCCATTCTTCCAGGACAGAGCCCTGTTATAGTGTGGACTGTATTTTGCATTCTGCTGCACACAAGCTTTAACCTTCACTCATTCTTCTGGAGTATAATTCATTAAAACACGTACTTTGAATTTAAGGCACATATAAGAAGATGTAGCCACAAAGGAATATGGGGCTGTTAGGACAAAACATAATTAATAAAACATAAAATGTGTTTTATGAAGTTATGGTTTTAATTTGCTACCTTAAGAAATATGCTCTAGCAATTTTGTACAAGGTAACTTCCCAGGAGAATTTAAATCCTCTTTTACCCTCCCTTCTCGAGGTACTGAAAGGATTATGATTAATGCACACTAAATCTCTCTTAACTGGAAAAAGTCCTAGCAAATTTCTAAAACCAAATTTAAGCTACTGAGAAGTATGATAGTCCTAAATCTGGAGCAAACTTTCTTTGACTTGAGAATTCCTATCCTTTCTCTCTTTTTTTTTCTGGACGTTATTACACAGCAGGAGACAGTTTGTCAAAAGTGGGCCCAGCCAGAGGCAGCACAAAAGAGCAGGGCCACATACAACCCCAGCGACCCCAGCAAACGGGTGACCTACATTTGATGCAAGCAGTTCACATGAGAAAAAGTGAATCTGTGCTGCAGCTTACATTTAACCTGCATTTTAAGAGGCAGTTAGAAAGATATATAAAGTAAATATGGGCAAGATAACTATTATAGGCATACATCACTCTAAATTCATATGAGACATCAGCAAAACTATACATGTTCATGTAAATGTGCACATGGTCTTCTTTCTCTTAATTCCTCAATCTTCATAAACAAATGTACTAGTGGGAGGTTAGTACAAGTAAAAACAGCATTAATGGGTCACATATTAATATTTATGTTTTACTATACAAAGACCTTGCATACATTATGACTCTGTTTTGCAAGCTGAATGAATAACTAATGTTACATTATGTATGGGTACATATTAAACAGACGTGTCTACACTTTCTTAGTTCAGGATATGATTAATGCAGCCTATCAGAAGCCAGATGGTGCAGAACCAGAACCATCAATCAAAATGAAAAGACCACTGCGTGCTCTCCACAATGAGGTTCTCACAAATGGAGATTCTGTTCACAGACCCTCACTGGTAATAGGCAGAAAATGCCAAGAACATAGCTGCACTGTCCCACTGGGATTAAAAAGTCACAGCTCAGGCTCGGCTGGATAAAAAATCTGGTGCAGGAATTCGTCGCTGGAGCCCTGAGCATCAGAGCTGGGAAAGCCCCAACAAGCAAACGGTCTGTCCTTAGGACTAACAAAAAGAAATTTAGAAGCTTTTTAATTATTTTAATAATGCTTGCACTGATGACAGTATCTGTCAAACAGTATCCATTTCCCATTTGATTTAGGATGGGACGGTGCCACGTAGTAACAAAGCAGCTGCCACTGTCTGCCTGGGCTGGCATCTTGTTTCTCTCACACAGGCTTTATTATAAATAACCCCAAATGCTTTAGTGTTACTTTGCAGCCTTTCTCCATGGACCTATGGGAAACAATTTTAGTCTCTGTTACATTTAATACTAATGACTATTTTGGGGGCAGTTGTAGGGAGAAAGGTGGTCGAAAGATGTTTCCTGTTCCTTTAATAGCTTTACATAAAAATAACTACAGAAACACAAGGTGCTTTGTCTTTGTAAATGGATCATGTGTGCTTAGAAAATGTTAAATAATCCCCAGGCACGGTAGGACCAAAAAAAAAAAAAAAAATTAAAACAAACATATAGGTTCCAATTCCTCAGAGCCACTGAAATACCATCTCGGAATTCTAATTTTGTGGAGCTGGGGGAGGTAGACAGATGTGCAGGCCAAGAGAAAATTCCAGGAAATGTGTGCTTCTTCCAGAAGAGTTGTGCGGCAAAATGAGATATTTAAATATATTGAAAACTACACATCTAAAAGGCTAATGGAAATAAAAATATTTGGAAAACTTAAATCTGTTATCTAAAGACATTTCTGCTTTAAGATAAAAATTATATTATGACCCTCAGAACTTGACACGTGAGATAATTTGGAAAGAGAACAGCCTACTTTTACTTTTGTAGCAATAATGGAAAAAGGAGTGACTATGCATATTCATATAAATAAGACCTTAAGTAGAAATTTTTGGTATTTCTATCTTCAATATTTTGTTGTTTTAAAACATCCACACTTATGTAAAATTCTGTTAGCATCTTTCCCCTAACAATATGACCATTTCTCACACTGTTATAAATTCTAAGTAATAGCTATTGGTCGGGTATTATTCTACTGCACACATTATGATTTACCTACATAATCAGTTTCCTTAATGGCAAACATTTGAGTTTTTTCTCTCTCCCTCCTATTATCATTAATAATACAGTGAACATTTTTGTGAAAAGTGGTATTTCTGTCTTAAGAAGTATTTCCTTAGAATAGATTTTCAGAAGTGGAACTGCTGAGCTAAATGATATGAATTTTAAGGCTCTAAAATTTATATTCTCATCCAGCACTTGGTAGTCTCTACTAAAAAACCTTAGGAATTTTATAGGTGAAAATAATACTTTATTATAATTTAAATTTGTATTACTTTAATTACCAGCTAGGTGAAGAACTTTTCTGTAGTTAAATAACTACATTTCCTTTTTAAAAGCTTATTGATGTCTTAGAATACGTATCACTCTTATCTACTCATAAAAAGAATCACAAGGTGCTCCTCCTTGGAATACTGAATTTATCTAATTACTTGAAATTAGTCAAAATTACTTGAAAGTAATAAGCTTTCAAGTTTATTTATTATCTATTATTATTATTTTAGAATAAACTAAATATTCCCTTAAAATATTTAAAAAGAAATATTTTTCACTAATTTGGACCCTGCATACATTATGACTGTTTTTCAGGCTGAATTAGTAACTAATGTCACATTATACATGGGTCCATATTAAAACAGACAAGTCTATACTTTCTTAGTTCAGGATATGATTAATGCAGTTTCAGGTCTCCCTTGAAACTACTTCAAATTAGTGAAAATTTAACATAAATAACTAAATGTTCTGAACTGATCAAAAGCATTTTAGAGCAGCCATCTAGTTTTCATTTTATTTCATTTTTCCAGTGTTAGACATGAACAACATTTATCTTTCTCAGTAACTCCCTCCCATGAAATGTTTCTGTTTTACTTCTACTGAAACTTGAATATCGGGTGGTTAGTCAAGTTCCTTTTGACTTGTTTCTGGTGACTTTCTACTATACATATCACATGGGCCAGACCAAAGTAATGAAGATGCATGGTGTGAAAGAAAATAGTTATGATCAAAACATACAAGACCATACCATCAAAATGGTCCAACAAGAGGTGGAAATTAAACTGATACAGAAACTGTACATCCTTCTATAACTAGATATTATTGAGATAAATACCCCAAAATGCAGTTATCTGTCCTCCATCAGTAGTCCCAAAATTCAGTGATGTTTATACTTAAAGCAGACGATACAGATAAAAAAATCAGATTTTGAAAAATCCAGAGGCATCCAAACTTTCTTTGGCTCAGTCAAAAGCCTTTTTCCAGGAAAGTAATATTTACTCCTTTCATTCCTCTTATAGGAATCGTATTATATAAAAGGTAGACAATTCAGAAGCACAGATACCTAATACTGGCATTATACTGAGTACACTATTTCGTAACTGCTTTTTGAACTCTGGTACGATCATAAGCACTACCCTGTATGGTGAATTAGTCTTTGGGACCACACTCCTTTGAATTCCACTGTGGCAGCTGGTGCAGAGGAAAAACCAGGGAGAAGAGGACTTACTGATTACAAAAGAGAAATCAAAGTTACTTCTAAGTGGCAGGTCCTCTCCATCTTTGCACTGGCGATTTCTGTCATACCATCCTCTCGCAGCTCTGCTTTCCCAACCCTAACCACTGTATCCCCTGGGTGCTGGCCATGGAGAGGTCTCCAGGGAACAGAGGACCTACCACCAGCCTGGCCAATTCTGTGGCTTTCTACCAGTAGAGAAGTGAAGAGGGCAACTCCAGTTGCTTTCTTTCATACAAACCTCAAAGAGGTCTACATAACCCAAGAATAGTAGCTGTGTTATTATACTGTACCACTATAACTTCTCTTGTGATCTGTATGCTTGGCCAAGTAACCTGGAGATTCACATTCAGTTGAGCAAATCAACTTCACGTCAACCTCGAGGGCTTAAAACGTTAAGTCCAGTTTGCTAAAATGTGGAGTTCACTGGAGTTTTGAATCCCATAATAATTAGAAATAAGGGAGCTCTTATGCTGCAGAATGCAAATAATGAAAATCAATAACAGCTATAAACAAAAACAAACAACAATGTCCAAAACCCCCCAAAACACCTTGTGGTGAAATGAAAGGCCTCTCAGACTAGCAGTTGGCAAATCTGACTTTAAGGTATAGTTTTATTATTAATTAGCTAACTGCCTGTGGAACTTAACCCCTGTGGGCCTTGGTTTCCACATCTAAATTAAAAAGAAAGAAAAAAGAAGGAACTGTATTAATTTGACCTTACAGTTCCTCTCAGTGCTAACATTAATGATTCTAAATATATACCCTATTACCTTGACAATTTAAGGGATAAAGATAAAAACCACCTATCACCAATGTATTAGCATGTAAAATAATCTAAGTAGTCTTATCTTGGGTTATATCTAGAGTTATCAGTACACTTTTTCTATTTTTTCTCCCTGTACTTTTATGGAGGGTGGTGGGAGGGAAGGGTAAACTAGAGTTACAATTTAAAGATAGCATCCTGCAAGACAATACTGCTTATACAAAGGAATGGCTGGACCACATCAACTAGGCCACTATATGCTAATAAGCCAACACACATCTAAGTAGCATTCTAAGGCAGGTACTGTCAGCGAAAGTGTGAGTTATGAGGTCTACCTTGGGTTCACACATGTTAGTCAGCTTTTTGACCCTTCACACCACAGGCTTTTCACTGTGATGCTATCTTGGAGTACTTCAGTGCTATTCTAAAATGACTCGTTTTAAATATATATATATAACAGAAAATTTTACTCAGTTCACAGAGAGAACCAAAACAATTATTTTCACTTTTCTCCTTTAGATTTCCAGCTGGTTAGATTTTTATCTAGTTGAAGGGCCCTGGTGATATTTTCTAGTACCCAATCACATGGATGCTTTAACGGCAATAAAATTACCTCATGGCTGATATTCTTTTACTTATATCTAATTACAGCAATACAAGTTTACTGATGGGATTTGTAATTATTATTATAACATCTAACATTTATTAAGTACAACATTGAGAGCACTGTACCAATCTCTTCAACATACATTCTCTTTTTTATTCCTTATAATAACTCCATGGGGTAGGTATTATTTTTTTATCTCCGTTTTAGAGATGAGAAAGCTGAGGCTCAGAGAAGTTTAGCAAACTGCCTATGTCACACAGCTAATAAATGGCTTCTTAAAACCCAGGTTTCAGTGTCTCTCTTTTCAAAACTGTACAAAATAGTTTAAAAGCTTATTGGATTTTGTAAATTTTATGGTACAATAGTCCATTATGCTGTTCAATGCCCCTTAACAGAAAGATTGATGGGATATATTCTATTTAGAGATTTGCCCTAAGAAAAGGTTATCACTCCTCTTGAGTGATATACTTTCTGTTATTACAAAATGAAAGCTGTGCATTTAGCTGTTTATCTATTTGCCTTTGCTTCCCAGAAGCCCAAGCTTTTAGTCTCAACTGTAGCAATGATTCAGATTTTATGGGTAAACAACATAGTTCTTCTTATTCTGTCCTAAAATATATTATGTACTTTTTTTTTTTTCCGGTACGCGGGCCTCTCACTGTTGTGGCCTCTCCCGTTGTGGAGCACAGGCTCCGGACGCGCAGGCTCAGCGGCCATGGCTCACGGGCCCAGCCGCTCCGCGGCATGCGGGATCTTCCCGGACCAGGGCACGAACCCGCGTTCCCTGCATCGGCAGGCGTACTCTCAACCACTGCGCCACCGGGGAAGCCCTGTACATTTTATATAAGCCACCCTGAGGCTTTATACAAAGCCAAAAATAAAAACAAAACAGGTTTTAAGTAATGAAGGCAATGTGTTAGTAAAAGAGAATTACATTTTAATTATAATGATATTTTCTTTGGTCAGGTAAACTCAACCTTATGAGATAGTGAAATAAATAACGATTAACTCTGCCTTTTTATTATATGCTTTAACATATACAATATCATTTCATTTGACACAATAACTGTGAGATAAATAAGACAGTTATTACTTATACCTGCCTCTAACAGATAAGAAAATAACTTATCCAAAGTCAAGTGACAAACATTGATTTGAAGTCAGTTCTTCAGACTCTGTTATACCATACTTCTAATATTTAGTGGAGTAATTTTACTATTTGTAAAAAAATATGAAACTGACAAATTCAATGACAGAGAGTGATTTCTTATGTTGCTTATAAAAACAGAACATATTATAACTCTGTTTTTGCATTCACTTCACCAGAAAGTCAAAACGGTCCAATATGACCCAGCAATTTTACTATATCTACACATGACACTTCAGATTAAATATACATTGCTCAGATGTTGATGAAATCCTTACAGACAGACCACATTATGATAATGTGCATGACTGTGAACATGTGTTGTTTGCCCTTGCTGCATTCATCTTTCACTCCTTGGGGAATTCACTGCCCCTTCACCCCTCATGCTGTAGCCAACACAGTCTGAGGGCAGTAACAGCACCCACAGCTCCTGGGGTGAGAACCCTGACTGGCTTAATTGAATAAACACACTGACGCCCAACTCAAGGAAGTGCACACAACCCAAATCAGTCAGGTTGATGGAACTCTGGTTGGATTTTCCAGGACAGTGGCCTTCTCTCTCCTTTGTATTTGGTAGTGTGAGGAGTGGGGCTGCCATAGCTACTCTACTAACTCCACGGAGATGAGTCTGAGAATGGCTGACATATCAAACCCTGCCAAGTGACACAGCAAAGATAGCTACTGGTGACTCCATTTGAGTCCTGAATCAAGCCTTGCTTAATGCAAGAATCTACCTTGACAGTTCAATTAAGAATGCCAATAAATTATACATATAAATTGTCTCTTTGTTTAAGTCAGCATGAGTTGAGTTATTCACAATATTACTTTAAATAAAATATCCTATAAGTCAATTAGGATCCTTAGGGATATGTCACATTATCAGATTAAGTACAATGTGGGTAAAACTTAAAATTCAAAATGGTAGACTTCGGTCTTCTGTGACCAATTCATAAGGGGGCTGTGTGTGTGTGTGTGTGTGTGCGTGCGCATGCACGCGCCCGTGCAGGCTACAGGTAGGGGTGAGACAGGAGGACTAAGAAAAGTGATAAAGGTTTAGGATAAGTGCCAGGAGAAATGGGAAAGAGAGCTGAGTGCAGATAAAGAAAAGGATTAAGGTTGAGGGCTCAGCTGAGATGGGAACCCATAACTTTATAATGAAGTCAATTAGCATAATTTGCTCATTTAGAACATTTGGAAGCAATGCAACACACACAGACACAAACAACTTGTGCAGACATGTGGGACCCAAGCATCAGTGTGTTTTAAAGAACCCCTGTTGATTCTAATGTACCATCAGGTTTGTGAACCTTTGGTGTGGAAAAGGCATCACACCCTTAAGAGGTGCTCGCACACTCTTCACTCAGACACAGAAGAAAGCACACCCTGCTTCCAAACCATTCTCCTTAATTTTATATAAATGTAACATAACTGGGAATAGAAAAGATACATTTTAAATATGAAATATGGAAATCCAGTGGGACCACTGCTTGTCCATACAAACTTATACATTTTCCGCGTATGCACAGAATACAGAAGATGTTTCAAGAGACACATAGTCAAGAGTATAACAGGCAATCAGACCTTGAAAAAGATTATGTTCGGCCCTTAAATTAACATTTACAGAGCATCTCGACCTGCCCTGGATGGTGCCCCTGGAGCAACCAGGTTGTCCCACAGGTGCCCGAGGCCAAGCAGTGGCATCGTTTCCTGTTCCTAGCGAGCCACTCGGATACCCACTGTGGTGGTGCGCCCAGTGAGCAGCTTTCCTGGGGGTCAGATGCTGTGGAGCTGACAGTGTCCTGGTGCCCTGGCTGCGTGTCAGGCCTGAGCCTCTGAGGTAGGAGAGCCGAGCTCAGGGCACTGGACCACCAGAGACCTCCTGGCCCCACGTAATATCAATCAGCGAGAGCTCTCCCAGAGATCTCCATCTCACGCTAAGACCCAGCTTCACTCAACAACCAGCAAGCTACAGTACTGGACACCCTATGCCAAACAATTAGCAAGACAGGAACACAGCCCCACCCATCAGCAGAGAGGCTGCCTAAGATCATACTAAGTTCACAGACACCCCAAAACACACAACCGGACACTATCCTGCTCACCAGAAAGACTAGAACCAGCCTCATCCACCAAAACACAGGCACCAGCCCCCTCCACAAGAAGCCTATACAACCAACTGAACCAACCTTACCCACTGGGGGCAGACACAAAATACAACAGGAACTACAAAACTTGCAGCCTGTGAAAAGAAGACCCCCAAACACACTAAGTTAAGCAAAATGAGAAGTCAGAGAAATAGGCAGCAGATGAAGAAGGTAAAAACCCACCAGACCAAACAAATGAAGAGGAAACGAGCAGTCTACCTGAAAAATAATTCAGACTAATGATATTAAGATGATCTAAAATCTTGGGAGTAGAATGGAGAAAATACAAGAAACGTTTAACAAGGACCTAGAAGAAGGAAAGAGCAAACAAACAATGATGAACAACACAATAAATGAAATTTTAAAATGTCTAGAAAGAATCAATAGCAGAATAACTGAGGCAGAAGAAGGGATAAGTGACCTGGAAGATAAAATACTGGAAATAACTACCAAAGAGAAGAATAAAGAAAAAATAATGAAAAGAATTAAGGACAGTCTCAGAGACCTCTGGGACAACATTAAAGGCGCCAACATTCAAATTATAGGGGTCCCAGAAGAAGAAGAGAAAAAGAAACGGACTGAGAAAATAATTGAAGAGATTATAGATGAAAACTTTCCTAACATGGGAAAGGAAATAGTCAATCAAGACCAGAGAGCACAGAGAGTCTCATACAGGATAAATCTAAGGAGAAACATGCAAAGACACATATTATGCAAACTATCAAAAATTAAACACAAAGAAAAAATATTAAAAGCAGCAAGGGAAAAGCAACAAATAACATACAAGGGAATCCCCATAAGGTTAACAGTTGAACTTCAGCTGAAACTCTGCCAGCTAGAAGGGAGTGGCAGGACATATTTAAAGTCATGAAAGGGAAAAACCTGCAACCAAGATTACTCTAACCAGCAAGGATCTCATTTGGATTTGACAGAGAAATTAAAGCCTTTACAGACAAGCAAAAGTTAAGAGAAATCAGCACCACCAAACCAGCTTTACAACAAATGCTAAAGGAACTTCTCTAGGCAGGAAACACAAGAGAAGGAAGACCTACAAAACACAAGCCCAAAACAATTAAGAAAATGGTAATAGGAACATACATATCAATAATTACCTTAAATGTAAATGGATTAAATGCTTCAACCCAAAGGCACAGACGGGCTGAATGGATACAAAAACAAGACCTGTATATATGCTGTCTACAAGAGAAGCACTTCAGACCTAGAGACACATAGAGACTGAAAGTGAGGGGATGGAAAAAGATATTCCATGCAAATGGAAATCAAAAGAAAGCTGGAGTAACAATTCTCATATTAGACAAAATAGACTTTAAAATAAAGCCTATTACAAGAGACAAAGAACTCCAATACATAATGATCAAGGGATCAATCCAAGAAGCAGATATAACAACTGTAAATATTTATGCACCCAACATAGGAGTACCTCAATACATAAGGCAAATGCTAACAGCCATAAAAGGGGATATCGACAGTAACACAATCATAGGAGGGGATGTTAACACCCCACTTTCACCAATGGACAGAGCATCCAAAATGAAAATAAATAGGAAACACAAGCTTTAATTGATACATTAAACAAGATGGAATTAATTGATATTTATAGGACATTCCAACCAAAAACAACAGAATACACTTTCTTCTCAAGTGCTCATGGAACATTCTCCAGGATAGATCGTATCTTGGGTCACAAATCAAGCCTTGGTAAATTTAAGAAAATTAAAATCGTATTATCAAGTATCTTTTCTGACCACAATGCTACGAGACTAGATATCAATTACAGGAAAAACACTGTAAAAAATACAAACACATGGATGCTAAATAATACGCTACTAAATAACCAAGAGATCACTGAAGAAATCAAAGAGGAAATCAAAAAGTATCTAGAAACAAATGACAAGGAAAACATGATGGCCCAAAACTTATGGGATGCAGCAAAAGCAGTTCTAAGAGGGAAGTTTATAGCAATACAATCCTACCTCAAGAAACAAGAAAAATCTCAAATAAACAACCTAACCTTACACCTAAAGCAATCAGAGAAAGAAGTACAAAAAACCCCCAAAGTTAGCAGAAGGAAAGAAATCATAAAGATCATAGCAGAAATAAATGAAAAAGAAATGAAGGAAACGATAGCAAAGATCAATAAAACTAAAATCTGGTTCTTTGAGAAGATAAACAAAATTGATAAACCATTAGCCAGACTCCTCAAGAAAAAAAGGGAGAAGACTCAAATTGATAGAATTAGAAATGAAAAAGGAGAAGTAACAACTGACACTGCAGAAATACAAAGGATCATGAGAGATTACTACAAGCAACTATATGCCAATAAAATGGACAACCTGGAAGAAATGAACAAATTCTTAGAAAAGCACAACCTTCAAAGATGGAACCAGGAAGAAATAGAAAATATAAACAGACCTATCACAAGCACCAAAATTAAAACTGTGATTAAAAATCTTCCAACAAAAAAAAGGCCCAGGGCTTCCCTGGTGGCGCAGTGGTTGAAAGTCCACCTGCCGATGCAGGGGACACGGGTTCGTGCCCCGGTCCGGGAAGATCCCACATGCCGCATAGCGGCTAGGCCCATAAGCCATGGCTGCTGAGCCAGCATATCCGGAGCCTGTGCTCCGCAACGAGAGGGGCCACGACAGTGAGAGGCCCACATAACGCAAAAAAAAAAAAAAAAAGGCCCAGAACCAGATGGCTTCACAGGCAAATTCTATCAAACAATTAGAAAAAGGCTAACCCCTATCTTTCTCAAACTCTTCTAAAATATAGCAGAGGGAGGAACACTCCCAAACTCATTCTACGAGGCCACCATCACCCTGATACCAAAACCAGACAAAGATGTCACAAACAAAGAAAATTACAGGCCAATATCACTGATGAATATAGATGGGAAAATCGTCAAGAAAATACTAGCAAACAGAATCCAGCGGCACATTAAAAGGATCATACACCATGATCAAGTGGGGTTTACCCCAGGAATGCAAGGATTCTTCAATATATGCAAATCAATCAATGTGATACACCATATTAACAAATTAAGAAATAAAAACCATATGATCATCTCAATAGATGCAGAAAAAGCTTCTGACAAAATCCAACACCATTTATGATAAAAACTCTGCAGAAAATGGGCATAGAGGGAACCTACCTCAACATAATAAAGGTCATATATGACAAACACACAGCAAGTATCATACTCTGGTGAAAAACTGAAAGTATTTCCACTAAGATCAGGAACAAGATAAGGATGTCCACTCTCATCACTCTTATTCAACATAGTTTTGGAAGTCCTAGCCACAGCAATCAGAGAAGAAAAAGAAATAAAAGGAATATGAAATTGGAAAAGAAGAAGTAAAACTGTCACTGTTTGCCAATGACATGATACTATACATAGAAAATCCTAAAGATGCCACAAGAAAACTACTGGAACTAACCAATGAATTTGGTAAGGTTGCAGGATACAAAACTAACACACAGAGATCTCCTGCATTCCTATACACTAATGATGAAAAATCTGAAAGAGAAATTAAGGAAACACTCCCATTTACCACTGCAACAAAAAGAATAAAATACCTAGGAATAATCCTGCCTAAGGAGGCAAAAGACTTGTGCTCAGAAAACTATAAAACCCTGATGAAAGAAATCAAAGATGACATAAACAGATGGAGAAATATACCATGTTCTTGGACTGGTAGAATCAATATTGTGAAAATGACTATACTACCCAAAGCAATCTGTAAATTCAATGAAATCCGTATCAAACTACCAATGGCATTCTTCACAGAATTAGAACAAAAAATTTTACAATTCGTATGGAAACAGGAAAGACCCTGAATAGGCAAATCAATCTTTAGAAAGAAAAACGGAGCTGGAGGAATCAGGCTCCCCGACTTCAAACTATACCAAAAAGCTACAGTAATCAAGACAGTATGGTACTGGCACAAGAAGAGAAATATAGATCAATGGTACAGGATAGAATGCCCAGAGATAAAGCCACACATACGGGCACCTAATTTATGACAAAGGAGGCAGAACATAAAATGGAGAAAAGACAGCCTCTTTAATAAGTGGTGCTGGGAAAACTGGACAGCTACATGTAAAACAATTCAATTAGAACAATGCTTAACACCATACACAAAAATAAACTCCAAATGGATTAAAGACTTAATTAAATGTAAGACCAAACACTATAAAACTCTTAGAGGAATATACAGGAAAAACACTCTTTGACATAAACCACAGCAAGATCTTTTTTGACCCACCTCCTAGAGTAACAGAAATAAAAACAAAAATAAACAAATGGTACTTAATTAAACTTAAAAGCTTTTGCACAGCAAAGGAAACCATAAACAAGACAAAAAGACAATCCTCAGAATGGCAGAAAATATTTGCAAATGAAACAACAGACAAAGGATTAATCTCCAAAATATACAAACAGCTCATGGAGCTAAATATCAAAAAAACAAACAATCCACTTAAAAAAATGGGCAGAAGACCTAAACAGACATTTCACCAAGGAAGACACACAGATGGCCAAGAGGCACGTGAAAAGATGCTCAACATCACTAATTATTAGAGAGATGAAAATCGAAACTACAATGAGGTATCACCTCATGCTGGTCAGAATGGCCATTATCAAAAAATCTAGAAACAATAAATGCTGGAAAGGGTGTGGTAAAAAGGGAACCCTCCTGCACTGTTGGTGGGAATGTAAATTGATCCAACCACTATGGAAAACAATATGGAGGTTCCTTAAAAAACTAAAAATAGAACTACCATATGACCCAGCAATCCCACTGCTGGGCATATACCTGGAAAAAACCGTAATTCAGAAAGAGTCATGTACCACAATGTTCACTGCAGCACTATTTACAATAGCCAGGACATGGAACCAACCCAAATGTCCATTGACAGATGAATGGATAAAGAAGATGTGGCACATATATACAATGGAATATTACTCAGTCATGAAAAGAAATGAAATTGAGTTATTTGTAGTGAGGTGGATGGACCTAGAGTCTGTCATACCGAGTGAAATAAGTCAGAAAGAGAAACATAAATATCGTATGCTAACGCATATATATGGAATCTAAGAAAAAAAATGGTGCTGACGAACCTAGTTGCAGGGCAGGAATGAAGAGGTAGACATAGAAAATGGACTTGAGGACATGGGGTGGGAGGGCGAAGCTGGGGCGAAGTGAGAGTAGCATTGATGTATATACACTACCGAATGTAAAATAGTTGGCTGGTGGGAAGCAGCAGCATAGCACAGGGAGATCTGCTCGGTGCTTGGTGATGACCTAGAGGGATGGGATAGGGAGGATGGGAGAGAGGTTCAAGAGGGAGGGGATATGGGGACATGTGTAGGCATATGGCTGATTCGCTCTGTTGTACAACAGAAGCTAACAGTATTGTGAAGCAACTATACTCCAATAAAGATCCATTAAAAAAAAAAAGGAACAAGGAGCTCTTTATGTACTGATGGAAATTATCTCCAAGATACACTGTAAAGTGAAAAAGAGAAGAATTTGTAGTATGTTAGCATCTGAATTAAAAAGGGCATGTATCTACATAAAGACACATAGGAAGGTATGTGTTTCTACATGCAGAAAACAACTCTAGAAGCATATACACAAAACCAAAAACAGTGATTGCCTCTGGAGGGAACAGGGATCTGTAGGATAGTGTTAGGAGGGACACTTTCTTTGAGCATGGTTTCAAGTGCGTGTATTACCTATTTTACAATTAAAAACCAAGAACAAACTTAGCGCATCCTCCCACAGCTGTGGTCATTACTACTGGAACATTCCGATTGTGTAGTGACATGGACAGAGCACCAAACTGGGAATTAAAAGGCTGAGTTTTCACCTTGTATTTGCTGTGGGATAATAATGGGTAAGTGCTTTGTACAGTTATGGTATGTAGAGCAAAAGAAGAACGAAACACACTTCATATATACAACACATTAAATTCTAGTCCACCATTCAGGGTCTTCCCCTGGAGAGGGGAAAAGAAGACAAGTGAGATATGATCTTTGTCCTGTAGACATCCTCAGTGTAACAGGAGAAAACAGTTGTATCAACAATACATATGTAACAGAGCAAAATAATTACAATGCAATGTTTGCTGCCAACCCCTCTATTGCCCTATTGGGTTATAAGCATTTATGCCTGCCCCTTAGGAAAAAACTCATGATTGTTGAATGGCACTGAATTCTAAGAGCATGACAACTCAAAATAATACAGACATATGCATGTCATAGTGATAGCACGACAACAATTTTCTGTGAGCATCAGAAAGGATGCAAAGAAGGTAAACTTAAGCTGGGTCATGAAAGATGAGTAAGAATTCAAAAGGACAAGAGAGACTTTTCTTTACGTGTACAAGAGGTGGGCAGTGGGATTACATGAGCTCCCTGGTTTGAGAAGGGAGAATGGACGGACCCAGTGTTGATTTTCTGTGTTACTGTCTCCAGGGGAAAGGAAGTAAGTTCCAGAATATGCCAGCGGGTTGAAGATCCCAAGAATTACACCCCATACACTCCAAGCAGGAACATACTAGAGGGTAAAAAGCAAAACCATCTGAGAAATTGGGTGGAGAGATGGAAAAGTATGTGGCATAGTAAGGAAACATGAGCACAAAGAATGGATAGGGAGAAAGACAAAGTGAAAAACAATGGAAAGGAAGCACACAGCCCCAGAGGTACAGGGAGGGAGGCAAACGTAAAACGTTAACTACATCATTTAAAATTAAATTAGAAAGAGTTGAAGCTCCCATCTCTTCTCCCTGCCAGTATTTCATCAGTGCTGATAAAGCTGTAGAGAAAAAACCTCCTTGAGTCTTCCACCATCTACAGACTTAGAAAACTGCTTGTGTAGCAGTGGGACATAAACCACAACTGGGAAAGAGCAGGACCTAGACACCAGGATCTGGAGAGGAAGACAAAAGACCAAGGCTATTATTGTACTGGGGGCTGGGGATGGAGAGCTGGATTTATAAGTGATTTCTTTTTTTAGTTTGTTTAAAAAAATGTTCCATTATCTTTACAACAAGAATACATGTTTTTAAAGCCAGAAATTTTGGCTTCTTAAGTATGGTTATTTGTTCTCGGGTAAAGAAGGTCATGGTTAATGCGCCCATTGCATCCTACATAATGTGAGGATAATAGCCACTGTCAAGGAAAATCGTGTGAACTTATTCATCTAATATGTATTAAATTTTACTCAATAAAAAAAGAAACCTGTAAAAAAATTAAATTAGAAAAAGAAAGTGCTAATAAGAAATAAAGAGTGAGGAATACAGACAAAAAAGCAGCTTTAAAATTACCCCCCTCCAAAAAAAAAGGCCTAAATTGAATGAGAGATTTCTGTTGTATGATTATATGCTGGATTATTATACTTTACAGTAACTAAAAGTGGAATAGTCTCCTTTCTCACCCATGTGTGTGCCGTATAACGATAGAGCTAAATTATAAAGAACTCGAGCTTTTAAAACTTTTATTTTTATTTGACACGTGCATTTAAAATACCTCTGGACATCTGAAGAGCACCCAAAGGTACAGTGTTGAATAATGGAAAATATTAACAATCATTAAAAAAAGCTGTTTACCTTATTTTCTTCCAGGTACCAAAAGTCTCTAGCTTTCTAATTTCAAGAGAAGAGTGTTAATGTATACATTAAAAAAGCATCATAGATGCTAACTGTAATTATGTCTTCTTAACCTTGCACAGAATGAATTATTGGCCCATGGAAATATTTTCATTTCACTATTCTTTGTCAAGAGAATTCTGGAAATTGTGCAAGTCAGAATCTGTATCGAAGGCTGGTGATCATGGGAGAGTGGTACAAGACTGGGGCCTTTAGCCGCTGTTAATAATGTGCTGAGGAAGACAGAGGCCAGGCCTGGGGAGCCAACTCTGCAAACAGCATCAACCCACACTGCACCAATCAAAGGATTTTCAACCATCTGAAAACTTGAGCAGCAGAGCTAGAGACGAAAAAAATCAGTAATAGCATCCTCATTTCGCTAGTGGATACCTGCACTACTTGCTTTAAGCATCACCGGCATTAATGCTTTTTAGTGCATCTCAATAAAAATAACTTCAGCTACAAAGAAGTCATTAACATATTTTACGATAAAATGTATTGCTGAGAAACAAAGTGTACTTTTTCGGGGGGTGTTGAAAATTCTTCCTTGAAAATAAGGTACGGGCACTTTTTTTTTTTTTTTTTTTTAATGCGGTACGCGGGCCTCTCACAGGCTCCGGACGCGCAGGCTCAGCGGCCATGGCTCACGGGCCCGCTCCGCGAAATGTGGGATCCTCCTGGACCGGGGCACGAACCCGTGTCCCCTGCATCGGCAGGCGGACTCTCAACCACTGCGCCACCAGGGAAGCCCGGTACAGGCACTTTTTAATTTAACTTCTCTTTGTGTCTTCCAAGCAATTTTCCAAACAGGTTTCCCAGGATAAAACATGGTCATAAGATTTTAGAGAACAAAAGTTAAATGAGTAACTTGCTTTATCTTCTTAATTAAAATTGTGAATGTTTGAAAAACTATGTCTGACATTGGTGTCAGCCTTTGACAGGGAGGCCACGCACATTATACAACGATGGTGTCAGGAGTAGGAAGAAACTTGCTCATATCCTTCACATTATATACAGCGGAGGTTTTAAAATCATTTTTTATTTCATTCCATGTTGGATATTCTTTTCCCTTTCATCTATCTCAATTTGCTGAAGTGAAAAGTGTAATGTGCATGCAGCTGGGGTTGCCAGATAAAAACAACACACCCACTTACATATGAATTTCAGATAAATAAATTTGTTTTGATAAATGAATAAATTTTTAGTATAAATAAGTCCCATATATTGCATGGGACATACTTATACTAAAAAACAAAAACAAACAAACCAAAAAACCCCTCACTGTTTATCTGAAGTTCAAATGTAACTGGGTGTCCTGCATTTTCATTTGTTAACTGGCAACCCAACATGCAACAGGCCTAACATATCAAGCGGAGGGTGTGCTAGCTAAGTGTGTTGTTGGGAAAGGTTGGTAAGTGGTAGCGCCCACTGGTGGTGAGACATAGAAAAAAGGTTTGGGGCAGGTACGTATCAAGAAGGAAAGAGACTGGTGATATGTTTTAACTGCATGCAAAGACTGATGTCCGAGGGCCAGCATGGGGGTGACTGCTGGAGCAGTCAGAGGCAAGCAGCCCGGGGGTGAGTGGTACATGCACGCACTCTGGCTCTCGGTGCAATGCAGTTCCTCTTCCTTCCTCTGCTGATTTCTTCCTTATGCTAGTGAATTTCGTAGAGGCAGGTACACAATCAATGACAGTAGAAACTGAGATACTTTTAGGCCTGATAAATAATTTAAAATATAGTAACTGCCATTTCTATGTAGATTTTCTTTTTTATTTATTTTTAAATTGAGGTATAATTGAAATACATTATGTTAGTTTCAGGTGTACTACATAATGATTCAATATTTGTCTACACTACGAAACGATCACAATGGGCCCAGTTAACATGTCAGCATATATACAAAACTTTCTTCTTTTAATGAGAACTTTTAAGATTTACTCTCTTGGCGACTTTCAAATACACAATACAATATTATTAACTATAGCTGCCATGCTGTACATTGATCTCCACGACTTATTTTATAACTGGAAGTTTGCACCTTTTGACTCCCTTCACCCATTTCTCCCACCTGCCTCAGCCTGCCTCTGGAAACCATCAATCTGATTTTTTTTTTTAATCTGTAAGTTTGTTTTGTTTTGTTTTAGAGTCCACATTTAAGTGAGATCATACGGCATTTGTCTTTCTGTGCCTGACTTATTTCACTTAGCATAATACCCTCAAGGTCCATTCATGTTGCTGCAAATAGCAAGACTCCCTTTTATGGCTAAATAACATTCCATCGTGTGTGTGTGTGTATACACACACCTCATTTTCCTTATCCATTCATCTGTCGATGAACACTTAGGTCGCTTCCATGTCTTGACTGTCATAAATAATGCTGCAATGAACAATGGGGGTGTATACATCTTGTTGAGTTAGTGTTTTTATTTTCTTTGGATAAATACCCAGAAGTGGAATTGTTGGATCATTTGGTAGTTGTTTTTAATTCTTTGAGGAACTGCCATACTGTTTTCCACAGAGGCATGGCCAGCAATAGTGCACAAGGGTCCCCTTTTCTGCAGATCCTCGCCAACACTTATTGCTTGACTTTTTGATGACAGCCATTCTGACAGGTGTGAGGTGATAGCTCACTGCGGTTTTGATCTGCAGTTCCCTGATGATTAGCGATGGTGAGCATCTTTTCAGGCGCCTGTTGGTCATCTGTATATCTTCTTTGGTAAAATGTCTATTCTGATCCTCTGCCCACTTTTTAATTGGATTGTTTGTGGGGTTTTTTTGCTATTGAGTTGTATGAATTCTTTACATATTTTGGATATTAAGCTCTTACCAGATATATGATTTGCAAATATTTTCTTCCATTTGCTAGGTTGCCTTTTCATTTAGTTGATAGTTTCCTTTGCGGTACAGAAGCTTTTTAGTTTCATGTAGTCCCACTTGTTTATTTTTGCTTCTGTTGCCTTTTAGATTTTCTTTTGATTAATTTTTTATCAGTACTTTTATACTGAATGTTAGCAAAATATTTGATCATGAACTTTGTTTTCCCCTATTGCTGATATTTCCCGGGAGTAGCTGGGCGGGAAGGTGGAGGGAGGAGAATATGCTACTAAATAGGACATTTAGTCAGGACCTGGGGAACTTTCTGACTTTTGCCTCATGACGCCACCTGCCCATAAGATAAGTTGCAAATGCTAGCTGGCGTCCTGATAGATGGAACAGGACAGCAGTCTACCAGTTTCTAACCTGCCCTGCTGCCATTTTCCCATCTCCACTGGACTTCAGTTGATTCTCCTCAACCTTTCTCTGGGCTCTAGGGTTTTAGGCTGGCGTGCCCTGTTTCCCTGGCTTGGACATCCCCTGCTGTTTTGGCCCTAAAGAACTCCCATCCTTTGGCTGGAACTTGCCCCATTCCCACCCTCACAGAGGGGAGCTGAAAGGAGAGCACGGTGAACACGGCTCTGTGAGTAAAAGTGTGCCTGACAGTGTTTAGCAGTCATCTGTTAGTCTCTGATGATAGCAGCCCTGATGTACAGCTTAAATCAAGTTTCCTCTGGTGAATGAATCAGACAGGGGAAGAGTGGAGGTGAGGGTGGCCGTGGCCAGCACAAGCTTGGCTGCTTTACTGTCTGCTTTACAGGGAGGCCAGTCAGTGGAATCCTTGACACTCTTCCCCCGGACTGTTGCTGTCCTTTCTCTCTCCTTATTGCTTCTCCTACCTCTGTTTCTACATAGAGTTTGCCTATTTAGATTTAGGGGTTGGAGGGAAAGAGGCAGGGTAAGAAGGCCCATCCTGACCTTGAACTTAAGCTGTGTTTGTCAGCCCACCTTTATCAGAGCCTCTTACTCAGCAGATTTGCAGCTACTCATGGCAGAGGGGTGATGGGCATGGACTCTGGAGCTAGAATGCTCTATAACTTACTAGCTGTGTGACCTTGAGCAGTTACTTAACTGTGTCTCAGTTTCCTCATCTATAAAACAGGGGATAATAACAGTACTTACTGGGTTGGTATACAGATTAAATGAGTTATGTGTATATGTAAAGCTTTGAGAATATTACCAGTTACAGGGTGTGCTGTAAGTAGTTTAATAATAATGATAATATAACAATAATAATAATGGTCCAGTCAGATTCCAGCCTCCTCGTCAATCCTCAGGGTAACTGCCAGAGCAGAATTCTGACATCTATGGGTCCCTGGATATATCATTTTAACGTCACCACAATCTCTGCCATTTACACATACTTCCATACCACCTATCCCTGCGTTTACAGTAACAAGGTAAATTAAATCAACACGTAAAAAAATAATGTTTGAGTTTTAGAACAATGCCATGTTAGAAGGAAAAGAAGAAAATACACAGGTACAATGTCAAAGTTAGGCTCAAGGAAACATGACCTGTTACTCAACTTGAATCACAAGCTGAGGGAAGTTAAAAATGAGGAAAATGCTTTTGGATCAGGTTGGCATTCATCAGGAAGCAAAAGCGTGGCTAGAGATACCTATTGCTGAAGCTGGAAGCAGCTGAACTATATCTGCCTCTTTGGCAACAATTATATGGTCACCTAGAGAGGGAAGCACAGATTTTACACCAAAAGAGCTTTTCAGTATGTCCATTATTCTGAGGCTGAGTTATTCAACCGACTTTAGAGTGGAGTTCATGGAGCCAATGAAATGGGTTTAATATTTACTGAAGCGCTCACTTCCTTGGGTTTCAAGGCCATAACCCGAGCGTGGTTTTAGTATGACACATGTTAACATGACAATAAGGGAACTCAAACAGTTAGAAGCTAATCCAATTGCTCCTGATACTTAGCAACATCCCGAAAATTACTTTTTAGACATTTTTTAGTCTTTGCCAGAGTGGGGAATGGAGGTAAGCGCACAAATGGCTTTGGCCAACGTGCTGCAGAGAACTGTTTTAAGCATGGCAAAAACATGCCAAATCAATAACTTGTCTCTTTCTCTGCATGTGCCATGAAAATCTGGCCATCGTAGAGGGCTGGATCCATTAAAAACTGAATTTGCTGTTTCCAGACAGCAGATAGCTCAAAGCTCAACAGGGCCAGCAGGCAACAATCCAAGTCTGCATCTCCCTCTCTAAAGCGCAACCCACAGCACTCTGCTGCTGCATGACGTTATTCAAAGCACAGGGGATGAGGAAGGTTTGACAGTATTGTAGCTGCCTGAGGATGGAGTCAAATGGCCATTATTCTTCAAACATAAAGAGCTGGATAAAGTAACTTTTATCTTAAATCACTAGATATATTTGATTAATGGAGAAATGTAAATCAATACATGATTTTCCGAAACGAAACTGTCCCTTTTGCTTAAGGTATGATATATGTATTTATGAAACTTGATGTCATAGAGACTACTAATCTCTTAAGGGAGGAAAGGGGGGTGTATAACTGAAGACTTTTTCTGTCCCAAGACTTCTGAAATAGATTGGGCTTCTGCCCAAATGAAGCTGCAGAAAATATAATTTTACATTTTTTATTATATAGCTCACTGTGCACTAGGAGATATGAATTCCCGCAAGTGGTTGTATTCACGACAGTTCTTAAGGTAGTCTTAGAAGGGTGGATAAGAGAAATACATATCAACTTTTTTTGTACACTTAATACTTCAGTTAAAAATGCATTGTACTGATTCACTGCTTACAAGTATTCACTCAAGTTATGCCTAGAGTAATCTTTAGGATAAAAATATCTTATAATAATTCTCAAAGGCTTTAATATTTTTACAGTGTCTAATTATATGAATGAATAATTTGGGGTAAGACTGATTCTACCCTTCTCATCTTTTATGCTCCCACATATTTTCTGTCCTTAACCCAATTACCAATACATGTTCAACCATTCTTTCACTATTTCTCTTTTATTAAACCACTGTCTATAGTAATACGTACTTCATTTACCCAACCTTATTAAGAACCAGCTGTTCCTAAGAGAGTTTTCAAGATAAATGAAATTTATTCATAAAATAGTTTGTACAAATAGATTATACACATCTCTACTATTTTTAAACAAAACATCTGTTTCTTGATATAATTTTGGTCCAATTATTTTATTCCGGGACTACAAAAATGTATTACAGGGGTGTTTGGGTCCAAATGAAGGGGACTTGGGCAGCTGCACTTTTAGAGTCCTTCTGTTAATGACTTAGAGTTTTTATGGCCTTGTCCTTGCCTTCACTTCGTATGCGGCCACTGCTTAATGGAGCTCTGACTTCTTGAAGCAATAACTACCCTCTTTTTAACTGCTGCTAGGGTTGACTGTGGTTTGAGAAGCCAGGCATCTATGTGTGTTAGAACTATTAAAAAAAAACAAAAAACTGGACTGTTTGTGGATGGAGAACTGAAGAAGTAATGAGGCGGGGAGAGAGAATTAGATGATTTTGACAGTCTGGGCCTAGGCTGGCTTACTTTCAGGTTCCGGGCTGTGTTTTTGACGGCTAAGATTGCTACATAAAATCCCTCGGAGTGAGTGATTTTCTATCTATTCACATGCTAACTTATCAAATGTATTCACACGCAGCTGTGTTTTTGGACAGGTGAGTTTGTTTACAGTTCAAGTGATACATGTCTATGTGTGTGGAAAAATCATTAAAAAAAATTGGTCACCAAAAAGACAAAGAAAAGTTTATTGCACCAACACAGGAGCCATATAATAATGTTTCTACTTGTCCATTGATTTATGTACGAAATGTAGAACATTTTACAAATGTAGAAAATTATTAAAACAACAACAGTCACTAAAAGAAAATGAGAAGCCTACTTCACAAAATATAGAAACTATAACAGTGACAGCCTGTTAAAAACTCACTTTTAATGGTCAAGTATATATTAATTCATATAGATTATTTGTTTAAATAATCTCTGCCCCTTAAGTTCCATTAAGCGTTCTAATAAAAGAATAATGGAATAGGAACTTATTCAATTTTGCAGATGTTAAAAACCACTATAGATCTAAACAGAACTGTGTACTTTTTTCTTTCCAAGTATTTTCATATTTTATAGTAGCTTTTTACAATAGCAGATTATAAAAAACATCTGTGTTTAGCTAATAAACCTAGATTTCTCCAAACACATAATTCTGATAAAATCTAACAAGAAAGAAAAGAAGTAAGGAAGGAAGGAAATAAGAAAGAGAGAGACATCTTTTATATGCATGGCAATATTTTCGTCAGGCCAAAGATAAAAAGCATATGCTAATTTGCATACCTTTAATAAATGTGTTCTAATTATAGCCTATTCTACTTACCTGTGACTTCTCCAAAGGAAAAATTCAACTCCAGGTTGGCTGTCTGTGAAGTGGAAGACCTCTATCCCTATAATCTTCCTGGTAGTTAGTATGTGTTTTCAGAAATTCCAAGCTATGTTTATTATGTGTTTATTAAAATAACAGAGGAAAGAATATAATGTTCAA
Source organism: Delphinus delphis (assembly GCF_949987515.2). NCBI lineage: Eukaryota > Metazoa > Chordata > Mammalia > Artiodactyla > Delphinidae > Delphinus > Delphinus delphis. The sequence continues at coordinate 16,583,428 of NC_082692.2, read as the reverse complement.
AATACAATCAGATTACCTGCTGCTTTGGATTCCCTTTACCAATGTTCCCTTTTATTAGGATAGATAAGTGGGAATTAGGTTTGGTCAAGCCTTTTTGTGTAAGTTTGTATTATGAGAACTCCCAAAAACAATTTTTTAAAAAATGGACATGGGACCAGAGATAACAATCCAAAATGAAATTCGTCCAGTCTCCAGCAAAATTTGTCTTAGAGTCTAAAAAAACAACTCAGGTATTTTTCTTAAGACTAATTTTGAATGCTCATTTTGCCCTAAGCTTTATTTGCTTTTTGCAACAGCACCTAAGGGAAAACAAACTGACCATTTACAACCTAAACAATGGCTTTACAGTATGCTTAAGAAATGCACCTGGCTTCACTCAAACAACAAATTTGTTTAACCTGGTGACTTTCCTGTGTCTGGGGTCAGGCAGGAGCAGTCTTGGTTGGCGGGAAGGAAAGGAGAGCAAATATAACTGACTCACTGAGAACAAAACGGTGGTACTAACGCCCCTTTGTAATGACAACTGTTTTAACAGTTTCTTGTAGGCAAGGCTATCATTTAAGTGACCCACTATAATTTGGGATGAAGCCCCAGGAAATTATGCCAACTCTAGAACAGGAGTTGCATTTCTGAGTTTACCCAGCATAATGAACCCACTGAAATGCTGAGTATTCCTTCTTTGGTACAAATTTACATCAAGGGAAAAATGAACAATTGAAAAGATTTAGCTGGAGAGGAAAAGAGTATCACAACATTCGCTCCTGGGAGCAGACCAGAGTTTAGTTTACTTCTTGCATCATTTTTACTATGGAAAACTTCAATCATATAAAAACATACACAGAGTAGAATGATGAACCCCTACAAACTAATAATTCAGTATCAATAATCATCAACACATGGCCAACCTTATTTTACTGTGCCCTACCCACGTTCCTCCTTTGATTCTTTTTTAAAGCAAATCCCAGACAGCCTATACTTTATTTTATATAAGCTTTATATAAGCTTTTATTTATGACACATGTATATATTTAACCTGAAGATCACTCCAGAAATCTCATTGAGCATGAGATGTTTAAACCAACTTTAACCACATCTTACAAAACGTTTTACACTAACGTTTTTTCTGCCTAGAGAATGAATTTGTTCGAATATAATTGGGTAATTAAAAATGACAAAGTAACTCGAACCACAACCTTCTATTATTTTATTTATGGGGAAAAAAGGAACATTCTAATATTGAGAAAACAGTGCACGTGACTCAATCCCTGTGATTCTAGTCTTTGTGGAAACTGACCAACAAGAGACACAGTTAAAAGTAACACGGTTACCCTTGCCTGGTTGGAGCTTAGAAAATCCGGAGGAGGCAGTAAGGGACGGGAGCCAGAAGGAAAACTCTCCCCTTTCCCTTCACTACACCTATAGAGTAAGACAGAACGCCCCCAGGCTGAACCTTGGGGGCTGCAAAACCCACTCATCAAGCAGTCCAGCTACTTCACAGTAATTTATTACTGATCTTAAAGCAAAGATCAAAAGGAACTCCATCTAGCATTTTATATTCAATTCCTCACTGCCTGATGACTAATTTGTAGAGGAATGAAGTCTTCACAAGGGAAGCCAAAATCATCTGAGGTGACTTTGATACAGTGCCACAAAGGATATGAAGAGGAAGCTGGGAGAAGTTGTGAATGGCGAAGTTCCATTAAGAGTTCTAATAGAAGAATAATGGAATTTCCCTTAACTGTGAATTAAAAAAATGTTCGAAGTGGGCAAAATTTAGACAAGTCAGGCAAAACCTCTGATTCGTCATAGCCTCTTGTAGCTGTTGTTAAATGTTAACTTCAGCCACTGTTGCATTTATGTTTATTAAGTGGCATCGTCTAAAAAAAAAAATGCAACTTCCCCACCAGAAATCTGGCCAATCTCATTCCTTTTGCTCTTGTACTACTTATCAGCCTGCACCTTGCGCCTGCGTTGTCAGACACGCCTGGCTCGCTCGATCGCTTCCAAACAAATTGCCATATTCTGCAAAGTGACTGATTTAACTTGAAAAATGTAACTTGAAATGATAAAATTTTTAGTCTTGTGTATCGCCGCGGTCACGTGGAATATAAACACCTCTTCTGACAAATTTCTGATGCTTAAGTCAACTGTTCACTACAGAAACACTAGAAGCGATTCAAATTCCTTCAACTTCTATGAACAACTGGCACAATTTTTTCCTCCTGAATCCAGACATTTCTGTATTCTCAAATGAGGAGAGTACTTTTCACACTACTTATTTTGGCTAGTTAAAAAATCCTTACCACATGTCTCCTTGTAGATTCATAGATAAAGATTTAAGTTTATATTAGCATTTCAACTGTGCGAATGTTTTGTTTGCTTCTGAAATCACCTCAAATTAACAGATTTACTGGAACCTTATATGATATAGAAGTTTTGTACAAGTCTCAGAATACTTTAATGTATTCCCCCCCCATGAAGATGTGGTGTTGAGCGTTTTCTTTAAAAGTTATGTCTTTTTTTTTTTAAAGAGAACTTATCTTTTACAAATATATGGTGAAATACTTATAAATGAAGAGATGTTTGAGAATTCTTCAAATATAGGAAGTGGAGAGTGTGGGTATAAATGAAACAAGACTGGACACGGGTCTATGAAACTATGGGATGGGGATGCAGGGGTCATTACACTACTCGGTCTCCTGTGTAGCAAAACTCTCGGGAGTGAATATTTCAGTTATGATTCTCGGCACTGCTTTTTGTTAGGATTTTTATTTAGAAACATAAGTTTCTGTCAGAAGCAATGGAGAACCAACAGTTGGCAGATAATATTTCAACTGTCTCTACCAATTCCAAAGCCAGGTTCGTCTACTACACTGTTTGGAAAGAAAAAACCCACCAATCAAAAAACACCCCCAAATCTGTCTTTTCACAGTCTTTGAGATTTCAGTGATGATATGTAACTAGATTTTAATATGCATAAAATAGAATTATTTTAGTTCAGAAATACAGATCTTCTCTTTTCTTTACAAGAGATAAAGAGTTAAAAAATTAAAACTGAAATATAAATGTAATTGGTAACTGTAGTTCAAAACCACTATATACTGGTGAAAAGTGTGCTATACATTCAGAAGGACTTCTACTACCCAGGAACACAAATATTCTTCTCTTACCTTGTGATCATATGGATTGTAAGAATGAAATACTTGAGAGAGATCTTTTGTTCTTTGCTTTTTCTGTGGAAGAAAACACAAACATGTGAGTACGCTGATGGCAAAAATATACACGCGTGTATCTGTCTGTCTGTATGTATCTGCTTTACAACATTGTTTACTTAGAGGTTCCTCCTTTGTGCAAGCTGAGGGGTTACACTGTCAACCTGGGACAAATGGATATAACCAGAAACCAATGCCACTTGATGGCTATGTGGATCACTGTCACAGACCAGTCAGGCAACCTCCTTCTAGAAGGTTCCATAATTAAAACTCTATTTATAATAAATGCATAATTCAGAGACTAAAATGAAGAAGAAACTATGAAAAGAAAGAAAAACATATTTAGGACACTTTCAATTTCATTGCAACACCAACTTCAGTTACTCTGAGTTAGGCACTAGCATGCATCCATTTAAACAAGCAATATGCCTACTTCAGGCTTCCTGGGCACAGCCTGGGTCTGTCTGCTGGAGCCTGTCACTGCTATATAGTGACACAGATATGTATATATGGCACTGTTATATATATGGTGACTCACACACAGTAGGCCCTCAATAAATATTTGCTAAACTAATGAATAAATGAATATACCTGAGTTAGGCATAAAACTATTGCATCGGTAATGATGACATGTAAGTCTCATCCACAGTTATGAAGAGAGAAGGCTCTCTTCACTTCCAATGATGTTGTCATCATTAGAAGAAGCCGGGCTTCTCCACCTCCTGTTCCTCAGTGTCTGTGACAATGGAGAAGTGTGCGGTTCTCCTATGAGAGTCGACTATAAGAACCAGCTTGTTTACTAATCCACTGTGATCTGTCCACCCCACCACAGCCACCATGAGCAATTCTGTGGATGGTTCCAGACCTTCTGTGCATATATCTTCACACACAATTGATTACTATTACTTCCAAAGAAAAGGAATCATTCCGTATACACTGTTCTGAAATTTACTTTTTTCCTCTTCACAATTTATCCTTGCCAAACTTAAATGCTTATATATCCAGCTCTGCAATCCCTTAGACAGAGTTATGAAATCCAAAAACTTCTGAAATCTGAACTTCTTTCCTGAAATGCATTTCAGTTTATAAATATAATGATAATCTTTGCACAAACATCTTTGCCAGCTTGAGTGTGTGTATTTTTTTAAAAAAAGATAAATTATGGAAGTCAGGTTGCAGGATCAAGTGGAATGCATGTTTATTACCTTGACAGAAACTGTCAAGCTGCCTCCTCCCCCAACACTAGACCAGTGTGTCCTCTCATGAAGAGTGAGAGAGAAGAAGGGATTGTGGCTTAGGTTGGAAATTCTTAATTTCTCTTTTTCGTTTAAAGGTGAGAACATTTTTAAATTTAGAAAATAGATATTTTAAAAACAGATACTGAACATCATCCCAGCTGTTGATTATAGAATTTATTTCTTGGGCTTCCCTGGTGGTGCAGTGGTTGGGAGTCCGCCTGCCAGTGCAGGGGACGCGGGTTCATGCCCCGGTCTGGGGGGATCCCGTGTGCTATGGAGTGGCTGGGCCCGTGAGCCATGGCCGCTGGGCCTGCGCGTCCGGAGCCTGTGCTCCACGACAGCGAGGGGCCCGCGTACCGCAAAAAAAAAAAAAAGATAGAATTTATTTCTTGTATTTATTTTTTATACATCATAGAGTTAGCCCACTACCACGTCTTAAAATTCTGTCATGAGAGTGGCCTGTTTGTCCTTAATGCTGCCCCCATCTTGTTCCAGGTTCTACTCTGATGTTGTTAATGCTTGCCTGGTACCCATGCTTCCTAGGGAAGTGTTTCCTTCTTTAAACTCCAGCCTCCTCATGAGCACATCTGTCACACCTCCCCTACGCCACAGGTCTAGGCAGATCCCCGGCATAGGTTCTATATGACATTGGGCAGCTACTTGGCTCAGCAGTCAGAGCCGATATGAATTAGGACCTTGTGTTAGAGTCATTTGTATACACTCACAGTTTTCCCAAAGATTAGTTCCCTACTTCAGAACTGTCTTTGGAGCCACAATTCCAGTTAGCAGTCCTTCAACTCACTTGGCCTGTTTCCACATTCTGACACCCACCAACAGTCATCTCTCCCTGCAGCTCAGCTAAAATTCCTACCTCCTCTGTCCAGCTCTGAGCTGTGCTTCTGACCACTGGGCTCGAAAGTAATCTAACACTCCTTTTCTCTAGAGAGCAGAGATGCATCTATAACAGTTTGGAACCAGTCCCCTGGCTCTATGAGCCCTGGAATCTGTTCTGAACAGGTCACTTGCCCGCCAAAGTTTTCATTAGCTTATAATTTTCTCTTTCCTTTCCACACACCCACTTAGTTGGTTTAACAGTTCTTGGCTTATACTTCAATCAGAAGAAAAATGACGGATATTAACACTTCCTTTGGTAAGAGACAATATAAAACACTGGGGAAATTTTATTTTCAGAAAGGAAATTATGCTTGAGAAGATAAAATAGGAAGCATATCAGTATTCAACCCAGGAGGCGTCCCAAGGACCAATGAGTCCCTAAAGTGGTTGAGTTACCAGCTTGAGTTGGCAGGTGGATAAGGAGCATTCAGAGGTTCTTTTATGTGACCTTTTTATGTGGGTTTGGAGTTTATATCTTTATTTTGATAGCTAAAATCTAAATATACCTTCTATTATTTTGGGAAGAAAGTAGGGTATAAATAAAAAGCAAATAACACTATTCAGACTAAGCCCCAAAAGACGACAGTGAGGAAAGGATGCCCTTTGTTCTGACAACAAATGTATTACATACAACTGAAGTAAAGTCTTGGCTGTGAATACTGAAGGTTATATGTTACTAGTCCGGTTAACGGAACACCATTGCTATTTTTCCTGTGAGGTCAGAGTCATATAGCCCAGAACTGTATCTTCTGGGATCCAGAATAGGGATTGACAAATGATAGCCCCTGGGCCAATCCAGCCTATTGCCCATTTTTGTAAATGAAATTGTATTGAAACACAGCCACTCTCATTTTCTTATGTATTATCTATGGCTGCTTTCACGCTACAAGAGCAGAAGTTGAGTGGTTGCAACAGAGACCCTATAGTCCATAAATCCTAAAGTATTTACTATCCGGCCACTTATGGAAAAAGTCAGCCATCTCTCACCTAGAATCTCTATCTCTGACCATGGCCACTTCTGGCAATAGTCCCTTGACCCCCAAATCAAACGAACAACTAACTGTCCAGTAAAATTCCTTGTTTCTTCTGCTCACTGAATGAAGACAGCTCAAGAATCAACCCTAATGGATATCCTGACACATCAGGATGAACACAACAAGGAAAATAAGAATTAGCTGTCTTGCTGTCTTGTTTGTAGGATTTTGCCTTCTGGGCATTCTATATTCAGACAGAGAATGTTACAAGTTGTTTTCTAGAGCATGTTGAGATAGATGTAGGGCTTTTAGAGCCTTCTGTATTCACAACGTAACTGCGGATGGCAGAAACTCTGAGAAGAGACCCTTTACTAAGTTCTAGCACTAAAGCCAAGGAGAAGGTTTTATGTACGAGTAACTAAAGCATGGTCATTACTGCTCGTGAGCCAGTTCCTCACGTGCAGACCATGTTAACAATACGAAGCTACAAGACCTGTTGAGCCTTGCTGTCAGCAGTTTTAACTGAAAGGAAAAGCTGAGCCAAAAATGGAACAGTTAGGTAGTTTCCTATTGCATCATAGTGTGTGTCTAAATTACCTCCCACTTTTTCACCTGTTAAAATAAACATCTCAGTCATGCAACCACCTGTTAATTCTCCAAGTGTTCAAAAAGTAAACGTGTCAAACAAGTTGTGTGATGAACTTGGAATGAGGGTGGCCAAAGTACAGTGAATATGGCAAACATCTCCCCGCGAACAGCACGAGGTGTCTTCAAGTCCACCTTGTCATTAATCTCAAGGTCCTGGCCACAGAGATGAGAGGATGGTAAAAAGTAACTACATGCTGAGTCCTGCAGTCTCTGTGGGTTGCAGCTGGGTTTAAAAGATGAGGCAGTATGTAAATTTGGTAAAGTTTCTACATTTCTGACAAGCTGAACACCTGAAGATCTCTATCCTATAGGCATTTCCCGCCTATAGGAATTTTGAATTTCACTCTGCAAGGACAGAAAACACTGATGAACCCCTTTTATATCCATGTTTAAACTCCCTTTCAGACAAAACCAAACAAATTTAAAGGCCCCAAAGGAGGATTTTTAACAGTTCAGATTTCCAGATGATGTAATTATTTCAATTTTTTATCAAAGGTAACAAAAGAGCTCGGATCTGAAAGACATTCCACATGTGATGAGAACCTGTATTTTGAACATGAAGTTACACAATCAACTGAGTTTTAACAGTATCCACCAATTTAACTTCTCCTGGTTCCTCAAACGAATTGTTTTCTGTGCCCATTCGCTACTTGTAGATTAAAGTTTTCTCAAATAAAATAGTGTGATTATAAGGTAAAACTGTAATAATGCTACGAATGTCATTTCTACATATGGATTTTCAAAAATGATAAAACCTACAAGCTTTCAGAGAGTTCGATGTGCTTAAGGTATATTATAATAAAATATAAATGTTTCAACAAATCCTCATCATACTTTGTGGTAAGGAGACAAAAGAGCAAGTTTGAGTTTCATTGTACTGACTTCTGATTTCTGGTTCCGCACGTAAGGAACTTGGAAATTACCACTCTGTCCTCACAAGTAATAAGCTGAAAAGACCGAAAAACCAGAAACTCAGGGAAAACTACTGCCCTCCCCCACCTGCCCCCCTCCACCCCCCTGCAACTGGAGAGACCAACAGGCAATCACTGGGAATGCAGCTTCCCAGGGCAGAGAGAATCCCTGTGGGAACCAATGCTGGGGCAGGAAAACCGGAACGATAATTGCTGGATTGTTGGAGGCCCGGTGCTAACAACTCTAAGAGCTAAGGACTCCAATGGGATTCAGCAGTAGGGGCCCTCATGATGTTGTGAGATTTACTAGCAGAAGCTCAATGAGGTTCCCACAGTAAATATCAGAGAAAATCCCCTTGGGCTTCCAGCAGAAGGAGAGGGAAAAGGAACCATTCTGAAATACACCAGTGCACTCTGTTTTTAACAAGGTCTGCCCTCAGAAGAAACTAGCTAATCAAAACTGAACCTGCTAGGGTATTATTACCAGAGCCTAACTGACCTGGAGAATGGAATACCCAACTCCAGCCCACCTAGCCATCCTATCCCACCTAAGAGGAGAGAAAAACACCGAGAAGTGCACAGTCCAGAGGTCTAGGCTAACTAAAAGACTGACATGTAATCATAGGAATGTAGAATATGTCCCCACCTCTCACATCTTGCCACATTACTAAAGGCAGTTCCTTTTAAGCAGTACATCACATCCGACTATCAATAAAAAATCACAAGGTATGCCAAAGGCAAAAAACACCCACAATTTGAAGAGATAGAGCAAAAATCACAACCAGACATGACAGAAATGTTAGAATTATCAAAAACAATTCTGATTAATACACTAAGGGCTCTAATGGATAAAGCAGAGAGCAAGAACAAATGGACAATATAAGCAGAGAGATGGAAATCCTAAGAAAGAACCAAAAGAAATGTTAGAGATCAAAAATAATGTAACAGAAATGAAGAATGGCTTTATGGGTTTATTAATAGACTGAACATAGCTGAGGAAGGAATCTCTGAGCTAGAGCATGATATATCGCTAGAATCCTCAAAAACTACAAAGCAGAGAACAAAGACTGAAAGAAAAGAGAACAGAATATCCAAAGGCTGTGGGATAACTAAAAAAGGTATGACATATGTGGTTATGGAATGACCAAGAGGAGAAGAAAGACAGAAAAGAAAAGAAGAAATATTTGAAACAAGAATGACTGAGAATTTCCCCAAACTAAGGTCAGATACCAAACCACAAATCCAGGAAGCTCAGTGAACACCAAGCAGGACACATGCCAAGAAAACTACACCTTGGCATATCGTTTTCAAATTACAGTAAATCAAAGATAAAGAAAAAAATCCTGAAAGAAGCCAGAGGGGAAAAAACACATTACCTAGAGACAACAAAGGTAAGAGTTCCATTTAACTTCTCCGTAGAAACCATGAAGGCAAGGAGAGAGTGGAGTGAAATATTTGAAGTGTTGAGAGAAAACAAAAAATCCACCAACCTAGAACTCTGTACCCTGCAAAATTATCTCTCAAAAATGAAGGAACAATGAAGACTTTTTCAGACAAACTGAGGCAAGTTGCTGCCAGTAGACCTGCCTTGCAAGAAATGTTAAAAGGAGTTCTTTAGAGAAAAGAAAACAATATATACCAGAAATCTGAATCTACATAAAGAAAGCAAGAGCACTGAGGAAAGAATAAGTGAAAGTGAAATAACTTTTATTTTTCTTATTCTTAATTGATCTAATAGATAACAGATAAAATAATAATAGCAACAATGTATTTGATTATGTATGCGTAAGTATATGTGAAATACATTACAGCAATGATACAAGGGATGGGAGGAAGGCATTAGGGTTATTTTGTTATTACAAGGTATTCATACTACCTGTGAAGTTTTATCATCCTATGTAAAAGTGGATTTCTTTTACTTGGACTAGTTGTAAATGTATATTGCAGATTCTAGGGCAACCACTAAAATAAGTTGTTCTTTTTGTTTTTGTTTTTTTAAAGTATAAATGATATGCTAAGAAAGGAGAGTTTCAACACACTTATTTTTTCCTGCTCCCTTTCGGGCAGAGAGCCTAAGAAGCGGTTAACCGATTAAGTGGCGAGTCACAGCAGCGAAGTAAGAATGAGACAATAAGGAGCCCAGGAAGCTCACCAATTGGACGATCAGGTTCTGAATAGCTGACCTGTGTGTCACGCAGGGGCAATGATGGTGCCGTGGGGACTAGGAGACTGTGGCTCTAAATACATCCCAAGAGGCTGGAGTCAAAGTTCCAGGTAATAACGGCTAGGGATCAAGGACTGGTCAGTTACTACATGACACGGAAAGGACACGCATTCCACCTCAGGAACCGTATCCTGAGGCAAAAGGGTGGAAACAGCCAAGAGTTGCAAGATAATAACAAAGACTGAGAATCCAAAGGGTTGTTGGTGAAGAACTAGGAACTGGGAGAATCACAGTGAGGACTAAGGACTAAGCAAAGCAGTAAGAGACACTGAGGTCAGGGATAAGAAATGAAGTAGCCAGGAAGCCTGCAGAGGTGAGTGCAGGCCGTGGCTCCCAAGGACGTGGTTGGAGGCTGAGGCAGCTCTGGGATCTTCTATTACGCTTCCTGCAGAGGCAGGTTCCCCTAGTCAGCGTGTGGGCAACGCGGACCCCATTAAACTCAGTCTGAAATGGGACAGCATTTGGTTGAAGAGGGAAAATAGTACGGTGTACTGGGGAGGTCAGCTTTTGATAAAAGCAGAAAGAAAAGAACTGAGTCTATAGATAGATTATGCCATTTATACTGTAAGAAAGTAGGTCGAGTATAGGAATGCTGAGGCAGAGAAAAAAGACGTAGCTTTGTTGAATCAAAGAAATGGCTAAATGACTAGAGCACACAATGCAAGAAATGTGACAAATGATCAAATTTGAGCTGCAGAAAGAGTTTTGTTATGCTGTTAGAGATGGAGCATGGGAGCAAGGCTAGAGGCTGAAGACTGCGAGAAGAGGGTCCAGTGGTTCTGCAGAAATGACACCATCCCAAAGGCAGCGAGGGGCAAGGGGAGTAGGTGGGAAGGGCGTGAGAAAGTGCCAAGAGGTAGGACAGGCGGCACTTGGTTAGACAGGAGTACACCACAGGGGAGAGCAGAGGATGACTCCAAGATTTCTGACGCAGACAGCTGAGGGGAGAGAGATAAGGAATCTAGACTGACATAATCTAGACTGAGATAAGGAATCTAGACTGACAAGCAGGTTTGAGTGGTGAGGTGAGGGGGCAGGGAGTTCAGTTTTGAATACAGTGACATTTGGAGAGTTAATCTGAAAGAAGTCAGACATTAAGTGTATGGTGCTAAGAAGAGAGATGTGGTGCGAATTATCAGAAAAACGCAAATCAGAATTACAATGAGGTGCCACCTCACACTGGTCAGAATGGCCGCCATCAAAAAGTCTACACATAACAGATGCTGGAGAGGGTGTGGAGAACAGGGGACCCTCCTACACTGTTGGTGGGAATGTAAGTGGCTGTTGGTACAGCCACTATGGAGAACAGTATGGAGGTCCTTAAAAACTAAAAATAGAGTTGCCATATGAGCCAGCAATTCCACTCCTGGGCAGATATCCAGACAAAACTATAATTCAAAAAGATACATGCACCTCTATGTTCATAGCAGCACTATTTACAATAACCAGGACATGGAAACAATCTAAATGTCCATCAACAGATGAATGAATAAGGAAGATGTGGTACATATATACAACGGAATACTACTCAGTCATAAAAAAACCCAAAATAATGCCATTTGCAGCAATACAGATGGACCTAGAGTTTATCATACTAAGTGAAGAAAGTCAGAAAGAGAAAGACAAATACCATATAATTTCACTTATATGTGGAATCTAAAATATGACAAAACGGAACTCATCTACAAAACAGAAACAGAGTCGCAGACATAGAGAACAGACTTGTGGTTGCCAAGGGGGAGGGATGGACTTGAAGTTTGGGATTAGCAGATGGAAACTATTATATGTAGGATGGATAAACAACAAGGTCCTACTGTATAGCACAGGGAACTATATTCAATATCCTGTGATAAACCATATGGAAAAGAATATAAAAAAGAATATGTATATATATGTACTGTATAACTGAATCACTTTGCTGTACAGCAGAAATTAACACAAAATTATAAATCAATTATATTTCAATTAAAAAAAAAGAAGAGAGATTTGGGAGTCATGAGCCTACTGGTGTAATTTAAAGCGGGAGAGGGGATATGATCGCATAGGGAATATAAGGACACAAGAAGATTAAGGTTAAAATCCAAGCAAATAATTCCTCTCTGACTACTGGGCCGGGTATCTGCTTTGGATTTCATATGTAGAATGAAGGAGTTGGATTAGGCCAGTGGTTTTCAACCCTGGTTGCAGGTTAGAATCACTGGGGAGCCTCTGAAGTATATGCATGCTCTGGTCCTAATCCCTAGTGATGCTGATTTAATTGGCACGGTGGGACCTACTCAAGTGTATTATTTAAAAGTTCTTGAGTTTTCCTATGAGCAGCCAAAGTTGGGAACCACTAGCCAAGCTGATCCCTAAGGTCTCTTCCAACTGTTAACGTCTATTCTTCTCTCTCAGTTCCACACTGTCTTTCAGCTGTTGCCATCCTGGGCTGTGAATTCTATCAGGCATTCCCATTCTTAATCTCATATTATGCCTATAGCTTTGCCTTATTTCCTGACCTCTTCCTTGACTTAAAAATGGACTCTATGCAGGAATTCCTCTGGGGCACGTTGAGGCTTTGGCTGCAGAGAACAGGCTGCTCTTACATATTTAGTTCCCTATGTGGTGGGAGCTTTTTAAAAATCAGCGGAGGGCTTCCCTGGTGGCGCGGTGGTTGAGGGTCCGCCTGCCGATGCAGGGGATGTGGGTTTGTGACCCGGTCCGGGAGGATCCCACGTGCCGTGGAGCGGCTGGGCCCGTGGGCCATGGCCGCTGAGCCTGCGTGTCTGGAGCCTGTGCTCCGTAATGGGAGAGGCCACAGCAGGGAGAGGCCCGCGTACCGCAAGAAAAAAAAAAAAAAAATCAGTGGAAAGCTAATTTAATAAATCTGAACCTTTATTTTGTTATCAATGTATAAAACATCAGAGTCTTAATTAAAAGCACTTGACATTATCAGCGCTCAATCACAACCTCACTTTTATATCGTAGGTTTTTGGCTGGTGTCCCTAAGATGATGAGAATCACTCAAGATCACCGAGAAGAAGGAAAAACAAGCCCCTGGAATTTAAACAGTCAACCCCCAAATTTAGAAATCAATTAAAAAAGTCAGTGATGTGAAGTATGTTTGGTGATCAAAAATACCCCAAGATACTCAGGGAAACACACAAACTTCAAAATATCACCTGCTTTTCCTTTATATGGTACATATATATAATACTTCTGTGTTGTACGAGAAACAACTCTACTGGGAGGATGGTAGGAAAAATAAAAATCAAGCTTTATTTATTTTTTCACCTCTCACTTTCCAGTAAGATCTGCAAGATAACGGAAATGGCAATGAACGCTGCTGGCTGGAGTCCTAAATTTCCTTCTCTCCCTCCTGTTATAGCAAATTCAAGGAGAGTTACCACGTTCTTTAGTTTCTCCAATCTTCACAGTGCGGGGCCCAGTATAACCTCCATTCTTGGAAGACACTGAAACAGCAGACTTCTGAGAGGGGACGTTAGAAAATGGGTAAGTGAATTTGTTCACCCGACTGTAATGGTGCTCAAGTAACATAACCAGGCCAACGTGGAAACGTAGCACTGATTTGAAAGCACAGCAGTGTCGGCGGGAAACTCTTCCCTGGCCTTACGGTTTCTAAAGTAACCTCAGTGGAATGAAGGTGCAATAATCAGCCTCTCGTTTTCGTAGCGCGGGAGGTGGAGGAGAAGTGGCACCATTTATCCTGGCAGATCCTCAACTAAGCAACAAATGACGGAAGAAAATGCAAAGAGGGAATTCTGCAGTAATGCAGTGGTACCTGATAAAATAAAAGGTAAGTAGCCATATCTCCTTATATCAAGCTCACCTTACTTTCTAAAGAGAACATTTGTTTGCAAGGAAAGGTCATTCTTTGAAAACAAAGGCATGGCTGGCACCTAAGGAAGGAGACTTAACCAGTTTGTGGTGCTAGGTGTTGCCGAAACGAAAAGCCATTACAAGTAGTTGGAAAAGAAACAGCCTTTCAATGTAAAACAAATCCCCGCAAAAAGACGAAGTCAAAAGGGGCTAAGCACCACACGCCACCCACAACGGTTCCTTCCAAGATCCTCTGCACAGTAACTTCTGGGTGCTCCACAGTAGCACATGAGAACGTGAGTTGCTATGAATATCAATTCAATATCACTTATCCTCACTCTGCCCTTCCAACGAACCACAAAAGAGACTTAACTTGACCTCTCATCTGGATTACTGCAGTAATATTTTCTTTCCTGGACTACCTGAGTCCAATTGTCACCCTCTAAGTCAAGAACTGGCAAAATAGGGTCTGTGGGCCAAATACGACTTGCTGCTTAGTTTTGGGCAGTCTGCAGTTTGTTTTTACATTTTCAAATGGCGGGGGGAAAAAAATCCACAGAACAAGAGTACTGGTTACCTGCGAAAATTATATGAAATTCAAATTTCCGTAAAGTTTTATTAGCACACGGTCACGCTCATTCATTCATATATTGCGTGTGGCTGTGGACAATGGCAGCCTGGGATGGCTCCAACAGAAGCCCTAGGGCCCATAAAGCCGAAAATACTTACTACCTGGCCCTTGACAGAAAGAGGCTGCCAAGCCCTGCTTTAAATCATTGGCAGGGCTTGGCAGCCTCTTTCTGTCAAGGGCCAGGTAGTAAGATCCTGACTGCACACTGGAATCCCAGGGGGATTTAAAGAATGCTGATGTCTGGGTGCCGTGATTACAGATTCTGATTTAATTGATCTGGGGTGCAGCTTGGGATTTGGCATTTTAAAACTCTTTGCAGGTGAGGCTGACGTGAAGCCAGGGTTTAGAACCAATGCTTAACCCAACTCTGTCCTACGGCCAGAGTGAGTTTTCTAACGCATGGTTGTCTGCTGTCACTCTCCCCTTTAAAAACCTGCAAGGGCTCCCGTGCTCAGAGAATCAAGTTTTAAGTACTGCATTAGGGCTTTGGCCCACTTTCCCCACTAACACCAAAGACAATGTCTTGTTCCTGGCTGACCCCACATTTTCTTGAGTTCACATCTTGCTAATGCTATTTCCTTGGCCTGGAATGCCTTCCCTACCATCTCCATGTATTAAATTCATTCTGAAAAGCCCAGTTCAAAGATCCTATCCTTCTTGCTGGATCCCCCCCTCCACCAAACAGAAAGAACCCTTTAAATTACGTGCTTCCACAGTTCGCTTCGCCACTCTCCCTGTGTGTCACTGCCTCCTTGGGGCAGAAGCCATGTCCTGGTTGTCTGGGTAGCATCTCTTCCCTCCACAAGGCTTTATTAAAGTGCCTGGCATGTGGGAGCTGTTCAGTAAATGCTGCCACCCTCTTCATCCCACATTTTGGTTTAATCTTCACTGAGCCTCCTAGACCCTCAAATGAGCCACCCCAGTCACCTTTTCCCTCCAGGCTCTGTATCTGTGAATACAACACTCAACTTGTATAACCTCAGCTTCCCCATCTTCCTTTGTCCTCATTCTCCCTACACACTCCTGCTGCCCCTACCTTATATGACTCTAATCACTTGCCCCCTGAGTAATTTGGGTACCTCTGTGGACTGAGGCCACCTCAGCATTCCTTGGTTATTCCTCTGTGAGGAGATAGCTGCTATTCCGATTCCTCATAAGAGCCTCCCACCAGTTTTTCTGTCTTCATTCTCACCCTATATATCTAAAATACATTCTCTGAGCTTTAAAAATTAGCTATTAAATCCCTATGTTCACAGCAGCACTATTTATAATAGCCAAGACATGGAAGCAACCTAAGTGTCCATCCATAGAGGAATGGATAAAGAAGAGGTGGTACATTTATACAATGGAATACCACTCAGCCATAAAAATTGAAATAATGCCATTTGCAGCAACATGCATGGACCTAGAGTTTATCATACTAAGCAAAGTGAGTCAGAAAGAGAAAGACAAATACCATATGATATCACCTATATGTGGAATCCAAAATATGACACAGAGACTTCCCTGGCAGTCCAGGGGTTAAGAGTCCGTGCTTCCAATGCAGGGGGTGCAGGTTCGATCCCTGGCCGAGGAACTAAGATTCCCACATGCCATGTGGCCAAAAAATACTACTACTACTACTAATTTAATTAATAAATTAATTAAATACGACACAAATGAACTTATCTATGAAACAGACTCACAGACAGAGAACAGATTTGTGGTTGCCAAGGTGGTGGGAAGGGATGGATTGGGAGTGTGGGATTAGCAGATGCAAACTATTATACGTAGAATGGATGGACAACAAGATCCTACTGTACAGCACAGGGAACTATATTCAGTATCCTGTGATAAATCATAATGGAAAAGAATATGAAAAAGAATGTATGTATGTGTATAACTGAATCACTTCGCTATACAGCAGAAATTAACACAAAATTGCAAATCAACTACACTCCAACAAAATAAATTTTTAAAAAACCTTCAGGTTTAATAGTATCACTTATTCATTCATTTGCTGCACTGACTGTGTGCCCATCCTGCTGCAGGGGCCATACTAAGCACTGGTGAAGACAGACAGCAAGTCAGATGAGGCCACGGGACTCAACAGAACTTCTAAACTAGCGGGAGAAATATTACCACACTTAACCACAACCAGGAACACAGTAACCAAATGTTTGCTAAATGAATTGCAAAAATTCTGGGTATTAACATTGGGTATAACACTGCTTATTAAGTGGCTGTGCTAATGAATGACCTGTTTATGGTTTGTACACAGATTACTAAGTCAAATGCAAATTTATTTTATGTTGGATAGAATTATTTTTGTAACTATAAATGGTACTTTAAGATGATAATCGTAAAAACTCCAGAATTTGAAACTTATTTCCACGGGATTCCGCTTTTGAGTCAACTTATATATATGCACAACTTTTTTGTGTTAGCACGTCTGCATTCTCATAAATGCTTGCTCCTTTCTCTGACAAGTTATATACAGGATAGGGGAATGACAACACCAGTATCTTTTGCCAGGTAGAAAAATATTAGGAAAGGACAAAATCAACAGCTGTTAAGTCATGGATTACTCTTACCTTAAAAATAAATAGGTAAATAAAACAACCAATAACAGTTCAAAATACAGTCAGATAACTGATTTGCTATATATTTGATACTAGTTTTTATAACATAGCCCAAACACCTGATTGTGCAAGAATAAATATTACCTCCCCACCGAGGTCCTCCATCTCCCCCACCCTGTCCCTGTGGTTAATCTGAAGCTAAGCAGTTTGACAAAGGAAAGAAAACTGGGTTTAATCTGATTCCTGTAAAATTTGTTTTCACACAATTTTAGAATTTCTAGACCAATCATACATATAAACATTACCAATGCATGAGAGGTTTCACTGTTATTTCTAAAATTTAAAAAATTCCTTTAACATGTGACAACTATTCTCACCGCGGTATTTTAGAATTACCAGTTACACTGTCAAAACTCTCTCGAAGTCTGGCTCATCACCACAACCCAGCAAACCGTGGAGGGAACAAATCTGCTGCCATCTATGCGCTACACCGTCTTTATTTTTATCTTCAAAGGTTTACTATGCTATAAACTACTTGAAATTAGGGAGAGGGCAGGGACAAATGGTTTTATTTAACTTTTTTCTACTTATTGTTGTTACAACGTCTGATGCCTGTAAATTGTTTTAGTAAGGACAAATTATATAATTGAAAAAAAGTAAAAATAGTAAGTCATATTAGAGATGTAACTATGAGAGAATAATATTTTGCGAGTGGATAAAATAAATGCAGGGTGGGTTTTTCTAATTAGTGTCCTGGAGTCCTATGTCTTTCTGTATTGTCATTAAATACTTTTCTTCCTTTCATTTACAGAGAGATGGTAACATGCTTTTACTAAATCTAACGTTCAATGAGCTTGGAGCCCAACATTGTGAAATACATAGGGTTGTACAGTCTGGATCTGCACAAACTCTATTAATGCTCAGAGCCTCATCCTGGCTTCCAGAAGCGAATCCACATCGCACCCAAGGGGGAAAATGATGAAAAAAGAATGGAGGAAACTAAATTTCTCTGACCCACAGATAAGCGGCTCTACAGTTCTAAAAACTGATCAAAACCAATGCATCTCTTTCATGACCCCAAATAACCTCTGGTATCACCCCATTTGAAGAGAAGCTTGAAAATTGTTCTGTGCCAGTTACTGCTGAATCGCTAGATAAGCCCACAACTCGTTTTTATTATGATTCCACAACTGGGACCTGGAAGGTCACACATGACAATGTGGGTTTGATAACGCTCCTACTTTCTACATCTAATTTAGCACCTACTGTAAAAAAATCACTTCTATCAGCAACTCGACCATCACCGATATCTCTCTCTGCCCCATCACATCAATAATAAGAGTCTAAAATTCATTTCAGGGGTGGCTGGGCTTTTTGACCTATTTTCTCCTCTAGTACTACGTCAAAAATAGACTTATTTTTGTTCCATGTATTAAACATACACATTTTCTTTTTTATCTTTGGCCTTTATGACAGAGAGTCTTTATTTGATAACCAGAAGACAATTTAATATACAGCTGAATCTTCTCCATTCTCTCATCCTCATGTCACTTCAGAAATCAGTTGATTTTTTTTTTTATGTTGTAGAGCAAGGTCACTAGGCAAACAGCCAGTGGATGAAAGTTTCTGAGGTTGGCTCTAAGCCAAGCAATATTTTCAGCCACTGGCAAGGACGGTGCAGGGTGGGTGGGTGGGCGGTAGAGGCCTAGGAAATTAGAGAAAGGGCAAGACAGGAGGAACATAAAGTGGCTGAGGTTTGCCCTGTGCCCATTCCAACACTTCAGACAGCTCCGGCTAAACATAATTCATGTTACATAATAGCTTTCAGAGAAATTAATCCAGGCTCACACAAGCAGGAAAAAATACCCAGAGAGGGTAGGTTTCTGTACCAAATGACAGGCCTGATCATTTTAAGTAATGAGAAAATGGGCAGAACACGATGCTTCTACTAAGTCCAGGATCCCAGACATCCTTGGAGGCTGCAGGACTGTTATCCCATCAGCCAGGCTCTCTATTCTCAGGAGGCCTCTGCCCACCACCTGAGGCATATTCTCAGGGCTCAGAGTAGGCCCTCCTCCTCAGCCTTGAGATAAGGCTCTCGTGTCCCTGTCAATTTCTCATCTCTTGCCTCTCTTTCTTTCTCTCTCCAAAGAGGAAGAGCTAAGAAGTGAGAAGACCCTGACATTCACTTATTGTGACTATTGTGTGCTTTCTGCTTTTTCACTGGGAGATGATCCTAAGGTGAAAAAAAAAAAAAAGCCTGTACGTTTAAACATACATGAATGTTTACCATGCAAAAGGACAAGAATACCTTAGAAGAAGCTCAGTGAACTACCTAACTATGATGATTTTAAAGGAGTTATGCTTAAAGTAACTTTAATCAATGTCAAAGTCCAAACCCCTTTTTTGACATTTATATAGTGCTTTATATTTTCAGAGTGTTCATAACTCTAGTTCAATGATAAGCATTCATCCATTCACTCAAAGATTTACTGAACACTCCACGCACTTTAACAGCAATTAGCCGCCTTCCCTTCACCCTGTGACTGGATATGCTGGCTTCCTCTATCACCAAGAGCAAATGACCATAAACTTCATTGTTTTTAAAAAAAATTCCAGAGCAATGTCGGAAGTTCTTTATGAACATATTAGTTGTAGAGGGATGCTATATGTTCTTCGTAGTTCTTTTTCTCTTCCAATGCCAGCATCTTCCTAGCTGTTTATACTCATGTGTACCTCAACAAGTTTCTAGGTTGGAGAGTTCGCCTTGATGTACTCTTTTTTGTGTATGTTGTTTGGTTCTAGCAACTCTCTTAATCCTAACCTCCCCGAGACATTTGCTTATCTTTTCAGTTGTTTTCCAAAAATCACTTACACACGCATACAATCTAAAAGAGTCAACCTCAACAGTTTCCCAGCTGCCCTTTCCTATTTTTGCTTCCTTAGAAGTAACTACTTTTCAACTCTTTTAAGTTTATCCTTTCTTTTATCATATTGCTAAATAACATATCTTTATTGCTATTGTTAATTTTTTAGTATTAAATACTATGTATTGATTTCTCACTATGGAAATGAGCTTTCATACCTTCCCCTGCCCACCCCATTTACTTCTATATTTCCCACCCCCACTTCCTGATATGATGACATCACACACATGCCATTTAGAATTCAGCTATGTAACAACTATGATTATATTTCCTTTCATGTATATTTTGTTTTCTCCGGAGTTTTAAAGAAAAGGTCACTTTTCTCATTTGCTTAATCTTCTATGCGCTTATTGCTAATTCAATCCCCAATTCTCTTCCACTTATCTAAGTCACTCTTCAAGAAATTCATTCACACTATCCTTTTCATACTCTATCCTTTTCGTCTTCTTCCAAGTCTTTCCCTCAGACTAAATATTTAGTCCGGTTTCTCTCCAACTCTGATTCATGGCTCTCTCATTTACCATTGTCCCGGAGACTTTGCTTGCCTCTCATCTGTGTTGTCTGTTCCTTTATCTTATATCTTTTCTCAGCATACTCTCGTTTTGATGATGTCCCCAAATTCTCTAAAAGCCTCCTGAAAAAGTGGTATCTTGGAACCTGATTGATGCTTTGGTGAGATATTAAATTCTAGGATGGGAAACATTTTTCTTCAGAATTGAGAAGGCATCATTCGTTTTCTGGGCGCCACTAAGAAGTCTGAAGCCATTCTGATTCCGGATCCTTTGAATCTGACTTGGATTTTCTCTCTTGTCTTAGCCTATTTTTCATACATACTGCTGGGCTCAGGGTGATGGCTTTCTGTCTGGCAATTCATGTCTTACAGTCATAGGAAATATCCTTGACTTATTTCATTGACAACTCCTTCCTTCTCTGTCCACTTATTGTGGAATTCCTATTATTTGAATGTTGGACCCTTCTGGATTGGTCCTCTAATTTTCCTTTTATTCCCCTACTATTTTCTATCTTGTTTCCTTTTGTTCTACTTTCTGGAGGTTTCTTCTACTTTATCTTCTAATTCTACTGACTTTTTCATTTTGCTACCATGCTTTTAATTTCTAAGAATATTTCTTGCTCTCTAAATCTTTATTTTTGGCATCCTGATCTTGTTTTAGGAATATAATACCTTCTCTCATTGCTCTGAGAATACCAAGGATATTTTAAAAAGTTTTATTCTCCCTGCACAGTCCTGTGTCTTTTTTTTTTTTTTTTTTCTTTCTCTCATCCCACTTCTGTTTGTTTGCTTTGGCCCTATTCTTCATGTCAGTGAATGGCTTTCCTCAGCTGTCTGGTAATCTTTGATTGCCTATTCAAGTTTAAGGGTAAAGTACTATAATGAACTGAACTGTGTCTCTCCCCAAATTCATACGACAAAGCCCTAACTCTCAATGTGACAGCATTTGGAGCTAGGACCTTTAAGGAAGTAATTAAGGGTAACAAGGTCATAAGGACAGGACCTTAATCCAACAGGACTATAAGAAGAAGAGATAGAAAACCCTCTCTCTGCGCACTCAGAGGGAAAAGAACATGTTGGGACCCAGTGAGAAGGTGGTCGTCTACAAGCCAGGGCGAGAGGTCTTACCAGAAACCAACCCTGCCCTCACCTTGATCTTGGATTTCCAGACTCCAAAACCGTGAGAAATAAATTTCTGTTGTTTAAAGCCACCCTGTCTGTGGAATTCAGTACGACAGTCCTAGGAGACTGATACAGGGACTAAAAAGCTGACTGAAATTTCTGAGCCTACGCCCGGGCTTGTCAATGTCTTACTATAGGATGATCTGGCTAGACTGTCTAATTCTGGAACTTCTGATGTCAACATCTTTTAAGTCTTGGACTGGTCAGGTTTCCCAAAGAAACTCTTCCAAACTCTTTCTGGGAAGGTAGAGGCATGTATGACTGCCAACATTCTATCTGCTAAATGAACAAAGGGACATGTGATGTCCATATACTGAAAGAATCTTCTTTACCCTCAACTGTGCCCCGTGGCCACCAGTCCAGAGACCTTGCATCTTCCTGTGATGGTTAATTTTATGTGTCAACTTGACTAGGCCATGGGGTGCCCTGACATTTGGCTAACATTATTCTGGGTGTGTCTGTAGGGTTTTCTGGATGAGACTGACATTTGAATTGGTAGACTGAGTAAGGCAGATCTGCTCCCTTTAATGTGGGTGAGCTTTATCCAATCACTTGAAGACCAAATAGAACAAAAAGCCTAAGTAAGGGGGAACTCCTCCTGCCTGACTGGATGGGCTGGGACATTGGTCTTTCCTAGCCTCTGGACTTGAACTTTAACATCGGTTCTTTCTGGGTCTTGAATCCGTCAGTTTTAAGATTAGAACTTATACCATTGGCCCTCTTGGTTCTCAAGCCTTTGGACTTGAACTGGAACTACTTATCGGCCCCCTGGGTCTCCAGCATGCTGGCTGCCAATTGTGGGACTTCTCAGCCTCCATATATATATGTGTGTGTGTGTGTGTGTGTGTGTCATACACATCCTGCTGGCTTTCTTTCTCTAAAGAACTCTAATACATATCTCCTTCAGAGAACAAGCCTCCCGTCTTCTGTCAGGGTAGGTGAAGGGATGTTACCTGGAAGCCTTAGTTGGGGAGGAAACAGAGAAATCTAACTGCTTCTTAAATTGTTGTCAAACAATCTTCTTCATTTTTAGTCATCTCCCTTCCTGCCTCATTCTCCCTTCCAGAGGTGCCAGCCAATTCTTGGGCCACTTAAGAATCCTGTGGGGCTTCACTGGTGGTCCAGTGGTTAAGACAACGCGCTTCCACTGCAGGGGGCACAGGTTCAATCCCTGGTTGGGGAAGTTCCGCATGCCATGAGGTGCGGCCAAAAAAAAAAAAAAAAAAAAAAGAATTCTGTGGTATGCATTAAGTTGATTATCAGTTTGGATTTGGGCTTTTCCTCCCCACCAGGTAGGTATTTAGGTTTCCCTGGGGTGGTGAGGTTAGTTGTCAACTGTCTATCTCCTTGTCACAGCAACTTCGCTGTTGCTTCTTCTGTTTTGTTTATCCTTGTAGGGTAATAACGCCTGACATAAAAATCTCTGTGCTGTAGTTTTAGTAGGATTTGGGACAGTATGAAATTATATCTGTCTTGAACTTTGTTTTCAAACTTGAAGCCAAACTTATCCTTTGAAAAATTTTTAGTACTCTTAAAAAAAACACCCTTAAACCACTTAGTGTACACATATACACGTAACTTATAAACTTCTTTTACAAAAGAAGCAATGTAAAGAACATAGTAAATGATAATCTAACATTAGAATCCACTGTATAAAAGTGAAGTTTTTGATAATGCTAGAGATTTTTTTTTGCGTTTTTCTTGTTTATTTTTATTGTGTTTTTAATGGAGAAATACATCAGCTGTTTTCAAAATAGTGCTTGAAAAATACAAGGAGTACAGATACTATAAAACAAAGCAAACTCCAGTCGTGAGATACTACGCATACCCTATGAAAAAAATAGGTTGATATTCAGGTAATGAAAACTAGAATTAAAAATCTCCAACTTTCCAGCTTGGTAAAACAAGTACAGTTACACGAAACATTTAACAAACTAATTTTTCCCCAGTGTGTGAACAAAATGGCAAGACTAAATTTGTGCCTGGCAATTTCAGTGACACAACAGCTATTCGAAATACACACGTTCTGTACACACTTCACCTGATTTGTATGTATTCTGTTTGTGTATCTTTTCTTTTTTTAATGAATTTATTTAATTAACTAATTTATTTTTGGCTGTGTTGGGTCCTTATTGCCGTGTGCGGGCTTTCTCTAGTTGCGGCGAGCGGGGGCTACTCTTTGTTGTGGTGCACGGGCTTCTCATTACAGTGGCTTCTCTTGTTGTGGAGCATGGGCTCTATGTGCGCGGGCTCAGTAGTTGTGGCACGCGGGCTCAAGAGCACAGGCTCAGTAGTTGTGGCTCATGGGCTTAGTTGCTCCATAACATGTGGGATCTTCCTGGAGCAGGGATCAAACCCATGCCCCCTGCATTGGCAGGCGGATTCTTAACCACTGCGCCACCAGGGAAGTCCCTGTTTATGTTTCTTTAATAGATACACTAGTAGTATTCTTTTGTTCTAGAGGCTGTGCATGAGTAAATAAATGCCATAATGCATAAGGTCAGTCTCTACTGGCAAAGTGCATTTGAAAATTGCATGCCACAACTCTTTGCTGTTCCAAACACAACAGATTCTGTGTTCTCTGAAGACCGTGCTGAAAGAGAGAAGAAACTGTGTGTTCTGGTTATAAAAAAACAATCAAAGGTGTTACAGTTGTGCTTATTACCCTTTTGGTCTAGCTGGCACTTACAGACAGTCTTAACCTATACTCTTAATATACATACCATTCCTTGTAGGACAGCCATAAAGGTAAGATGAAATGTCAATAAAACGCTTGGTACAGCGTCTGCATATAGTCATCACTCAATAAATGATAGCTCCTATTATCAGCTTGCGAACTTCTTAATGAGTCTTCCAATTAATGTAACTGGGACAGTTCAATCGTATCACTTATATTTATTATCTTATCACAAGCTAAAGTGTAACAAATGTCTGTGTAGCTATAGTTACAAATATATGAGACCCTCATAAATTTTCTTCATAAATGACTAGACATATATCTCCATAAAGTCAACGAATGATGATGACTTTCACACCGGCACGGTGTACAGCAACATCGGAAAACAATGTTAGCTACTGTTTTCTAACCATTACTTCAATTCACGTAGAAATTTCAATTTCAGCTGGTTGTATCTACGTTCAAAAGCAAAGAATTCCAGTATCCTCAAATCTTACTTTACAGAATTAGTATTACATTTATGGCTTCTCCTGCTTCACATCCCTTACCCTGGCTTATCAAGTTTGACATGATCTGACCCTTGTCCACCTCACCTACTTCATTTCCTACAAGTTTCCGCCTCACCACAATACTTCAGCCACATCGCTCTCCTCTTTGTTTCCCACGCCATCCCTTTCCAAGGCTATTGGGTGAGATATTCCCTCTGCCTACAGTCTTCTTTCCTAGAAGCTTGACAAGGCTGACTGCCTATTCTGATCTGAATTCATTTATCACTTCCACAGAGGCGATAACTTTGTGGCCTTTGGATCACAAAGGACCCATTCAGCCATTACTGATTCTATTAATCTATTTTAATTTGCTGCAGACTCTCTGGTATTTTGCCAACTTTTGTTTGCTGTTCTCCTCCCTGTGCACCGTGAGAGGAGCATCCTGGCCACACTGTGCATCACTGCAGTGTCAGGCACCTAGGAACCTAATACATACAGTGCTGAGTGAATTGAGAGAAAAAGATCAGAAAGGCAGTCCTCGTGATTACAAGTTAGGGCTGCCACAACCCTTCAATCCCACACTTAAAAAATATTGGAGACTCTGTGACCACCTGGAGGGGTGGGATAAGGCAGGGTGGGAGGGAGGGAGACGCAAGAGGGAAGAGATATGGGGATATATGTATATGTATAGCTGATTCACTTCGTTATAAAGCAGAAACTAACACACCATGGTAAAGCAATTATACTCCAAAAAAGATGTTAAAAATATATATATGGGAGAGTATTAAGTTTCAAGTCCTTATGTCTGGTTACTTGGGTCCCTTATATCAGACCTGAGTGCTTGACATGGGGTCTACCACGGAAGACTGGGCCTGAAAGCACAGTTTTTAAGGCATGGGAATGTTATCTTTTCTAAAAACCAGAAAACAGAAGTTTATTTATTTATTTATTTTATTTATTTATTTTTTTTGCGGTATGCGGGCCTCTCACTGTTGTGGCCTCTCCCATTACGGAGCACAGGCTCCAGACGTGCAGGCTCAGCGGCCATGGCTCAGGGGCCCAGCCGCTCCGCGGCATGTGGGATCTTCCTGGACCGGGGCACAAACCCACGTCCCCTGCATCGGCAGGCGGGCTCTCAACCACTGTGCCACCAGGGAAGCCCCAGAAGTTTATTTTTAAATAATATTTTTGTTTAATCTTTTAAACTGTTCGCTTTCCAGGCCTTCAAGATTAAAAGATTACTAAGCATTGATAATTTTAACAATTAAACAGGTGTTAAAAACAAGGCAACAGGCCCAAAATGGAGCAGTCTGTGCTAAGCCTCATGTCAGCAAACCAAGACTCATTTATAGTTTCAGCTCTTCCAGAAATGGAATATTGAACCAGTGAATCAGAAATCACCTGATCAGAATTAGTGAGGTCATCTGCCTGATAGGCCCCTGCCATCCGTTGTAAGGAAAGTAACCTTGCAATAACCAATCTGCTTTTTTGCCCAGTAAAACTTCCTTGTCCTGCTCTCTTCTGCTTATTAAAGTCCTTCATATTGTAAGCTCCTCAGACCACCTCTCAATCTGCTAGACTGGATGCTGCCCAATTCATGAATTACTGAATAAAACCAACAAGATACTTAAATTTTACTCAGTTGAATTTTTTTAAACACAGGTTATTAAAAAAATACCTATATTAAAATGTTTTCTTAAACTGAGATATTAACAGATGGTTGGTTCTTCATCTTTTGTGGAATAGGATCCCTTTAAGAATCTAATGGGGACTTCCCTGGTGGCACAGTGGTTAAGAATCCGCCTGCCAATGCAGGGGACACAGGTTCGATCCCTGGTCCAGGATGATCCCACATGCCGCGGAGCAACTAAGCCCATGCGCCACAACTACTGAGCCTGCACTCTACAGCTCATGAGCCACAATTCTGAGCCCGCAAGCCACAAATACTGAAGCCCGCGCGCCTAGAGCCCGTGCTCCGCTACAAGAGAAGCCACTGCAGTGAGAAGCCTGCACACTGCAAAAAAGAGTAGCCCCCGCTCTCCACAACTAGAGAAAGTCCGTAACCAGCAACGAAGACCCAACACAGCCAAAAATAAATAAATAAAATAAATTTATTAAAAAGAAAAAGAATCTAACGAAAACCAATGAATTCCTCCTCCAGGGAAAAAAAAATACTTATAGACTCTTCCACTGCTCCACACAACTTCAGCTGGTTTCCAGACCCTCTGAAGCCTATGATGGACTAACCCAGGCCAAGAAACGCCAGCACAACTTCAGATTCCTCTAGAATCTCCTCAAGGTACGGGAATTTTAGAACATTCATCTCACCACCTACTGACCTCATAAAGAGGCCAGTTTATCCTTTTCTTGTTTCATTATTTCAAAAGGTCAAGGAAAGTTAATGCTATAATTTTAATTTCCAGAAGCACAATATATTATAAGACTGCATAGTGTGTAATTCAGGATCCACAATGTAGAAGGTATTATTTAACATGCTTTATATCATTAATTTTCAAGACTCTTAGTAACACAGCTTCAGTTGCCCCCCAAAAAAACTGTATTGGAGAGCCTAACATTAATGACAGAAATTAGTAAATGATGAAGGTATATAGTTCCGAACTTTTAAACAAGTTATATTCTATAACTTTGTTTTTAAGTTGTTTGTTTGGAATCGGGCAGTACTTTTTTCATTATAAATGATGATTACATTCTGATAGAACTCCCATACCTCCCCAAACCCAAAACAATAACAACAAAAAACATCTAACCAATTATTTAACCTGTAGATCATGTGTGTTGTTTCAATTACATTTAAATGTTATTTATAAGCTGCTTCTATGAATTCTTTTCCAGTTTCAGGTCATATTGTACAAATCTTATAATGGTCTCTTTTTCGTTCTGTCTCAGATCTCTGTAAGCCCAGATTCTAGAAGGGCTGTACTATCTTTGTTCTTGACCTGTTTTTCGCTGCTAGGTTTTATACGAAGCATGTTCACTAACCAGATGTTCAAGTATGTTTTTCTCATGAATGAACCTGTTTATCAAAGTTAGTGTCTTTATGCAGCTTCTTCAGCAATTATGTGGTCAGTCTACATTTAATCTTTCATTCCATTCAACAATCATTCGTTGCTGGTGCCTGCCATCTATGAGGAAATGTCCTACTGTGGACAGGAAGTAAACTGAGACGGCAGTAAGCCATTCAGGTGACACAAATCACTGTGCACACTGGTCCTTATTATGGATGGATTTAGGATATTTATATACTCCAAAAACACTGACCTTTTTGGGAAAACTGGCTTTTTTCTGGGAAGAATGCATATGTATATACATATATGCATGTATGTATGTGTAGTAAATATTATATATACGTGTATATGTGTGTGTGTGTGTGTGTGTGTGTGTGTGTGTGTGTATCATCAGATTCTCAAAAAATGTTAAAAACCACTGACCTAGAATTAGAGATAGATAAGATCTCCTATAAACTACTCAGTTGGTGTCCATGGAAGCCAATATTCTTGACATGTTTGATGTTCTGAGAGGGCCAGCTGAGCACCAGATGGGAGGGGGTGGAAGACAGTAACACAGGGAGTGGTGTCCTAGCCTGCTCACGCCACTGGGCAAATCAAAAGACAGGAAGTGAAGCAGGCGCTCCCCTCTTTAAGAGGCAGTTCAAAGCAGATCCTTTGGGAGTCTGAAGGCTCATTCCAGGTGGCTTCTCACAGCTTTAGTTATAACCCACATACAGTCCCTCTCCTTTGGAAGAGTTCTAATAAAGAACCGTTTTCCCATCTCATCCTATTTCCAATGATGTCTGGCATCACTTGCTCAGTCTTTGATAGACTGAGCACATAAATTGCCCACAGTTTCATGCTGTTTATGCTACTCATTGTTTTGTTAGGCTTAAGTGCTGAAGAGAAAGAATCCACAAGACCTATGGAAGGATAAGTGGACAGATATGGTCAAGTTAAGTAACACCTTACTAATTCATAAGCAAGAGAGTCAGTAGGCCACAGAGATTCAGGACACCATCCTAATCAGTGATAGACACATAAATCTTTCCTGAAAAATATTTGTTTAGGACAACGACATCTAGATCTAGTAAGATAGTTAAGAATTAAAAATGAGAGACTATGGTATTTTTTAACCTTTGTAAACTTCCTCCAAGTTTTCATTCTGTTTTTCTGTTTTCAACAGACATCAGCAAAAAAGTCAAAGTGAAGAAGGAGTTTGGGCATAGCGATGAAGGGTTTAAACCCTGGGTCTTACCTGAAGCTGGTCTGGGGGTGAAAAAAAACATGGCAACTGTTGGGAAGGCAAAGGGAGGTGCCTGGGATTCAATGCCTGAATCAGAAGTCAGGATTCTGACCCTGAACACTTACAGACACGCCTTACGATAGCTAGAGCAGCACTGCGGTCTGCCCATGGCCGCCGTCCATTGACCCATTTGGGCCCTATTATCTATTCCATGGGTGAAACACTGGGTAAATCATTTTACCATGTGAAGCCTCAGAGCACAGATTCCTACATCTTCAAGGTTGTCACGCTGGTTAAAGCATTTTGCCTTTAAATGAGTAAAAATTTGGCTCTAAAATTCTATACATTTAAAATAGAAATTGAGAATTCTGTATTTTAATTAAGTCAGAGCTTTATTTTAGGCACTGCTTTTCTTTCTCCCTTGCCACTATAATTTATTATTGATAGCATGGCTAGGAAGCAGAGTACAGAGCCAGAATGCCTGGTGTTAAATCCTAACTCCACCACTATCTGTGTGACTTTGAGTGAGTTACTTATACCCTTTGTGCCTCAGTTTCCTCAAATGTAAAATGGGGATAAGAACAGTCGCTACCCAGGGTTGTTGGGAAGATTAAATGCATAGATACACATAAAGCATCAAAAATGTGCTTGGTACATGGTGAACATTATACAAGGTGTAAGCTGCCAGCATCCTCTAGCTTACAAGCCATACAGATTCTTCCTGTAAAGTCTCTCTTGTTCATTCTTTTCTGTCTACTCCTAAATCCACCACCAACACCTCATGGCAACATGATTTCCTTACACTCTCAATTCCTGCCTGCAGCCTTTCTCCACTTGGATGCATCCTGCATATTCTTCCTAATTTCATCTTCCTACAATATTGCTGAAATTGCATCACTCCTCTGCTCAAAAACATCCAAACAGCAGATGTTGCCTACTAACTACAGATGATGAACTTCCTTTTTTTCCTGGCCACTCTGTGCAGCTTGCAGGATCTAAGTTCCCCAACCAGGGATCGAACCTGGGCCACGGCAGTGGAAGTGCCAAGTCCTACCCACTGGACCGCCAGGGAAGTCCCAGATGATGTACTTCTCTGCTGGCTCAGCTTGTGACTGTTATCTAGGTTCCCAGGGGCTAAGGTTGTGAGTCTAGGTGTGATTACAGAGTCAGAATTCCCTTGACTGGCCCCAATCCATCTTCTAAAAGGTCCTTCTCATGATTTACTATAAACCCTGCATTTTAGAAGAACTAAACTCATCTAACTCATCATTTTCTAGAAACATCTTGTCCCTTACTTCTAATATCTTTCATATAGCAAAAACCTCAGCTTAAAAGTTTCTGACAGTGACCTTGATCATCACACTCACAAGCCTCTAAGTGTTAACAGCCTTCTGTATCACTCTTACAGCAGTGAAGACACACTGCCCTGTAGTACTGCCATTTACACCATCTTTCCCTTCTTTCTGGATTATGCTATTTCAGAATAAGGAATGCCTAGGAATCATCTTGATACCTCGTGTAGCACCCAGCCCAGCTCCTGGCATATAGAAGCTTATCTGATACCAGATAGATTAAGTAATGTTATCCTACCTGTAGCTTTAACTATAATTTTTAAAATAGCAGATCTGATTGCCAAAGTGATGGAGAGACTTAAATTACTCCCCAGAGCCATGTTTTTGGTCACCATGGGCACTAGGCCTGCTGTGGTTACATCACACTGATGAGAGGTGCCGGCAGAGAGCCCTCTTTCAACTTCCAATCTGTCCCTGTTAACTCTGGCTGCTAACAGAAGATAAATCAAATTAAACTACTTCACAGTGGTCTTTAGGTTCTCTAATGGAATAGGATTTCAGGTACCTGACAAATTATCCATTTGGATAACCTTTCTAGACCTTTGAAGAACTCACTGATTTTCATTTTAATAGCATAAAATGAACCAAAAGGGCTGCTCCCGGGGGGTCTTGGGGCTCCTGGGCTCTCTAAGATTTAATATCAAATTAGTTGGGAAGAGATCCATCAATTACTGGATCTTGGCATTAACTCTGTAATGTCCCCAGTGATTTCAATCATATGTTTCTGGGCTTGATTCCAAGTAGAATCAAGCATAACTTAATCCCACCAACTGGAATTTACATATAGGATTCTTCCTCCACATTTGTTTGTCCTAAAATAACAAGTTCAAATCACCCAGAAAGTAGCTTGAGAGGACACTTTTTGACTTCACAGATAACAAAGGTCCAGAGGAAAGACAGTAAAGGAATACAAGGTACATGGAAAGTATTTCTGACTCCCACTGTATGACTTTGACACTGAGTAACATCCCGATAGAGTGGTGAATCTCATAGCATTTCAGGAGAAATATGTCGCTCATGACCTGTGAATTCCCCCTAAGTGTTAAAGATATTTCACCCATGAATTTCCCTAGCTCCTCTTGATCCACACAAGTTTTTGATCTGCACAGTTTTTGAGAATGAAAGTTCTACATGTACTTAATTGCTGTGTAAATATACAGGCACTTCAATGAAACAAATTTTCTGCCTTTTCAATTTTAGTTTCTCCTCTCTGTCACTGCACACTCAATTTAAAGTATCTTGTTTAAGGACCTACTGTATAGCACAGGGAACTCTATACTCAATATTAAGTAACAACCTAAATGGGAAAAGAATTTGAAAAAGAACAGATACACATATAACTGAATCACTTTGCAGTACACCTGAAACTAACACAACATTGTTAATCAACGATACTCCAATATAAAATAAAAAGTTAAAAAAAAAAATAAAGTGCCTTGTTTGGGGGGAGGGATAAATTAGTAATTTGGGATTAACAAACACATACTACTATACATAAAATACATGAATAACAAAAATTTACTGTATAGCACAGGGAACTGTATTCAATATCTTGTGATAACCTATAATGGAAAATAATCTGAGAAAGAATACACACACATACACATAAAATTGAATCACTTCATTGTACACCTAAAACATTATAAATCAACTATACTTCAATTAAAAAAAGGGAAAAAATAAAGTATCTTGTTTAAAACTATTGTAGCCTAAGGATTAAAAACTGATAGAAAAAAATCAAAAGCTTTAGAATAGATTTAAACTAAGAAATGAAAAATCTTTTATTTTTTTAGAAATATTTCCCAATTTTACAATAATTAATTAATTAATTTTTGGCTGCGTTGGGTCTTCGTTGTTGTCTGCGGGCGTTTTCTCTAGTTGCGGTGAGCGGGGGCTACTCTTCGTTGTGGTGTGTGGACTTACTGCGATGGTTTCTCTTGTTGCGGAGTATGGGCTCTAGGCACGCAGGCTCAGTAGCTGTGGCTCGCGGGCTCTAGAGCACAGGCTCAGTAGTTGTGGTGCACGGGCTTAGCTGCTCTGTGGCATATGGGATCTTCCCGGACCAGAGCTTGAACCCGTGTCCCCTGCATTGGCAGGTGGATTCTTAACCACTGTGCCACCAGAGAAGACCCCTTTAGAATACATAACTGTAGCGTCCAAGCTATCATAAAATTGAAAGTGGGAATTAAACCACTAAGATTTTTGAGTTTTCAAGGCCTGTTTTTTCTTCCTATCTTTGATCCTATTAAATACTTGAGAGTAAACATTCTTATGCTAAAAATAGATAAGTACACAGTGAAGAAACCAGACACCACCTTAACCACATGATCGAAATTAACATCACCAATAAGGGGCAAAAAGACATAATGTGTCTCCAGATGTGACATTCTGAGAAGAACATAACATCATTTATTTAGTTTAACAGGGCCAAATATATAATATGAATTTAATCATGAGGAAAATTCAAACCCCAATTGAGGGACATTCCATAAAATAACTGGCCAGTACTCTCAAAAACTGTCAATATGTCATGAAATATAAAGAAAATCTAATAAGAAACTGCTATATAAAAAAATAAAATTAAAAAAAAGGAAGTGAACATCTTTGAGGGGTCATTATTCTGCCTATTATGGGGACTTTTGGTGAGGTTTTTTTTTTAATTTCAGGATTAATTCCAATTGATATTTAACTCTTTTCTTTTCCAGAGGGTTTTCAAGTATAGACAATATGGTCAAATACTAAATAAATAAGAAAAAAAAAAAAAGAAAGAAAATCCGAGGAACTGTCTTGATTGAAGAGGACTAAAGAGATTAAATATAAGATTCTGAATTGAGTCCCATATCAGAAAAATGACAGCTATGAAGGACACTGTTGGGATTCTTGACAAAATTGGAATCTGAACTGTAGATTAGGGAAAGTACAGTACCAGTGCTAAATTTCCTGAATATGATAACAATATTGTGATTATATATAAGATCCTTGTTTTGGGGAAACACACACTAAATATTAAGGGGTAAAGGGGCATGATGTCTGTCTGTAATCTACTCTGAAATTGTTCAGGGGAAAAATCTATGTCTAAGTCTCTGTCTGTTGCTTGAAAAAAAGCAAATTCAGCAAAATGTTAAAAACACTGATAAATCTTGGTAAAGGGTATACTGGAGATATAATCTTACAACTTTTCTGTAAAGTTTAAAATCACTTTTAGGAAATAAATTTCTAGGGCCTATAAATAAAAAAAAAATCATTGCTATGACAGAAAACAACTTTGGAAACCAACACTTTTTTGGTCGAAATGTTCTAAAATTATTTTGAATTTCTGGCATAAATACTTATTTTACTGTTTACTATGTATAAAATAGATAACTAATGAGAACCTACTGTATAGCTCAGGGAACTCTACTCAGTTTCTGTGGTGACCTAAATGGGAAGGAAATGCAAAAAAGAGGGGGTATATGTATATGTATAGCTGATTCACTCTGCTGTACAGTAGAAACTAATACAACATTGTAAAGCAACTATAGTCCAATAAAAATTAATTATTAAAAAAAAAAACAGCATGGAGCAAAGAGTCAAAGAATGGAGTCTAAGTCTCCAGCGTTTCACTTAGTAGTTACTTAGCGAGTTTACTTAACTTCTCTGAGCCTCAGCTAACTCATCTGTAAAGTACAAAATAATACCAGATACCTGAAAATATTGTTGGAAGAATAACACAGGACAAAGTACACGAAAGGCACAGACTATACGATTCTGGCATGTGTTACATTCAAACAATGGAAGTTTCTTTTCCCTGCCCTTTGAATCTTATATATCACTTCTATAAAGGTGCTTTATTATGAGTAGCAAAAATAAAGAATCAGGACATTCATCATAGATTATATGATCTCAGAACATAATTAGTACAGTACAGTTTTATCCATTTGAATGCTTAGTTGGTTATATTTGATTTGTTAGTCCTTAATTATGAAATAAACATGATTCTAAGAGGCAGGAGTTAGAAAAGAGTGTCATATTAAATTACCAAATATATTCTGTTGACCTAAATACACATTTAACATTAGCTCTAATACTTGGAACTACACTTATAAATCCCTTGGAAGGTTATAAATATGGAGTTATTAATGAACCATAGTTATCACAGTAAAAAATAAGGTCAAGAAATAAGATAGATCATAAGGTTCTTTATCTTTAGAAGATACTCCAAAGTCTACTCAGTTCTAAACTTGTTATTAAGGTAATAAAAAGTGAGTTCAAATTGAATATTACAACTTTAATAAATCAAGTTCATATAAAAGGCGTAAAAGAATTATGTAGATCCTTCTAACTTTTCTGAAACTTATATAAATCAAAGCATGTAATCATCACTGAAAAAGTCAGACTAAAATATAATAAAGATGACTTTGCAAAGGATAGAATTTATATTCCTTTATTTAATATAAATTCACTCAGTCCTTCTCAACCCTAATCCCCACCACCATTCAGCATCTGAGAGACAAACTTATACTCACATATCTTCCCACTGTTTTGGTGATTATAAATTCATAAAAGAAGCAGGATAAAAATAAATGCCAAAATGAAAGCAAAAAATTAAAATATCATAAGAAACAAGTTAAGTGCATTTTTTTTCTACAGAAGTTAAAAAAAAAGATTTTCTATAAGGTCACGATGAAGTACAAATTCAGACTGCTATCACTGAACTCAAGGCTCTCAAATCATATCTGACTCTTCACTGTCCTAAAGTTGGGTTATTTTAGAAAACTTGAAATACTAGGATTCCCAAGACAAACCCATGGTTCCAAAGTATAGCCATCCCTGATTTTTTCTTACAATGGCTTGTATTTAACAGAAGAGTCATAAGAAAGGGTTTCAGGTATCAACAAAAATCTGTGCTTTTCCTATCTTTACCATCCTGAACATAACATGGCTCCATCCTGGAGTTACAGTCTACACGTGTCTAGTCCTGTGGGTCTGACTACATGGAAGCTGATTTATGTGATAATGGAATTCAGTTTGTTAATGTCACATCAGGACTTAATAGAAAGTTAGGCAGTTCTCTGTGGCAGGCAGGTAGGCAAGAGGTCAGAGGGCAGAAAATTAGGGGGAGCGGTGAGCATACACTGAGAGAAGGTTGGGATTTTCTGAAGAATGATTTAGGCTGAGAGGAATCAGGAGCAAGCTTTTCAAAAACAAAACAAAACGAAACAAAAAAGAAAAACAGAAAATCCACCTGTGGCAGTAAAAATAAATCGTGGTCTCACTAGTGCTACCTCTTTCCTAGTTTTGGGAGTGAGAAGACTAAAATGGGTCTCATGGGCTAAAATCAAAGTGCTGGCAGTGCTGTGTTCTTTCTGGAGTGTCTAAGGGAGAATCTGTTCCTGACCTTTTCCAGTTTCCAGAGGACGTGTGCATTTTTTAGCTCATGGTCCTGTCCTTGAACTTCAAAGCATATTATTCCGATCTCTGCTTCTGGCCTTACATCTCCCCCCCTCTAACTTTAACAATCCTGCCTTCCTCTTACAAGAACCCTTGTGATTACACTGATCCCACCCAGATAATCCACAATAATTTCTCCATTTCAAATGCTTTAACTTAATCACATCTTCAAAGTCCTTTTTACTCTGTAAGGTAACATATTCACAGGTTTGGGGATTAGGGTGTGGACATCTTTGGGGGCCAATTATTCTCTCTACCACAGCTGGTCTCATTGCCGCCGTTTTGAGCCATACAATCAACTAATTTAATTATTGTGTTTAACATTCCTAGTTCACATTCAAGAAGAAGTCATTCAATTTATTGATTACACAAACAAAAAGTCATTGGATTCACAGTAAAGTAAAAGGTGAAAGAATAGGAAAATGCCAAAAACATATTTAGGCCGATGATCTAGAAAAATAAAGCACCTAAAATTTCTAAACATGGTTTGAAAGGTGGCCTTAAAACCAAATGATAGAGAATCAAAGATTATTAAGAGTTTCAAGGGGCCTTAGAGATCATTCAATTCAATTCTCCATTTGTTAAACGAATACCATCTGTATAAAAACTCACATGAAGTAGGTAGGCTGTTCCCAACCACCTCTCTGGATTATAATCTAGCTCATACTTCCTAATGTTACTACAGTCATCATAAAAGACTCTGTTAAGTGATCTGCTGAAATCTATTAAAAACAAAACTATGGTCAGGCTAAGCACTCTACCAAAAGAGGAAATTAAAAGAGAAATGATATGTCCAGAAAAAAGAAACTTAAAAGACCCACTGGAGGGCTTCCCTGGTGGCACAATGGTTAAGAATCCAACTGCCAATGCAGGGGACATGCGTTCAAGCCCTGGTCCAGGAAGATCCCACGTGCCACGGAGCAACTAAGACTATGAGTCACAACTACTGAGCCTGAACTCTACAGCCCGCAAGCCACAACTACTGAGCCTGCGCTCTACAGCCCGCGAGCCACAGCTACTGAGCCTGTGCACCTAGAGCCTGTGCTCCGGAACAAGAGAAGCCACCACAATGAGAAACCCATGCACCCCAACGAAGAGCAGCCCCCGCTCACCGCAACTAGAGAAAGCCCACACGCAGCAACAAAGACCCAATGCAGCCAAAAACAAATAAAAATAAAATAACTTAAAAAAAAAGACTCACTGGAAGAATCGAATACAATCATGTAAGAATCCCAAAATATTCCTTTTGAAAAGAGAAGTCAAAACAAAAATAATCTTGAGAAAAGGGGCTTCCCTCAACATATGTTTGGAAATCAATTTAGAATAAAGTATAATGGACAATCTAGAGTTTAAAAACTCTTGAAAATATTTTTACCTCTCCCCCAAGGAAAAACTTTAATTTGAAAATCAGAGACTGTGTAAATAATGTAATTATACTATCAAGTAAGGCAAAAATATCAGAATTCCTTTCATTAAGGCAACTTGATAGTCTCTAAAATACTGAGGTGTTAAACTTTAGATCATACTCAGAAACAAGCTTTTAAAAACATTTAGAGAAAGTAACAAAGCTCTTTCTATCTGCTTTATTTCTCTGTTTTGCTTTTTTAAAGAACTTATAGGCAGCTAAATTTGGGAGAGCCATTATATGTCATTGTTCTTAAACCCGCATATGATTTAAGAACCTTTTTTTTTTTGCAGTACACGGGCCTCTCTCACTGTTGTGGCCTCTCCCGTTGTGGAGCACAGGCTCCGGACACGCAGGCTCAGCGGCCATGGCTCACGGGCCCAGCCGCTCCGCGGCATGTGGGAATCTTCCTGGACCGGGGCACGAAACCATGTCCCCTGCATCGGCAGGCGGACTCTCAACCACTGCACCATCAGGGAAGCCCAAGAACATTTCTTATTCAACATCTATTCCAAGCGGTCACCTGGCCTTGGTTTGAATACCTCCAGCAAAAATTCACTCCCTCACAGGGAAACCTACTGGGGACAGTTTCAGCAAAGCTGCCTGGATCAATCTGAAGGATGGCCCTCCAGGTGCCTCAGAAACGTGCACCCACACTCCTCAGAGCTGAGGCAGGAAGCATGTACTGTGGCCTCGTCATCCCTCGGGTAAATGTTCTTGAAACTGCAGGTAAGTGAGTTATGATTCTTTTGTGCTAATATATATCTAAAGACATTCTTAGTTCCAAGATGTGAGACAAGCAAGCAGGTGGATTTAATATCACAATTTAACATTTTAAACCAATATGAAAATTCCAAAGCTACTCTCATCACCTAAAAATTATTTTTTCAAGTCATAGGCCTCTTAAAATAAAGATTTCATTACAACTTCATTATTTTTCATCAAAATTTTCTAAAAACAAAGTCTGGAATTGATAGCTAAGAATCAAATGACTTTTTAAACTTAAGTTACCTTTTCTAGGCAGACTAAGAACCTCAGCCATAATTTTAAAATACTAATAGAATTACTTAAGATTAATGAAGACTACTCAAGGAAGACTCAATGAAATAGAAAATGTAAACATGCAAATTTGACCTTTCATCTAAAAGTCTAAGGTCACTCCCAATTAGCTTAAGTGATTCCACTATTAAATCTTATAAATTAATAAGCTTGCAAAAGCTAAGAAAAAAATTTTAGTCTATCCCGATCATGAAAATACATTGCCTAAGTTATTTTCATTATCATTTAAGAGGGTTATACTTTTTTTTCAGCAGGCAATAAAGGATTGGCAAAAAATCTGCCCCTCCCACCTATGCAAATGCAAAACTCAACTGTATGGTGCTTTTATCCATTTGATGATTTAAAGGATTAAAAAATACACAAAATTTAGTTCATTTATCAGAGCTCTACTATAAAGCATGAAAAGCACTGGGATTTACTTACATTAATACTAGGATTCATGTAAACGTAGTTATGGGAAAGGGAAAAGTATACTGAAATTATTCATGTCATTTATTGGAGAAGAACATTTGGGGGGGGTTGATTTTAGTGGAAATAAAATATACCTAAGAAAACAATATATTTTCACTAAGAGGAGCTCTAAAGACAGAATAAAAAGTGTTGTTTGAAAGTAACTGATATTGTGGTCTTCTTCCAATAAGGGGTTAGAGCCCATCTTCATTGTTGATTTTTTAGGCAAGGAAATGGGAAACAAATTAGATAAGAAAGAATGGATATCTATTTTGTAGCAGTGTTTCAGTGACGTCCAGTTGCTAAGCAGTTTCATAAAGTACTTACCTTAGGGTAGAGAGTTGTTAATTTTTGATAAATTTAGGAAAACCAGGGAGATTCAATGCACATGATATATCCTCTCTTTGACGGCAGGTCATCAAAGAGTTTCATCATTAATACTTAATTCCTTTTATTTAAGAGTCTGAATTTTATAAAGATGAAACTCTTCCAGGCTAGTTTTTACCTAGAGCATAATTACAGAAATTTAGAGAAGTGTGTGGATTGAGTTGTTATCTCCCGCCATAAAAGATATGTTGAAGTCCTAACCCCCATAATCTCAAAATGCAGCCTTATTTGGAAAGAGGGTCACTGCAGATGTAATGAGTTGAGATGAGGAATAGGGCAGGTCCCTAATCTAATATGGCTGGGGTCCTTATAAGAAATAGCCACGTGAAGACAGACACACACAGGGATACCATGTGACAATGAAGGCAGCTACAAGCAAAGGAAAAAGATTAGCAGCAAACCACCACAAGCTAGGAAGAGGCAAGGAAGGATTTTCCTACATGGTCCAGAGGAAGCCTGCCTCTGGACTTCAGTATCCAGAGCTGTGGACAATAAATTTCTGTTGTTTTAAAATGAAATGAGCTATCAAACCACAGAAAGACACAGAGAAACCTTAAATGCACATTACTAAGTGAAATAAGCCAATCTGAAAAGGATACAACACTCTAGGATTCCAACTATCTGACATTCTGGAAAAGGCAAAATTATGAATACAGTAAAAATAATCAGTGGTTCCCAGGTGTTGGGGGGTAGGGGAGGGATGAACAGGTAGAGCACAGAGAATTTTTAGAGAAGGGAAACTATTCTGTACGATACTATAATGGTAGATACATGTTTTTACACATTTCCACAAATGCAAAGAATGTAGACTGAAATGTAAACTACTGACTTTGGGTGATAATGATGTCCCAATGCAGGTTCATCGACGTAACCAACGTACCACACTCTGGTGTGGGATGTTGATATCAGGGGAAGTTGTATGTGTGTGTGGCAGAGTATATGGGAACTCCATGTACTTTCTACTCAATTTTGCTATGAACCTAAAACTGCTCTAAAATATAAAGTCTAAAAAAAAAACATGGTTCTGCTATGCCAGGATTGGGTGACAGAAGCTAAAAAAAATGTAAGGAAGATGCTAAGGGGCTATGTTTAAAAGATAAAAGAGCAAAATAAAAAGCATCTGAAAGCTGATCTTATGCAATGAGTTCTACTTCTGGCTAAGGCAAACCAGCTTGTATCAGACCAATGATCTTGCCAAGAACAATTAGAAAAGGTGAATAAAATTTATAATATGTACTGTTTGAACATCAAAAAGCTACCAACGCAGTGAGAACCCGAGGAACTAAGATCCTGGAGAGAAGCTCAACATTTGGATCTACTTTTCCCTTCTGGGTATTTATTAATTTGTAAGCAGTGACTGGGAGACTGAGCAGCCAGGTAAAAGCTAAGAGGCCGAGAAACTATGCAGAGCCTGAAGCATTCTCATGATCCTGCAGAGACAAAAATCAGAGTGGAAGACGTGCCGTAAAGAAAGGCCCTGCTAACCAGCACAGGATTTCAGCTGAGATCCTGAAGAGCTCCGCTAGGGCGGTATGTCAGCTCAGGCTTTTTACCAGCTCACCAGAGTTGATTATGTGCATCTCTTCCCAATTTCATGTGCTGTTCAGTGATATCACAGTGGTGATTTGAAACTGGCAAGAGTGGAAGTATTTACACTATGGAAATCAGCAAAAGCTATAAATCAGAACCCTCCCTGCTGAATGTCAGGTGTTAAAAACCAACACACCCCTGCCTGCCTTCAAAAAGTAAGGGCAAGCCAGAAATAACTCAATCCTCAGAAAGGCTGAAAAATAGTTTGAAAAATCAATCTCAGATCAATTCAAATAATCAGTCCTTATCTTGGAGTCTAGCAGAAGCAAAATTAAATACTCCAAGAGGAAGATACATTACAGTCTAGACCCTATAGTTGTTTTTTTTTTTAAATAAACAATGGTAGTCATATAATAAAAATGATCAGGTATATGGAAAGAGAAGACAAATGATCAAAATCAAGAAAAAAATGACAATACAAACAAACCAACATTAGATCCAGATATTGGAGAATTCAGTATGGGCTTTAAGGTAACCGATTAAATATGTTCAAAAAATATAGAGGAAAGTATGGGGAACTTCACTAGAACACTGGAATCTATAAAAAAAAAAGAATCAAATTGTAATTCTAGAAGTAAAAAAATTAAAATGAGAAATTCCATTTATGGGTTTGATGGCAGATTAAAAACAGATGAATAAAGGATTAGTAAACTAGAATAGCACTTCATAAATTTTAATGTACAGACAAATCATGTGGAGACGAAGAATGACTGAGAAGGTCTGGGATGGGGTGGGGCCTGAGAGCCTGCATTTCCAGCAGCCCCATGGGTGGACAGCAGTGCTGCTTCTCTAGGGATCACACATGCTACTGTTGCTGTTCACCTTGCTGTTCACTACTGTGAATAGCAAGAAACTAGAAAAGAGGTGAGGAGAGAACATCCAGAAACAGAAAGAGAACAAAGAAGGAAAAATATAGAAAAGGATAAATTAGACATTGGATATCATAACATGTATAACTGAAATTCTAGAAGAGAAGAGAAAGAGAGAATGGAGCAAAAGAAATACCTGGAGAGAGAATGGCTGACATTTTCCAAAGCTGATGAAAGAGGTCAGGGCAGAGTAAAGAAGCTCCAGGAATTCCAAGGAGGAAAAATACAAAGAAAAGTACTCAGCAGGGGGCTAAGGTAGAGAAGGCGTCATATCATAAAGATCTGTTGATGTGATTTTTGTCTAACGGAATAAACTCCAGCGAAATACAGGGAAGAGCCACAACGTTTTTGAGAAACTGCTTTCGTGAACAAGGAAAAATGACTCAGAGAGGGCAGAACCAAGAAACCAAAGGGTAGAGCAAATATCAAATTAACAGTCCCAGGGATTACATAGAGTATGTACCCTAATGAGAGGGGAAGGCATGAGGGAGTTTCTGGGGTCATCTTACAATTCCACTTAATACATTAGGTAATTCTAGGTATATTTAAGGGAAAATAATAGAAATACTATACAAACTCTTCCAGCAAAATGTAGAGGAAGGAATACTTCCCAACTCATTTTATGAGGCCAACATTACTCTGAAACCAAAATTAAGAAGACATTACCAGAAAACTACAGAGCAAAATTTTCCGTGAACGAAGATGTAAAAATTCTTCACAAAATTTGAGCAAACTGACTGAAATAATATATCAAAAATAATACATCATGACCAAGAGAAGTTTATCCCAGGAATGCAAGGTTGATTTAAATATTCAAAAGCCATTCAGTAGAATTCACAATATTAAAAGACTTAACACCACAAACCATATGATTATTTCAATAGATGAAAAGAAAGTGATAAAAGTTTAATTCTATTCATGATTAAAGCGTGCATGCGCACACACATAATTTACCTAATTTACACACACACACACACACACACACACACACACACACACACACACACAGTAAATTAGGATTTAGAAAGGGACTTCCCTAATCCCCAAACTACAGTTAACTTTTATACTGAATGGTGAAATTCTGTAAACTCCACTCTTGAGTTAGGAAAGAAGAGAAAACTACCCAATTTTATTCAGTAGTGTACTGGAAGTTCCAGGCAATACAATAAGAAATAAAAGTTACGAGGATTGAAAAGGAAGAAGTAAAACTGCAACTATCCTCAGATAATACAACTGTATACGCAGAAAAACTGGAAGAAAAAAAAATCCTACAGAAAAACTATTAGAATAAATAAATTCAGCAAAGTTGATGGGTGAAAGGTAAATATGTTAAAATCAATTCTATTTCTAAATAGTAGTAACAATTAAAAATGATTAATAATATCAAGGGAATACACACATATGGATAAAAATAATAAATGATATGCAAGGCTTGTATACAGAAAACTCATTATTGAGAGAAATTAAAGAAGATTAAAATAACTAAGAGCTACATTTTATTCAAAGATGAAAAACTTGATATTATTACAATGTCAATTTCCCCCCAAATGATCTATAGAATCAATACAATCTCAATTAAAATTCCAGCAGGATTTTTTGGTGGAAGTTGACAAATTTAGAAAGTCAAAGGATCAAGAATAGTCAGGACGATTTTCAAGGAAAAAACATTTAGAATACTTACACTGCCAATATCAAGACTTATTACAAAGCTACAGTAATTAACTTTGTGATTTTGGGGAGAAATCAACAGACCAAAGGAACAGAATAGTGTTCCAGAACAGACCCACGTGTAGAGACAGTTGATTTATGATAAAGGTGACCAGGCAGAGCAGTGGGTAAAGGATGAGGTATTCCATAAGTGGTGATGACTCAAATGGATATCCTTATATTTTTAAAAAAGTCTTGACCTCCGTACCTCATAATCTAAACAAAAATAAATTCCAGCTGGATTAAAGATCTAAAAGT
The DNA here is from genome assembly GCF_949987515.2 of Delphinus delphis. Lineage (NCBI taxonomy): Eukaryota > Metazoa > Chordata > Mammalia > Artiodactyla > Delphinidae > Delphinus > Delphinus delphis. The sequence continues at coordinate 16,539,770 of NC_082692.2, read as the reverse complement.
AAAAGGCAAAATCATAAAATCTAAGAGTACCTTTTGCGGGGAGGGTATCTTCATGACAATGTGGGGAAGGTAATCTTAAACAGGACCCAAAAAAACACTAAAACAAGAAGAAAAATATTGATAAATTCTGCATAAAATTAAGAATGCTCTTCAAAAGGCACCATTAAAAGAGTGCAAAGACTGGTTATAGAATGGAAGGTACTTAGATTACCATGACCAACAATGGACTTCTATTCAGAAAACAAATAATTCCTATAAATCAGAGGAAGGAACGGGGGAGGAAACAAACAAGACAGGTAAGCCAAGAGATAAAGAGGCAAAGGTGTGAACAGGCACTTCATGAAAAAGTGTATCCAAATCTCCAATAAACATATAAAAGGTATTCAGTATCAATAGTTGACAGGGAGATATAAAAACCACAATTAGATTACATTACAGGATTTCCCTGGTGGTGCAGTGGTTAAGAATCCGCCTGCCTATGCAGGGGACACGGGTTCAAACCCTGGTCTGGGAAGATCCCACATGCCGCGGAGCAACTAAGCCCGTGCACCACAACTACTGAGCCCCTGTGCCACAACTACTGAAGCCCACGTGCCTAGAGCCCATGCTCCGCAACAAGAGAAACCACCGCAATGAGAAGCACACGCACCACAACGAAGAGTAGGTCCCGCTCGCCCCAACTAGAGAAAGCCCATGTGTGGCAACAAAGACCCAACATAGCCCCCCCCACAAAAAAAGATTACATTACATTCCCATCAGAATGGTTACTAATAAAAATACACTGCCAACTGCTGGCAAGAATACAGAGTCACTGGCATTTTTAGATATACTGCCGCTGGAACTCTAAATTCAACTAGTTGGGAAGACTATTGGGCAGCATCTAGTAGAGCAGAGTAACTGTATTTCCTATGATCCAGCAATTACACTCCTAGCTAAACACCCAGCAGAAATGTTTACATACACGAGTCAAATAAAAGATACAAGCAGGAAAGCTGACAGCTGTATTAGTTGCAATACTAACAATGGAATGTTGAAAAGACCCAATTCTTCTTTCACATTAGGATGGACAAATTGTGATTTGCATAATGGAATACTATATAGCAAAGAAAATGAATGAGATACAGCTACTAGCAAAAACAGACTACTCTCACCAACACAATGTTAAACTTAAAAACCCAACATTCAAACACTGATGAATTCTTTCATTTATATGAAGTTTAAAAACAGGTCAAACTAATATGTCAGAATGAGGGATAGTGGTTTCTGTTGGGAAATAGGAGAGGATAGTAAAGAGAAAGGCATGATGGGGACCTCTGGGGTACTGCTAATGTCCTATTTCTTGATCAGACTGAGGGTTACATGGAAGTATTCACTTTATGAAAACATACAGCTGTACACTTTTCTGCAGGTATTTTGAAGTTTAAAAACTTTTTTTATTAAAGAAGTTTAAAAAAGAATGAATTAGACTATAAGGACAATAGAACGGTAGTTGTTAAGGAGCTGGGGATGGAGAGTAGACAACTACAAAAAAAATAAAAGGGAGTTTGGCAGGGGGGCCTGATGGAACCATTCTGTATCTTGATTGTGGGACCAGTTACACTAGTGAATGCTTTCATCAAAATTCAAAGAACTATATGCTGGAAAGAGGTAATTTTGCTGAATGCAAATTATACGTCAATAGAAATTGTAATTTAGATATAAAATTAGTTCATTTGATTTCTTTTTATGTTTATGAAAAATTAATGGTAGCACACAATTTGTTTTGGTAATCAGAAACAAAGCAGAAAATTTTCAGTGAAAAAAATTCTACTTCCTCTTAAGGCTTACTAATATTTTTTCATCTTGGGCCAATGAATCTAGAAACTAAATGTTTGTTTGAGGTCATTAATTTCTGGTGCATTCTGGGAAACAGTTTGCCTTTACTGGCTCTCAAACTTTTTCACATTTATTTTAGGTCATCTTATTCTAATATATCTATGAACATGTAAGGAGGAAATTAAATTAAGGTTCACTGTGAAAGCAACAGACATCTGAAATAGACAGACAGCATCATATCTATCCCATGGAAAAGTAGGAAAACCAGGGGACCCTCAGAAAGTAACACATTATGAAAAGCATCTCTTAAGAAGCAGGGAAGCCTCCTTTGCTCACAAATATTTAAGTTTTGCCTTATTGTGAAAGACCCAAGGCTTTATCCTATAAACAGTTAGTACTAGATAGTAGTTTAAAAAATTTTCCCCGTGTCATCTGAACCTCACTCTTCAAGAGAAAAAAAAAAAGGTAGTATTATAGTTGCCTAAGGTCATTTAATGTACCAAGGTCTCCCTGCCCCTGACCCCAACTGGGAACAAACATTCCGTATTTCGTAACTTAAGGGTTGGTTATACCATGAGCTAGTTGTGTTAAGGCAGGCAACACAGCTGCATTTTTATAGCTGTTGGCTAAATATAATACCTTACAAGAAAAGTATCTTACCACTTGCGCTGGAACTTGCTCCATTTTTGCAGCGGGAGTTCCTGGTCTTGGGTAAAATTGGTTAATAAAGAGACTTGGAAATTTGTACTCTTCAACAAGTTTCACTGTTTCTTGAAAATCTTGGTCTGTTTCTCCAGGAAAACCACAGATAATGTCTGTAGCAATAGTTATTCCAGGAACTCTAGAAAATAATAAAACAAAAATGTACAAAGTTGACTACAGTCCATAATTATTCTATTTCCTTGACATTTTAAATACCACTATTCCTTTAAAATTAAATTTTTAGGAAAGGGACATTTGCAAACAGTTTTAAAATGCCCTAAATATTAAAAGTTTATGGAAAACACGGCCCCCTATCATCCTCAGGAAATACCCATTTTAAAAAATTTCAGATGTTTCTTCATCCTTCTATATTTTAATATTGATGCTTATTCTATTTCTAGACTTATTGACTATTAGGCAATATTTGCAGACTTCAATGAGGATTCAGCTCTTTAAACTACTCTATCCTTCCCCTTCCAACATAATCACTGCTCAATTTTTAGTTAAATTGATAGTGTTAATAGTATTTCCATTGGTATAAATGCTGAGATATTGTTCACTTTCACAGCCAACTGGTATACTATCAATAAGTTTTCTTTTGCCACGTTTAATTTTTCCTAGAGTTAATAATTGCATTTTTTAAAAAAAATGCTTAATATTCTATGTACCTATGTAAATGTTTTCCAGAAGATCCATCAGTTCTATCAAAAACCAATACTACTTTCTAAACTCTCAGTGTACTATATAATTTACCAGTTCCATTTTTCTCTCTGGAAATGCCACTCCTAACTTTCTTCAAGTATGTGCTGCTTTCAAAATGAACCAGCTATCATCCTTGAATGTGGTTCCTTGGTTTTCTTTCCAACCCCCCCCCTTTTTTTTCTGGATCCTATGTCTTCCTAATTCTTGACTATTCTATTCTCCTTAATTCTGCTGGAGCATTCTTTCAGAAGCTTCATCAAAGAGTGGCAGGGAAATTTTGTTGTTATTGTTTTAGCATCTCTGAACATGTCTTAATCCACACACAACTGACTGATAGTGTGGGGTGCATAGCCCTCCAAAATGAAAAGTATTACCCATCAGAATTTTGTATTGTTCCCTTTTTTTATTTAAGTTGGCAAGGTTGAGACAAGATGTCCAGATCCACTCTGATGCAAACTTCTTTACAAGTGCCCCACTATCTTTTTGAAAGCTTTTAGGCTACTAATTTTTTTCAATGTTTTTAAATTTCATGATAGTAGGTCTTGGATTAAGTACTGAAATATTTGTACAGGGTACAATCTGGAGACCCATGGTCTATAGGTCTAATTTTATGCTATTTTTAAAATCATTTTCCTCTCTCTGCAACTCCTCTCCTTGGAATGTTGAAACTACAGGATTGACCCTCTAAGCTGCTCCACTATTATTTTCCATCTTGTGCTTTTGTTACACTTTCTGAAAGATTTACTTGTTTATCTTCCAATGCTTCTATTGAAAAAATTAATTGTTTATCATATTTTAAATTTCTAAGAGCTCTTCCTCATTTTCCAGTTTTCCTTTTCACAGCTTACTGTTTTTAGAGATGCAACATCTTTTCTTAACTCTTTGAGGATACCAATTACAGTTTATCCACAATCTTTCCTTTGCTCACTATAACTGTATCTATTTCCTCTGGGTTCTTGGATTTGGTCCCTTTCATTCATGACTAAGACCTGCCGTAATAAATAGTGACTCTTGCTGCCCTTTAATACTTAAGAATAAAGCACTAAAAGCTTTTCATCAGAGTGACTGGGTAACAAGCTCCATTTGTTTTTCAACAGGTCCATATGTTAGCATCCTGGAAGTCATTCCTCTTTGGCCATTGAGTTTCTCCACAAGTATGCTACAATATTCTGTGTGAAAGAATGACAAATTTATTTTAAAAAATATTTCTTTCTTGATTTCTGCTTAGTCTCACCCAGCTATTAACTTGACTGAACTTTAATTAGTAAGGGAAGTTCCAAGGTCTGGAACTTTTCTATCTGATGCTAAATAGAAAATGAGACAATATACATACAGAAAAATCGAACAGTATATTTGGAAAAAAATTATTTAAAAAAATTTTATCATTTTATAAAATTTTTTTTCTCTTTTAAGGATAATTATCAAAATTATTGTTGAAAACCATAAAAAATATACTTTTACAGTAAATGGTAAATAAAAAGACTATTTTCTAGACTAACTAAAGCATGTGAAATAGAATTATATTAATAACTTCAATTAGCAATTTTTTACAGTTGACTTACAACTATTTCTGAACAAAAGAAATCCACACCTAAAAATAAAAGTAATGGATCACAGCAGAAGTGACAGAGAAGAGACCATCTCCCCTAAGAAATTAGGGAAAAAAAAAAAAAAATCTGAGAAATTGCCTGTGAAACACTGCAGCGACAAAGACAATAGGTTATTGTTCCAGGCTATGAATTGGAATGAACTTGGCACTAGATTATGGGGTATTCCCAAAGGAAAGTACCTTACTGATCCTCCCCCCGCCTCACCCCACATCCTTCTTGATCCAATGTAGTTGAGTTCAGTATTATGTAACAACTGCTTACTTTGGCCTTAAAGTCCATAGCGAAAAAGAAAAGACAAACCTTTACAGTAGTCATCATAAATGTTAAGGAAGGGGATGTTCAATGTATAAATATATTTGATAATCTACACAAAAAGGTGACCAATAACAGAGGTGGGGATAGGACACTATGAATTCGTGAAAGACCTAAGTTAGTATTTAAAAGTAAAAGCAGTTTAAGTTTCAAAGTATATAAACTGATTACCCAAAAAATGTTTTCAAAGTAGAGACTACACTTTAATATTGAAGCTCATCTATACATTGATTTTGTATATGCAAATCATGCTACTTAGGTTCTTCAAAATAACTGGGTTCCTTAGATGAACCAAATAAAATATCTCATATTTACACTGCTAATTTGCTTATTAGTAAATATTCTCTTCAGTTCATAAGAAAAATCAAAAATGTTTGAAGTGGACCAAATTCTAAACTAATTGCATGCATATGATTTAAGTGGCTATAAGGAAATTTTAAGGGGTGTAAAATAGAATATTAATCCAAATATTTAATATGCTACTTGTGAGTAAATGCTGTTTTTTGAGACGATATGAATTTTCAAATTACTAAATTTTTTTTTTTTTTTTTTTTGCGGTACGCGGGCCTCTCACGCCTCTCTCGTTGTGGAGCACAGGCTCCAGACGCGCAGGCTCAGAGGCCATGGCTCACGGACCTAGCCGCTCCGCGGCATGTGGGATCTTCCCAGACCGGAGCACCCGAACCCATAAAATTTTAAAAAATGATCATTTCCACAAATTTATTGAAGCTGTGAGTCTAATAAATATAATTACTAGGTATTATGTCTTTTTAAGATTTAAAAGACCTTCTATATTTACATTTTCATAGTAGTATTAATTCTGCAGGAATGATGAAAATGAAAATGTCCAATTAGCTTAAATATGAGAAGTCTTGACCCATTTTTTTCTGACTTATACTTGCTATTTACTTGAAAAAAGAGTTCATTAAATAACTTGGGAATGGAATTAATGAGAAAGTTTCCAATTATGCATATGAATTGAGGTGTATGATTAGTTATGAAAATCAATCAGGGACATGTAAGTAGACTACTACCTATTTGCTGGCACTAGGCCAGCATTTAAGAAAGCCCCAAATATCTTAAAATACTTAATTATTCACCTTGACTAAAAATACATACATATATACACGCCATACTGTATTTGAAATACTACAAAAAATGTTGTACTTTAATACACCTCAAGACTTTCACTTGCAATTTGGTGTTTCACTGGCAAAAATATAAAAAGGATGATTCTATTTCATTCTTTAGATCAATAAATTATGAGCTTCAAATTCCACATGTGAAAAAAGTGAGACTAAAACACACACTATCTGCCTCAAAAGAAAGCGGTAAAAATGATCAGAAAAAGGATCAGACTTATTAAAATTATTAGGCATAAACAAAACACATGATTAAAAGAAACATTTTTTAGTCCTATAGAGATTAATTCCAGGACAATTACTCCACAATTTCATGGAAGCTAAACTGGAAGTAGAAAGGGAATAAAAAGTATCTTGAATGGAATGAAAATAAAAATATACCATATCTAAATATATGGGATGCAGCTAAATCAGTGCTTAGAAAGAAATTTATAGATTTAAATGTCTGTGTTAGAGAGAGGTAAACAATAATCTAAGCTTCCACCTTAAGAAGTTTTAAAACAGGAGCAAATCAAACCCAAAGTAAAATAAAGGAAATAATAAAGGCAAAAGAAGAAGTCAATAAAATAGAAAATAGAGAGAAAACAATAAAAGTAAGGTGCACCTTTAAAACTAATTAATAAAATTACTAAACTAGTAGACTGACAAGAAAAGAGAAGACACAAATGACCGACTTCAGGCATGAAGGAGGGGACAGCACTACAGTTGTTATCAACATTAAAAGGATACTAAGGGTATATTGTAAGCAATTTTAAGCCAATAAATTAAAAACTTAGATGAAACAGGAAAATTCTTTGAAAGGCATAAATTATAAAAACTGAAGAAGAAGCAGAAAATCTGCATAGCCTTTTATCTATTACAAAAATTGAATTTGTAATTCGAAATACTGTCACCAAAGAAAACAACACAAAACAATGGAGGCATGCAGGCCCAGATGACGTCACATTTAAGAGAGAATAAAACTAATCCTACAGAGACTATTTCTTTCGTTTTTTTTTTTTTTTTGGCCATGCAGCTTGCTTCGGGATCTTAGTTCCCCAACCATGGATCGAACCTGGGGACCTGGCAGGGAGAGACCCGAGTCCTAACCATGGACTGCCAGGGAATTCCCAGAGACTGTTTCAAAAATAGATGAGAAACTCATTTTACAAGTCCAGCAATAGTAGCCTGTATGAAAACCAGAGAAAGAGATGGAAATAATTCCAGACCAATAATGCTCATGAACTCAGAGACAAAAATTCTTAACAGAAGATAAGCAAAGTGAGCCTCAAAACACATAAAAAGTATTGTATATCATGACCGTGTTTTTAATCTCAGAAACGCAAGGGTTGGTATGATGTGCAAATATCAATTAATGCAATAAGCCATATGAAAAGAATAAAGGATAAAAACCCCATGGTGACATTAGTACATGCAGAAAACTCAGTTTACAAGTCCAGCACCCATTCATGATAAAAACTCTCAGTGAAGAAAGAACAGAAGGAAACTACTGCAATCTAATAAAGGACCTACAGCTATTATCATATTTATTGGTGAAAGACTAAATGCTTTTCCATTAAGAATAGTAACAAGGCAGAGAATTCTGTTCTCACTTCTTCAAAATATTAGTGGAGTAGAATATTATAATCAGTGCAGAAAAGCAAGAGAAAGAAACGAAAAGCATACAGATTGAAAAGGAAAAAGTCTTTTTTTTTTTTGCAAGTAACATAATCTCATACATAGAAAATCTAAGGAATCTAATGAATCTACTAGAATAAATGAGTTCACCAAAGCTAAGGATCAACATATAAAAATCAACTGTATTTTCTACTGTATAGCACAGGTGACTATGCTCAATACTATTTAACAACCTAAATGGGAAAAGAATTTGAAAAAGAACAGATACAGGTATATGTATAACTGAATCACTTTGCTGTACACCTGAAACTATCGAAACACTGTTAATCAGCTATACTCCAATATAAAGTAAAAAGTTAAAAAAAATCAATTGTGTTTTTATATATTAGTAATGAATAATGAGAAAGTGAAATCAAGAAAGCAGTTCCATTCACAACAGCATAAAAATACTTAAGAATAAATTTGAGCATAGAAACAGATCAAGAGTTTCTTAAAATTTGCTGAGAGAAATAAAAGAACAGCTAAATAAATTGAAAAATATATCATTTTCATGGATTGGAAGATTATACTGTTGTTAAGATGGTTAGTCTCTTCAAATCAATACTAAGATTCAGTGCAAAAAAAGAACTACCATATGACCCAGCAATCCCACTACTGGGCATATACCCGGAGAAAATCGTAATTCAAAAAGAGTCATGTACCACAACGTTCATTGCAGAACTATTTACAATGGCCAGGACATGGAAGCCACCTAAGCGTCCACAGGCAGATGAATGGATAAAGAAGATGTGGCACATATATACAATGGAATATTACTCAGCCATGAAAAGAAACGAAATTGCATTACTTGTAGTGAGGTGGATGGACCTAGAGTCTGTCATACAGAGTGATGTAAGTCAGAAAGAGAAAAACAAGTGCCCTATGCTAACACATATATATGGAATCTAAAAAAAGAAAAATGGTTCTGAAGAACCTAGAGGCAGGACAGGAATAAAGATGCAGATGTAGAGAATGGACTTGAGGACACGGGGAGGGGGAAGGGGAAGCTGGGATGAAGTGAGAGAGTGGCATGGACGTATATACACTACCAAGTGTAAAATATTTAGCTAGTGGGAAGCAGCCACATAGCACAGGGAGATCAGCTCTGTGCTCTGTGACTGCCAAGAGGGGTGGGATAGGGAAGGTGGGAGGGAGACGCAAGAGTGAGGGGATATGGGGATACATGTATATGTATAGCTGATTCACTCTGTTATATAGCAGAAACTAACACAACACTGTAAAGCAATTATACTCCAATAAAGATGTTTAAAAAAATAAATAAATAATTAAGAAAAAAGATTCGGTGCAACTACTATCAAAATATTTCAGGATGTTTTTCTGTAGAAAACATTGACAAGCTGATTCTGAATTTATACGGAAATGTAAAGGACCTAAAATAGCCAAAACAATTTTGAACAAGAACAAAGTTAGTGGAATGGATGAACCTGACTTAAAAGACTTACTACAAAGCTACACTATCAAGACAGTGTGGTAGCAGTATAATGACAGATCAGTGGAACAGCATAGAGTCCAAAAATACACCCATACATTTATGGTTCATTTTCAACAAAACTGCCAAGGCAATTCAATGAGGGCAGGTGACAGTGTTTTCAATAAATGGTGCTGGAGCAATTGGATACCATATGCCCACCCCCCAAAAAAACTTATTAGTATGATACAAATAGATGGAGAGATATACCATGTTCTTGGATTGGAAGAATCAACATTGTGAAAATGACTCTACTACCCAAAGCAATCTATAGATTCAATGCAATCCCTATCAAACTACCACTGGCATTTTTCACAGAACTAGAACAAAAAATTTTGCAATTTGTATGGAAACACAAAACACCCCAAGTAGCCAAAGCAATCTTGAGAACGAAAGAAGGAACTGGAGGAATCAGGCTCCCTGACTTCAGACTATACTACAAAGCTACAGTTATCAAGACGGTATGGTACTGGCACAAAAAACAGAAAGATAGATCAATGGAACAGGATAGAAAGCCCAGAGATAAACCCATGCACATATGGACACCTTATCTTTGATAAAGGTGGCAGTAATGTACAGTGGAGAAAGGACAGCCTCTTCAATAAGTGGTGCTGGGAAAACTGGACAGGTACATGTAAAAGTATGAGATTAGATCACTCCCTAACACCATACACAAAAATAAACTCAAAATGGATTAAAGACCTAAATGTAAGGCCAGAAACTATCAAACTCTTAGAGGAAAACATAGGCAGAACACTCTATGACATAAATCACAGCAAGATCCTTTCTGACCCACCTCCTAGAGTAATGGAAATAAAAACAAAAATAAACAAATGGGACCTAATGAAACTTCAAAGCTTTTGCACAGCAAAGGAAACCATAAACAAGACAAAAAGACAACCCTCAGAATGGGAGAAAATATTTGCAAATGAAGCAACCGACAAAGGATTAATCTCCAAAATTTACAAGCAGCTCATGCAGCTCAATATCAAAAAAACAAACAACCCAATCCAAAAATGGGCAGAAGACCTAAATAGACATTTCTCCAAAGAAGATATACAGACTGCCAACAAACACATGAAAGAATGCTCAACATCATTCATCATTAGAGAAATGCAAATCAAAACTACAATGAGATATCATCTCACACCAGTCAGAATGGCCATCATCAAAAAATCTAGAAACAATAAATGCTGGAGAGGGTGTGGAGAAAAGGGGAACACTCTTGCACTGCTGGTGGGAATGTGAATTGGTTCAGCCACTATGGAGAACAGTATGGAGGTTCCTTAAAAAACTAAAAATAGAACTACCATATGATCCAGCAATCCCACTACTGGGCATATACCCTGAGAAAACCAAAATTCAAAAAGAGTCATGTACCAAAATGTTCATTGCAGCTCTATTTACAATAGCCCGGAGATGGAAACAACCTAAGTGCCCATCATCGGATGAATGGATAAAGAAGATGTGGCACATATATACAATGGAATATTACTCAGCCATAAAAAGAAACGAAATTGAGCTATTTGTAATGAGGTGGATAGACCTAGAGTCTGTCATACAGAGTGAAGTAAGTCAGAAAGAAAAAGACAAATACTGTATGCTAACACATATATATGGAATTTAAGAAAAAAAAAAATGTCATGAAGAACCTAGGGGTAAGGCAGGAATAAAGACGCAGACCTCCTAGAGAACGGACTTGAGGTTATGGGGAGGGGGAAGGGTGAGCTGTGACAGGGCGAGAGAGAGTCATGGGCATATACACACTAACAAACGTAGTAAGGTAGATAGCTAGTGGGAAGCAGCCGCATGGCACAGGGATATTGGCTCGGTGCTTTGTGACAGCCTGGGGGGGTGGGATAGGGAGGGTGGGAGGGAGGGAAACGCAAGAGGGAAGACATATGGGAACATATATTTATGTACGACTGATTCACTTTGTTATAAAGCAGAAACTAACACACCATTGTAAAGCAATTATACCCCAATAAAGATGTTAAAAAAAAAATAGTAATGACAATAAAGGTGGTTGTTGATCATTGCTTGAACTGAAGACTAACGTGAATAAAAAAAAGCAATTTCTTTAAAAAAAAAAAACTTATTAGACCCTTACTTTACCTTATATTATACACAAAAAGTACTTCTATATGAATCATAGATATAAATGTAAGAGCTAGAATTACTAAACTTCCAGAAGAAAATCTTTGTGACTTGAGTAAGGAGAAGATTTCTTAGCTATAACACCAACACCAAAAGCACAATGTATGGAAAAAAATTGGATAAACTGGTAAATTGGACTTATTGAAAACACACCATTAAGAAAACAAAAAGAGAAGCCATAGACTGGGAAAAAGTATTTGCATATCATGTATCTGATAAAAAGATTTGTATATTTTGTATACAAAATATTTTAAGAACTCTTATGTCTCACCAATAGGAAGACAACACAACCGTACAATGGGCAAAGGATTTTAACACTTAACTAAAGAAGATATATGAATAGTTAATAAGTGCATAAAACATTGCCCAAAGTCGTTAATAATCAGGGCAATGCAAGTTAAAACCTTGTAAGATGCCACATACCCAGGAGAATGGCTATATTGAAAAAACACTAGAAAACAACAGACATCGATGTGCATATTGAGAAACCGGAACCCTTATCCATCGTAGGTGGGACTTCAAAATGGTGCAGTTACTTTGGGAAATGGTTTGGCAATTGTTTGAAAAGTTAAATACACACTTACTGTGACTAAGAAAGTCTACTCCTAGCTATATACACAAGAGAAATTAAAACATATGTCCACACAAGGACTTGTATGTGGATTTTTACAGCAGCACTCTTCATAATAGCTTCAACCTACAAACAGTCCAAGTGTCTATCAACTGGTGAATGGATAAACAAAATGTGACATACCCATACAATGGAAATTTACTTACAAATAAAAGAGAACCAACTAATGATACATGCACCAACATGGATGAACCCTGAAAACATCCTAAGAAGGAAGACACAAAGGATTACTTAGTGCTTCCATTTACATGAAATTTCTACAAGAAGCAAAACTAGAGAGACAGAAAACTGATCAGTGGTTGCCTGGGCCTGGGAGCAGGGATTCACTCCAAACAGGCATTAGGAAACTCTGTGTCATAACCAAAGCGTTCTAAAACTGACTTGTGACGATGCTTGCACAAATGTATACACTCACTAAAAATCTTCAAACATACTCTTACACTGGGTGCTTATTGGATGGTATCTGAATTATACCCACAGCAACCCTCTTAAAAGTGAAAGAAACAAAACTAGAACAAAAAACGTCTTTCTAAAGACAGAGAGATAGTTATGCAATCCTCCGTAACAGCGGTCCCCAACCTTTTTGGCCCCAGAGACCAGTTTCATGGAAGGGAATTTTTCCACGGATGTGGGTGGGGGGCGGGGGACGGCGTGGGGGATGGTTCAGGCGGTAATGCGAGCGATGGGGAGCGGCAGACGAAGCTTCCCTGCTCGCCCGTCGCTCACCTCCGGCTGTGCGGCCCGATTCCCAACAGGCCGAGGACCGCCAGGGGTTGGGAACCCCTGCTCCAGAACATACTTTATTCTAAGAAGTCCTACTAGCTAAGCTTTTGACAAAGCATACTCCAAGAATTAAATACGGCCAAACAGGGGCAAAAGGCAAAGATAATAAAAGGTAAGGTTAAGGTTGAAAGGGAATTATGTTCAGAGCCTGCCATTAGGAAGGACTAGAAGGAGGAAAACTTGGACTTATTTCCCAACTCCTGATTTATGACAATGAGCAATCATTCTGTTCACACCGAAGAGGAAATTTAGGGAGAAACAATACGACCTCTTCAAATAAAGTTAAGACACCTTTCAGCAGCTTTAAATTTATTTTCATAATTTTACGAAGAAATTCTTAAAGGACCTGAGCTGAAAACAGAAAAAGCCCTGCAACATTTAGATAAGGGTTGAAAAGCCATAATGAGTCACTAGGACAAAGAAAGACTGGTGTGGCTTGGGAGTTCATCCCTAATTTTTTAACATGGATATCTGGGAGAAAACTCTTCCCATGTGTAACTGAGGGGCTCTGCCACTAACTAGCTGCATGCTCTTGGGCAAATTACTTATTTAGCACTAGTATGCTTCAGTTTCCTTTTCTATAAAATAAGAATAGTAAAAGTATTCACAGATAAGAGGACTAATGAGTTAACATATAGACTAGTTGCTCAGGACAGTGCCTGCTACGTACTGCCTGACATGTTTTAGCTATTATTATTGTAACCCTGACAGAGAGATGATAACAACAACTACCATTTACTATATAATACTAAGTGCCACGCAATATGTGAACAACTTACACCTTATTTAATACAACCTCCACATAAGATAGATTCTATTTTGTCCCTGTGGGAAATAGGGAACGCACCATTAGGGAAATAAGATTCAAAAAGCTGGAAGAAATTGCCAATCATCACAGAATCACTAAATGGTAAAGGAAGGATCAGTCTTATCTCTTATCTGTGTCACTTAGGTACTCATCTCATTGGTGTACACACTTGAGCAAACCTTAACGAACAGAAAACTGTGTATAGAACTGCTCTTTTAAGTTACCTTCTAAGTAAAAACTTGTCTGAGCTATTTTAACTTTATTCTTTTAGTTTTATTTAGTTTTACTTTATTTTTAGTTGTGAACTTATACTGAACAGTTTTGATTTGTGCAGTTGTTTTTAACATAATTAGACTTCCAGAAACAAACTCAGTTCTGGTGTAATTCCTTCGTTAGATACTTTTGGACTTTTGTCAGGAGGCACTGAAGCTGGAATATTGTTCATATCTAGAGCACTTTAGAATTTCTTATACTTTATACATAAATCACTTCACCATGTCAGTGTCTTCTAATTTTTTTGTGATGAAGAATATCAAACTGATCATGTCATGTCAACTTTGTTTTTGTGTCTTTTATACTCTGATCATGCACTCCTGCTAAAATTTTCTACTAACACTGATCAACGCTACCAGATACAAAAGAAATGTGAGCAGAAATAGGTGCTACGCGTGTAACAGAAGGAGAAGAGTCCAGGTTCAAGGGAGCTCTTGTTCCCCATTTCTGTTAGTCTCTTAAGGAACACAAAAGCAAGCTGGCGTCTATTAAGCACGTACTGTACGCCAGCTGCTATTATAAATGCTTTACATTCATTACTTTACTTGCTCTTCACAGCAGACCAGGAAGGGATGTGTTGTCATCCCTATTCTGTGACAGAGGGACCTGAAGCTCAGGAAACTAAGATAATCTGTGAAAGTGTGGCTAGAAAATGGGGACCCAAATCTGTCGGGATTTAAATCTGATTTCTTTCTAGTGGTACTATTACTGCTTCCTCTCTCTGAGCCACCTGTAAATAGGAATGATTACATCTACCTATTTGTTGATGAGTGATGATAATGATCAAAAAAAATGTTAGCAGGTAACCATTTAGGTTTTATTTATTTATAACATCTTTATTGGAGTATAATTGCTTTACAATGGCATGTTAGTTTCTGCTTTATAACAAAGTTAATCAGCTATATATATATGTACATACCCATATCTCTTCCCCCTTGGATCTCCTTCCCTCCCACCCTCCATATCCCACCCCTTTAGGTGGTCACAAAGCACCAAGCTGATCTCCCTGTGCTATGTGGCTGCTTCCCACTAGCTATCGGTTTTACATTTGGTAGTGTATATATGTCCATGCCACTCTCTCACTTTGTCCCAGCTCACACTTCCCCCTCCCCGTGTCCTCAAGTCCATTCTCTAGGAGGTATGCGTCTTTATTCCCAGCCTGTCCCTAGGTTCTTCATGCCCATTTTTTTTTTTAGATTCCATATATATGTGTTAGCATAGGGTACTTGTTTATCTCTTTCTGACTTACTTCACTCTGTATGACAGACTCTAGGTCCATCCACCTCACTACAAATAACTGAATTTTGCTTCTTTTTATGGCTGAGTAATATTCCATTGTATATATGTGCCACATCTTCCTTATCCATTCATCTGTCGATGGACACTTAGGTTGCTTCCATGTCCTGTCTATTGTAATAAGTTATGCAATGAACATTGTGGTACATGACTCTTTTCGAATTATGGTTTTCCCAAGGTATGTGCCCAGTAGTGGGATTGCTGGGTCATATGGTAGTTCTATTTATAGTTTTTTAAGGAACCCCCATACTGTTCTCCCTAGTGGCTTTATCAATTTACATTCCCACCAACAGTGCAAAAGGGTTCCCTTTTCTCCACACCCTCCCCAGCACTTATTGTTTGTTGATTTTTTGATGATGGCCATTCTGAAGGGTGTGAGATGATATCTCATTGTAGTTTTGATTTGCATTTCTCTAATGATTAATGATGTTGAGCATCCTTTCATGTGTTTGTTGGCAATCTGTATATCTTCTTTGGAAAAATGTCTATTTAGGTCTTATGCCCATTTTTGGATTGGGTTGTTTGTTTTTTTGATATTGAGCTGCATGAGCTGCTTATAAATTTTGGAGATTAGTCCTTTGTCAGTTGTTTCATTTGCAAATACTTTCTCCCATTCTGAGGGTTGTCTTTTTGTCTTGTTTATGGTTCCCTTTGCTGTGCAAAAGCTTTCAAGTTTCATTAGGTCCCATTTGTTTATTTTTGTTTTCATTCCCATTACTCTAGGGGGTGGGCCAAAAAGGATCTTGTTGAGATTTCTGTCATAGAGTGTTCTGCCTATGTTTTCCTCTAAGAGTTTGATAGTGTCTGGCCTTACATTTAGGTCTTTAATCCATTTTGAGTTTATTTTTGTGTATGCTGTTAGGGAGTGTTCTAATTTCCTTCTTTTACATGTAGCTATCCAGTTTTCCCAGCACCACTTATGGAAGAGGCTGTCTTTTCTCCATTGTATATTCTTGCCCTCTTTTTCTATAATAAGGTGACCATATGTGTGTGGGTTTATCTCTGGGCTTTCTATCCTGTTCCATTGATCTATATTTCTGTTTTTGTGCCAGTATCATACTGTCTTGATTACTAGAGCTTTGTAGAATAGTCTGAAGTCTGGGAGCCTGATTCCTCCAGCTCCGTTTGTCTTTCTCAAGATTGCTTAGGCTATTTGGGGTCTTTTGTGTTTCCATGCAAACTGTGAAATATTTTGTTCTAGTTCTCTGAAGAATGCCAGTGGTAGTTTGACAGGGATTGCACTGAATCTGTAGATTGCTTTGGGTAGTAGAGTCATTTTCACAATGTTGATTCTTCCAATCCAAGAACATGGTGTATCTCTCCATCTCCTTATATCATCTTTAATTTCTCTCATCAGTGTCTTATAGTTTTCTGCATACAGGTCTTTTGTCTCCTTAGGTAGGTTTATTCCTACGTATTTTATTCTTTTTGTTGCAATGGTAAATGGCAGTGTTTCCTTAATTTCACTTTCAGATTTTTCATCCTAAGTGTATACAAATGCAAGAGATTTCTGTGCATTAATTTTGTATCCTGGTACTTTAACAAATTCACTGATTAGCTCTAGTAGTTTTATGGTAGCATCTTTAGTATTCTCTATGTATAGTATCATGTCATCTGCAAACAGTGACAGCTTTACTTCTTCTTTTCCAATATGGATTCCTTTTATTTCTTGTTCTTCTCTCACTGCTGTGGCTAAAACTTCCAAAACAATGTTAAATAATAGTGGGGAGAGTGGGCAACCTTGTCTTGTTCCTGATCTTAGTGGAAATGGTTTCAGTGTTTCCCCATTGAGGACGATGTTGGATGTGGGTTTGTCATATATGGCCTTTATTAAGTTGAGGAAAGTTCCCCCTATGCCTACTTTCTGGAAGGTTTTTATCATAAATCGGTGTTGAATTTTGTCAAAAGCTTTCTCTGCATTTACTGAGATGATCTTATGATTTTTCTCCTTCAATTTGTTTATGTGGTGTATCACATTGATTGATTTACATATATTGAAGAATCCTTGCCTTCCTGGGATAAACCCCACTTGATCCTGGTGTATGATCCTTTTAACGTGCTGTTGGATTCTGTTTGTTAGTATTTTGTTGAAGATATTTGCATCTATGTTCATCAGTGATATTGGCCTGTAATTTTCTTTCTTTGTGACATCTTTGTCTGGTTTTGGTATTAGGGTGATGGTGGCCTTGTAGAATGAGTTTGGGAGTCTTCTTCCATCTGCTATATTTTGGAAGAGTTTGAGAAGGATAGGTGTTAGCTCTTCTCTAAATGTTTGATAGAATTCGCCTGTGAAGCCATCTGGTCCTGGGCTTTTGTTTCTTGGAAGATTTTTAATTACAGTTTCAATTTCACTGCTTGTGATTGTTCCGTTTATATTTTCTATTTCTTCCTGGTTCAGCCTCAGAAGGTTGTGCTTTTCTAAGAATTTGTCCATTTCTTCCAGGTTGTCCATTTTATTGGCATATAGTTGCTTGTGGTCATCTCTCATGATCCTTTGTATTTCTGCAGTGTCACTTGTTACTTCTCCTTTTTCATTTCTAATTCTATTGATTTGAGTCTTCTCCCTTTTTTTCTTGAGGAGTCTGGCTAATGGTTTATCAATTTTGTTTATCATCTCAAAGAACCAGATTTTAGTTATGTTGATCTCTGCTATTGTTTCCTTCATTTATTTTTCATTTATTTCTGATCTTATCTTTATGATTTGTCTCATTTTGCTAACTTTGGGGGTATTTTTTGTACTTCCTTCTCTAATTGCTTTAGTTGTAAGGTTAGGTTGTTTATTCGAGATGTTTCTTGTTTCTTGAGGTAGGTCTGTATTGCTATAAACTTCCTTCTTAGAACTACTTTTGCTGCATCCCATAGGTTTTGGGTCGTCGTGTTTCCATTGTCATTTGTTTCTAGGTATTTTTCGATTTCCTCTTTGATTTCTTCAGTGATCTCTTGGTTATTAAGTAGTGTGTTGTTTAGCCTCCATGTGCTTGTATTTTTTACAGATTTTTCCTTATAATTGACATTTAGTCTCATACTGTTGTGGCTGGAAAACATACTTGATACGATTTCAATTTTCTTCAATGTACCAAGGTTTGATTTGTGACCCAAGATATGATCTGTCCTGGAGAATGTTCCATGAGCACTTGAGAAGAAAGTGTATTCTATTGTGTTTGGATGGAATGTCCTATAAATATCAATTAAGTGCATCTTGTTTAATATATCATTGAAAGCTTGTGTTTCCTTACTGATTTTCATTTTGGATGATCTGTCCATTGGTGAAAGTGGGGTGTTAAAGTCCCCTACTATGATTGTGTTACTGTCGATTTCCCCTTTTATGGCTGTTAGTATTTGCCTTATGTATTGAGGTGCTCCTACGTTGGGTGCATAGATATTTACAATTGTTATATCTTCTTCTCGGATTGATCCCTTGATCATTATACAGTGTCTTTCTTTGTCTCTTGTAATAGTCTTTGTTTTAAAGTCTATTTTGTCTGACATGAGAATTGCTACGCCTGCTTTCTTTTGATTTCCATTTGCATGGAATATCTTTTTCCATCTCCTCACTTTCAGTCTGTATATGTCCCTAGGTCTTAAGTGGGTCTCTTGTAGACAGCATATATACGGGTCTTGTTTTTCTATCCATTCAGGCAGTCCATGTCTTTTGGTTGGAGCATTTAATCCATTTACACTTAAGGTAATTATTGATATGTATGCTCCTATTACCATTTTCTTAAATGTTTTGGATTTGTTATTGTAGGTCTTTTCCTTTTCTTGTGTTTCCTGCCTAGAGAAGTTCCTTTAGCATTTGTTGTAAAGCTGATTTGGTGGTGCTGAATTCTCTTAGCTTTTGCTTGTCTGTAAAGGTTTTAATTTCTCCATCATATCTGAATGAGATCCTTGCTGGGTAGAGTAATCTTGGTTGTAGGTTTTTCCCTTTCATCACTTTAAATATGTCCTGCCACTCCATTCTGCCTTTCAGAGTTTCTGCTGAAAGATCAGCTGTTACCCTTATGGGGATTCCATTGTATGTTATTTGTTGTTTTTCCCTTGCTGTTTTAATATTTTTTCTTTGAATTTAATTTCTGATAATTTGATTAATATGTGTCTTGGCATGTTTCTCCTTGGATTTATCCTGTATGGGACTCTCTGCCCTTCCTGGACTTGATTAACTGTTTTCTTTCCCATATTAGGTAAGTTTTCAACTATAATCTCTTCAAATACTTTCTCAGTCCCTTTCTTCTTCTCTTTTTCTTCTGGGACCCCTATAATTCGAATGCTGGTGCATTTAATGTTGTCCCAGAAGTGTTTGACACTGTCTTCAATTCTTTTCATTCTTTTTTCTTTATTCTGCTCTGCAGTAGTTATTTCCATTATTTTATCTTCCAGGTACTTATCCGTTCTACTGCCTCAGTTATTCTGCTATTGATCCCTTCTATACAATTTTTAATTTCATTTATTGTGTTGCTCATCTCTCCTTCTGTGCTCTTTAGTTCTTTTAGGTCCTTGTTAAACGTTTCTTGTATTTTCTCCATTCTATTTCCAAGATTTTGGATCATCTTTACTATCATTATTCTGAATTCTTTTTCAGGCAGACTGCCTATTTCCTCTTCATTTGTTAGGTCTGGTGGGTTTTTATGTTGCTCCTTCATCTGCTGTGTGTTTCTCTGTCTTCTCATTTTGCTTAACTTACTGTGTTTGGGGTCTCCTTTTCACAGGCTGCAGGTTTGTAGTTTCCGTTGTTTTCGTTGTTTGTCCCCATGGGCTAAGGTTGGTTCAGTGGGTTGTGTAGGCTTCCTGGTGGAGGGGACTGGTTCCTGTGTTTTGGTGGATGAGCCTGGTTCTAGTCTTTCTGGTGGGCAGGACCGTGTCTGGTAGTGTGTTTTGGGCTGTCTGTGAACTTCGTATGATTTTAGGCAGCCTTTCTGCTGATGGGTGGGTCTGTGTTCCTGTCTTGCTAATTGTTTGGCATAGGGTGTCCAGCACTGGAGCTTGCCGGTCGTTGAGTGGAGCTGGGTCTTAGTGTTGAGATGGAGATCTCTGGGAGAGCGCTCGCCGATTGCTATTACATGGGGCCAGGAGGTCTCTGGTCGTCCAGTGTCCTGAACTCGGCTCTCCCACCTCAGAGGCGCAGGCCTGACGCCCAGTCGGAGCACCAACACCCTGTCATCCACACGGGAAAAGAGAAAAAAGGAAACATATATATATATATATATATATATATATATATAGTTGCTCCCAAAGTCCACCACCTTAGTTTGGGATGATTCGTTGTCTGTTCATGTATTCATGTATTCCACAGATGCAGGATACATCTAGTTGATTGTGGAGCTTTAATCCACTGCTCCTGAGGCTGCTGGGAGAGATTTCCCTTTCTCTTCTTTGTTTGCACAGCTCCCGTGGTTCAGCTTTGGATTTGGACCCGCCTCTGCATGTAGGTCGCCTGAGGGCGTCTGTTCTTCTCTCAGACAGGACGGGGTTAAAGGAGCAGCTGATTCGGGGGCTCTGGCTCACTCAGGCCGGGGGAGGAAGGGGTACGGATGCGGGGCGAACCTGCGGTGGCAGAGGCTGGCGTGACGTTGCACCAGCCTGAGGCGCGCTGTGCATTCTCCCGGGGAAGTTGTCCCTGGATCCCGGGACCCTGGCAGTGGCGGGCTGCATAGTCTCCTGGAAGAGGGGTGTGGATAGTGACCTGTGCTCGCACACAGGCTTCTTGGTGGCTGCAGCAGCAGCCTTAGTGTTTCTTGCCCGCCTCTGGGGTCCGTGCTTTTAGCCGTGGCTCGTGCCTGTTTCTGGAGCTTGTTTAGGCGGTGCTCTGAATCCCCTCTCCTCGTGCACCGCGAAACAAAGAGGGAAGAAAACGTCTCCTGCCTCTCAGCAGGTCCAGGCCTTTTCCCGGACTCCCTCCCCGCTAGCTGTGGCGCACTAGCCCCCTTCAGGCTGTGTTCAGGCCACCAACCCCAGTCCTCTCCCTGACTTCTGACCTCCAAAGCCCTAGACTCAGCTCCCAGCCCCCGCCCACCCCTGCGGGTGAGCAGACAAACCTCTCGGGCTGGTGAGTGCCGGTCGGCACCGGTCCTCTTTGCAGGAATCTCTCTGCTTTGCTGTCCGCACCCCTGTTGTTGTGCTCCACCGCGGCCCCGAAGCTTTCCTCCTCCGCCACCCGCAGTCTCCGCCCGCGAAGGGGCTTCCTAGTGTGTGGAAACCTTTCCTCCTTTACGGCTCACTCCCACTGGTGCAGGTCTCGTCCCTAATTCTTTTGTCTCTGTTTATTCTTTTTTTCTTTTGCCCTACCCAGGTACGTGGGGGAGTTTCTTGCTTTTTGGGAGGTCTGAGGTCTTTCGCCAGCGTTCAGTAGGTGATCTGTAGGAGTTGTTCCACATGTAGATGTATTTCTGATGTATTTGTGGGGAGGAAGGTGATCTCCCCGTCTTACTCTTCGGCCATCTTGAAGCTCCTCTGCCATTCAGGTTTTAAATGCCTCCATAATCACCAGGGTAGAGTAGTGGAAATAGCACTGATCTGCTTGAAAGGTTTGGGTTTGAATTCTAAATATCCTCTGGTAGCAAAGGCTTGCAAAGTTTTTCTTCCTAATAGGACCTAAATCAAAATAATCAGTATTCTACTACCTTAATGAGATCACGTTTACACAGACCACATTCTCTGAGAATAAAATTAGAAATAAATGGTAAAATGGTTTAGAAAAACGTCAGCCCTCTTTTTTGGAACGTGAATACAATAAGAATATAAACGTATTCCTACAAATAAATAGCTGTGGTCTTTTTCAAAGCAGGACGTATAACATTTCTGACCTTTAGAGAGCAGATTAACCTACTTGCTTGAAGAAACTGCTTTCAGTAGTAGCCAGAATCTGCATGTTAATATGTAATTCACAGCGTAATTTAAGTGACATTTATAAACAAAGACAGCCTTTCAAGGTCCCACTGAGAAAAAATTAGTAGCAATTAGCTTTTTAAATTATTCCTTCTCTTTGAAAGTAATAAAATCTTTTAATAAGCTTAAAAAAATTCAGATGGTTTTTTGTTTGAATTTGGCACAATTTTACTTTTTTGAAGTAAAAAAGTAGTATGTTTCAGACAAGGAAGGAACATGGATAAAATGACAAATGATTTGCTAAAGCTTTCAAATTTCTGGAAATTCTAAGAAATCGGGATTTAAAATCGTAAAAAAAATGGGTTGGGGGAGGGATGGAGTGGGAGGTTGGGGTGAGCAGATGTAAGCTATTACATAGAGAATGGATAATAACAAGGCCCTACTGTAGAGCACAGGGAACTATATTCAGTATACTATGATAAATCATAATGGAAAAGAATATAAAAAAAGAATGTATATGTATGTATAACTGAATCACTTTGCTGTATAGCAGAAATTAATACAACCTTGTAAGTCAACTATATTTCAATTAAAAAATATTAAAACTGAAAACAAACAAAATAAAATGGTAAAAAAAAGACTTAAATATCTGTGATAAAACTGATCAAGTACATGGGGAAAAGTGTTTCTGAAACTCAGAAAGAAACGTGGCTGTCAAACAGGACAAAAAAAAAAAAAAAAAACAGACAGGGGGCCAAGCAGATGGAGATGACGCCAAAGAATTTCGTGTCATCCATTACATTGCTAAACCTGGTTTAAATCCAGAATATACAGTTTGGCTTCAAGCAAAAATCAAATGAATCATCACTGTTAACTAAAAACTAAATAAGTACTATGTTAAGTAAGTTTTTATCCTGTAACACCATGCTTGCTTTCCACAGCAAACATGTTAGAATAGGCACAAAGCCTTCCATAAGACCAAAGATACTGCTTTAAAAATTAAAAGTAAGCAAACTGGATAATATT
This sequence comes from Delphinus delphis, assembly GCF_949987515.2. Classification (NCBI taxonomy): domain Eukaryota; kingdom Metazoa; phylum Chordata; class Mammalia; order Artiodactyla; family Delphinidae; genus Delphinus; species Delphinus delphis. The sequence continues at coordinate 16,516,546 of NC_082692.2, read as the reverse complement.
GTTATAATATTTAAAAGGAACCATATTAAATTTCACAGAAGTTTTACACATCTGTTATTAAAATCATTTTATGATATTGCCAGTTAAAGTGAAGGTATTGACTATCTATGGTACTGTTAACACAATTCTTATATGAGTTTTTCCGTTTCTATGGTGACATGAATTATAAGGTTCAATGAAGCCAGATTCCGTAATGTGTATTTTTCTGTTACTCAAGGTGAAAAGGAAATGAAACATTTCTAACATTCATAAACTGCAGCACATGTCTGAATTCCATTTAGAGATAAGATGATAATTACTAAAGTAATTAGAATTCTTCCTGGATGGAATTATTTTGCACACAGTGGAAATTTAGATTTAGGAACGAAAGCAGTGGCCAGAGTATATTCAGCATCGGTAATTAATTACAACCAAACCCAATATGCTATTCTGATACCCTGGAACAGACTATACCTCTGTCTGCTTCTGACTATAATATGAAAGAAAATTGGTCAACCACCCCCATCCCTTCAGTCAGAAAGATAAAGAGGGTGAAATAATTTTATTCAAGAGAAAATCCAATTACTGAAATAATCAACGTTTCCCTCTTGCTTTATTTTTTCATATTTGAAAGGGCATTCACATTAGCAGAACCAATTAAACGAATATCAGGACAGGGCAAAAACTACAAAGTTGGGCAAGTTGCTTAAATCCTTTAAAATTAAACTTTGAAAAAAAAAATCACTTGAAATTTTAGTGACTCAAACCCAGATCATAGCATTCTTTAATAGGAAAACATAATTGGAAGGTGACTAAACATCAGGTCTCAGGAAGAATAATTTATAAAATGGTATGGTCGTAAGGTGGTTGACTCTAAAATCCAGTCCAATGTAATTAAGAAATTAGGCAAATCTTTACTTTTAATGGAAGTGTCATTATCATCAAGAAATGGTACTCACCGATATCACATTTCAAGTCTATACCATCCTAAAATGCAAGTTGTATAGTAGCATCGTAAATAATACTGGAAAAATACAGAGAGAGAGCATGCCAAATGCCACCAAATCAAAACACAGTAGTATTATTCACAATTACTTTCTTTATCCCTTATTAGTGGAACTCATGTTCTGTTTTGTTTAAATTCAGTTTACTCTCAAAATCAGATCAAAGGTTGGCAAACTATGGCCCATGGGCCAAAATTAGCCATTGCCTATTTTTATAAATAAAGCTTTACTGGGACTCAGCCACACCCATTCATTGACATACTGACTACGGCTGCTTTGGCTACAAGAACAGAGTAATTGTGACAGTTGCAATCACAAAGCCAAAAATATTTACTACCTGAAGCTATTTTAAACAACCAAACAAAGTCATGACTCTGATTGTGGTAAGTACTCCCAGGGACGCTCCAGGGTGAGTATGGGGGCCATCAGCAGGCATACGATGCTCTCCAAAACGCAGCCCTAATCAATCTTTTCATTGTCACCAAAGTCTTCTTGATACAATTCAAATCAGAATACTTTCTCCCTGAGGAATCTTGGTGCACAATCCATTAGCACCTATCTGTACGATTCCTCCCTCATGATCCATCTCTCTGACAAAATTTTTCCAGATTTTCTCTCAGCATCTCAACTTCATGGTTCCTCCTTCATACCTCTGTGAAAGCCGGATTACGATGGCACCTGGCACCTTCCACATTTGTTTTCTTGTCTTATGCCTCCTAGTAATAAACCATAAGCACCTGGTGGAACTAGGATGGGGTCATATTCATTTTCTTACACTTGCAGCAAGGAGGCAGCAGCTCACAGATAGTTGAGGCTCAATAAAGGTGTCCACTGAATTAAAGGTGATGGGCAAGGGGGAACTGGGAAGAAAGACAGGGATGATGGATAAATAAACTCAACAAAGCAATAGGCTTTATTCATAATTAATCCCTGTACTGACTAATATCAATCTCAGCATTCTACTTCAAAGTCTGAGAAGTGAACTTCTGACCTTATCTATCTGGCAAGGGAAGAGAAGGGGCTATCACAGGGCTTTTAAGTGACATGTTTCTCTTTGGAGTAAAAGCTATACAGACGCTGCCCAGACACTAGCCACTGGAGCTGATCTGTCCTGCTTACAGTGAGGGCATCGATCCTCCACTGAGCACTTTAAAAAAATGTATTAGTTCACTAACAGTTGTTTCACCTTAAATTCTTATTTCTAGAAATAATTAAAACACTTACAAGGGGTCAAAGCTTATTTTAAATGACCTGAGTTCATTTGCAACTTTCAGTTGAAAATCTGGGGAAACGGGGAACAAGCTGGAATCTTTGATGTTGAAGCAAGATTTATGAGACTCAGAAGAGGAGTTTTCATTCTAATTCTACGTTACAGTTGCTCTCGTGTATTTTTGAAGTTGGTAAGTTCCATCACTCAAAAACCGTTTATCAACTGGATGGTATGTTCTTGGCAGGGTTCTTGATAGTCAACGTCTATGAGGGCTGCGATGGCAGAGAGGCAGCAAGTGGCCGAGAGCCCTTTCCATACAGAAATCACATGAAATGTGTCTGTTCCTTAAACGCTGCAGCTTTTATGGGAAGGGCCTGTTACTTTTTATGGCGCTGCCTTTTGGATCCCCCGTTTGGCCCAAATCTCTGCCTCCAAACAGGCAATTCCATCCCGTCTCACGCCACGCCTGGCTGGTCTGTCAGCAGTGGTTGTTCCCCAGCCTTCCACGGTCACGCAGCACCACCTAAGACACGCTTCTCCAATCCTTAGGACAGCCTGGGGCCCTTCCCGACAGTGAGTAACCCAGTTCAGCTCCAGCCACAGCAGCTCTCCGGAGGCAGCCTGCTCACACCCCTGGTTCAGCAGTGCTGGGCTGCTGGGTGTTGCTTTGATGCTGATGGCAGCTGATCCTAAACCTAGAGACGTTCCAAAAACCAAGAACAAAGCCACCAGGATACTACAAAGATCTCCCAAGTCATCATTAGGGCAGCAGACATAACTAGTCACAAATGAACTAGCTCAATACCAGGCTGATCTTGTGGCATTTTCTGACACCAGCCTCTTTGAACCTTACTGAACACTTACCATGTGCCAGGCATTCTTTTAAGTGCTTTGCATATATTGACTCATTTAATCCTCAAAGCAGTTACCGAGAAAGGTAGTATTTTCTCCACTTCATAGATGTGGCAGCAGAAGCACAGAGATACTAAGTCTCCTGCCTCACGCCATCCAGCAATAAGCAACAGAGTCCGGATCTGTCTGCTTTCAGAGTCTGTGATTTTAAATGACATTCTGCCACCCAGCGACGGTGGGCAGTGAGTATCAAATAGTGCCAGCTACAATTATTCCCACAGGCCTCCTTTCTCAGAAACAACAACTATGAGGTGTCATCACGGGGTGGCTTGACGGAGACTCTCATCTAGAAGCACGAGTGCCCTCTGATGAGCCTACAACTACTACGTAACAAAAATACCCACTTAACGTTATCTACTCAGTCATTCCTCAGTTATTCGATTATTACTTTCACATTAAAAACCAAGGACGCTGAGGATGAGGTCACTTGTCCATGGTCACGGAGCGAGTTAACAGGAGAGCGCGTCTGGGATTATGTTTTCTGACTCCTAGTGCTTTGCTCAGGTACTTATCCTTTTAGCCAAGGAAAAGAAATGTAGGGGAAAAAATCCTCACAAGATAGCATATCTGTGCCAGTAGCCAGCAAAAAGGTATTCATGAAAGCTCAGATTTTATCACACACATTTTCAGCGGCGCCAAAATGAGGAGAGATAGGCCCCCATGAGACCAGAAACATTAGCAGACAGAACTAGCCCTTGGCTCAGAGAAGCAGTGAGAAAACAAACAATCTTGTTAATTTTTAACACTTCACATCACGTCCCAAACCATGCAAGGTCTAGAAAGTAGCACTGATTGCAAAATTTTTGGCAAAAGAATCTGAGGAATATTTAGATAACTGTGGTGGTGCTTGATTTCAAGTCCTGGACAGTTCATAGCCTGGCACAGAACCCGAAGTATCTCTGTCTTCCACATAATTCAGATCCAACTAACGGCTCTGAAGACCCACAATGGGTCACATGCTAATACTCCTTTCTCTGTGTTACTTCACCGACATCAAAACACCCCTCTGAGAAAGAAGGGTGATATAATTACTTTACAGAGGTTCCGAGAGGCAAAGTATCTGCAGGAGGAGAGGAATCAGGATTTGAACACTAACTGCTGCCTCTCAAACCTGCTAAACTGAACAATTCTCAGGAACCACAGCCTGTGCCAAAGGTTTTTGTGCTGAGATCTTAGACCACCAAAACTTTTTGTCTGTGAGCACCAACATAAACAGAGAGTGTAAGTGTCTATCAGATAGGCATTGGTGTGGTAAGATCTACCAGATGAAAGCCTGATTTGAAGACAATTTGATTCAATCCAACCTACGATAACTGAATACCTACAACCAAGGGGCCAAACAAATAGAATCAGAATACACCGGAGGGCTGTGCAGCACTTCCAGTCACCGGTGGAGGTGAACAGTGATGTGGCCGACAGTGCCAGGCTTAATACAAGGGAGAAGGGTGGGAAAGGGAGGGGTGGTGGAATAAATGGGATTATGGGCCTTAGAGAACATGAAATCAGGAATAACATGGACTGGAGGTGGTGGGGGAGGACACAGGGCAAAACTGCAGAGGATTGTGGGCATGACAAGGTACGCAGAGCCCCAGACTGCCACCTCCTAATGTAGAATCTGCTGAAATCAACAGAAACAAAGTGTCACAGCACTAGAATCTACAGTCCACTTCAGTCTACGCATGTAGCTCCAATTACAGCAAGCAATTCCTTTAGCAAACAGCTTTAACAAATCAATTTCTGATCAAAAAAGTAAATGAAGAAACCCCAGGTGGTAAAACACAGCCAATGGCCATCTCATCATTCCTAAAGGTCCAAGACAGCGTCTGTGCAGTCTGACAACAGGCCTCCTACACAAAGCTATTCCTTCCGAACATAAGTCACGTTTCCCAGGCAGCCTTGAATAACAATTTTTAATTGTATGATGATACTTTTATAAAAAGTGAACATAAACTGAATGTAACAGAAAATCATGAGAAAATGACACTGAGACAGCAAAATGCAAAAGCACACATCACCACTAAACTAGGGCCGATGAACAGCATAATCTTCAGAGGTATGAGAGTGCAGAGACAAACGGTGAAAACATGCAGACGTGACATACCCTGAAGTGTGTATAAATGCTTTATGAAAGGAGGGAAGGGCAGTCTTGGAAGTATCGCTAGGAGTATTGCCTAGGAAGTATCTCCAAGGCCAGAAGAAACAGAATAAAGAACCATTGTAACACATATTTTGGGGGACTGAAAGAACTTTAAATGTTCAGGTAGGTCACCCTTCTATTGAAATTTCTCTTTTTGAAAAAAATGTAGGCAGAAGAGTCACTTTGGGCTTCGACAATTTCCCAGGGAAAATTCAATTCAATCCATATTATCAACTGAATCGATAATCAACTTAATCAATATCATATAAGGAGGACCTTCTATGTCCTAGAACCGTGCAATATAAAGAGAGCAAGATACTATACCTGCCTTCAGAGACCCCAGTCAGAGTTAAGTCAGGTATATACCAGTAGCAGTAGTAGAAGCAGTAGCAGTAATTTTAGTTGTTATGGAAAACATTTACATTACACTTTATGACAGGCAGTGTTCTGACTATTTTCTATACATTAACTCATTTAATCCTCCCAGGACTCCCGTAAGATAGGTACTACTAATATCTCTAATTTACAGATGAGAAAAATTGAAGCTCAGAAAGGTTAAATGACTTCCCCCAGATTACCAAATTAGTAAATGTCAGAATGTGATGGGAACCCAGGTATCTTGGTTCCAAATTCTGAGCTCTTCACTCAATGTACATACTATCGCTTGATAAATAACCATAATTCCCTTGCACAATGAATAAGTGACCACTGAAAATGAATCCTACAGCGATGCAAATGCAGAGGGGAGAGAGACGAAAGTAGCTTTAATGAACGCGGCAGATGAGCTCAGGACAGAGGCAGACGGTATAGGGTGGCACTAACGAATAAAAATATAACACGAGCGACACATGTAATTTTGAGTTTTCTAGTAGTCACATTTAAAAAAGAAACAGGTGAAATTAACAGCATTTAATTTAACACAATATATACAAAATACCATTTCAACATGCAATCAATATAAGAATTAATGAGATGTTATTCTTTTTTTCTTGCTAAGTCTTTGAAAGCCGGTATGTATTTTACACTCACAGCAGATCTCAATTTGGACTTGCTACATTCCACCTGCTCAAAAGACACAAGTGGCTCCTGTATTGGACACTGGATAGACACAGAGAGAAGGTAAGACTTTCAACAGGAGGAAAACCAAGAGCAAAGCCTTCAGATAAAAAAGAAACAACAAACACCATAGGACGCAGTATGCATGAAAGGGTGTAGTGAAACTTCCAGTTAAAAAAGGGGGTTAGGACCAGCATGTTGAAGTTTGGCAAAAAGGAGCTACCAAAGGCTTCAATGGGGAGCAATGCCTTTAAAACTCTGCATCAGTGAGATGGTTCTGGCAATGTCTTAAGAATGCCTTAGATGAGAGAGATGATAGAGCACAAGATAATGATGGCCCCAACTAGGACGGTGAGAGTGGATATGGAAAGGGGAAAGGAGTGTGAGTCATGGCATGACCATATGTGATTGTCAGGTGACTGACTTGGAGGAAGCAGGTGGTGGAGGAAGGGAGTGGAGACAGTAAAAAACAAGAGTCAACATGACTCCAGGGTGTTAAACCTGGAAGTGAATGGAAGGAAAGTAAGACCATGCATCCAGACCAGGTTACCCAATCAGAGTACCCAGCGTCACTATAGAAGTGTTCGTTGTATAACTGATGAACTCTAAGTGCAGTGAGGGCTGGGAGCATGTCACATCTAGGTTTTATCTTCCCAGTCCATGGTGCAGTTCTAATACCATGTTTGTTCATGGGGATATAATGTACAGCCTGGTGACTATAGTATTTGAAAGTTGCTAAGAGAGTAGATCTTTTTAAAAAGTCCTCATCATACACACACACAAAATTTGTAACTGTGTATGGGGACAGATGTTAACTAGACTTATTGTGGCAATCATGTTACAATACATACAAATACCAAATCATTATGTTGTACACCTGAAACTAATATAATGTCATATGTCAACTTAGAAAAGTGTTTGTTAACAGAGGAGCAGGGATGGGGTGAACAGTGGTAGTGGTGGTGGGGTACAGTGCACAGGAAAGTTAAAAGATAAAGTTGAAAGATACGCACAAGGACCACACTGTAAGAAATGCTGGAAGGGAGGCACAGTGTCTCAAAATGGATTAGGACTTGAGCACCTCGACTCTACATTTCCCGTGCAGATCAAAACATTAAGGGAATAAAAATAGAGCAAAAGGAAAAAATAAAAAGGAAGAAAAACACTTTTACCAGAAAGCAAATTGCACTCTAGTAGATGACTATTCCTTTATTTAAAGCTAAAACTGTGCTATCCATGTAATTTATTGTATTAAAATAAATTTTACTGATGAAGATAAAATAACAAGAAAATGTGTCTTTGTACATCGACAGTAATAAAAAGATGTTTACAAGTCTGTATGCTACTCGCCATAAAAATTATAACCAAGAGAGACATTAAACATTAAGTCCCTAATCATCAAATATTAGAAACGCTATAAAAACCATTATCAAATTACGCAAGGACACATCATATATTATAGGCAATTATTTTATGTTATGTGTTAAAGTATTTTAAAGGGAAAAATCTGAAATCCCCAGAAAAATATGATTTTCAGAATAATAGCGAAAACTCTAAGATAGAAAGGTAACTGGATACAGAAACTTTATTTTATTAAATTGGAAATTCAGTTTAAAGGAGTTACATCATTTTAAGCCTGAGTTTTTTATTCAAACCTTCTGTTTCAATTACTTTTTACAAATTTAAATCTGCTGATGGTGTGCATATTTCCAATAAATACAACAGCATGAGATTCCATACTAGCAGGACACCTGCTAACATCTTTTATTCATGTACATGTTCCCAGCACAAAGCAATTATATTATTTCAAATATTTTAAAACGTTTTCTATTACCACCTAACATAACTGCAGGTTACCTTACAAATCATTACCTTCCTTTTGCACTCCCTCTGTCTAAATCTCTGGGGAAAAAAAAAGACTTATTTGTGCTGTTGTTTGTAGAAGTCAATAATAGCTCACAAGTAATCTCAGTCTGGTTTACTTGCATCTGATCATAGACATGAGAATATAGCTTCCTATCAAATGCAGGAAAAAGGCATGCATATATAGATTTTGGTTCTTATCCTTGATTCAGCTCTTTGGAACTCGTTCCCAATGTTATAAATTCTGGTGAAAGAAGTAAGTGCTAAAAGCTAGTTATTATACCTCTGAAAACCTTGAGATACACACTATTCTCCTATCAAGGGCTCATCATCTCATGAAGCCACTGCAGTCTTGTCAGCTTCTCATCTGCAGGAGCGGGCACAGAGGTACACAGGGGGGCATGATGCTTCAAAGAGTGAGGGGTGCAAGGAATTAAGGAAAAAACAATGTGTGTTTATATCATATTTTTCTGCATTTCTTGAAATGACAGTCACTTAGATATAACTCACAACTGAAAGTGGTAAATCTGACAGGCAATGAATTTCTTTATATCAATTTTAGGCCACCATTTTATGGATATGTCAGTTATTTTTTAGTACAAGTATTTGGGAGGGAAAAGGTTAGCTTTGAAGATTAATAAAGAAATCTCATTTTTAGCATTGAAATAAGGATTCTAAAGTATAACAATATTATTTAATAAATCTGAAACTATTCATTGACATATGCCTAAAGTGAAGGTTTTTAATGAAGCTATTTAATCTATTTAAATCCATTATTTATATGACTTATAAATTATAGGCTATTAATAATTAGATACTAGCTATTATTTACTCTATCCCTTTTTTACCTAACTTTCTCAGCACTGGTGACTCCTCAACAAAAAAATATTTTTAATCTCAACTTGACAAAGAGACATTCATCTAAAAGAGAATCGTCTCACACAAAGCTTTATCATAAGGGCACAGGACTCCAGACCATTATTGTTTTATGACTGAAAAACGAATGACTTAAGACAAAAAGCTCAACAACTTTAAACTTCATTTCTATTCATTCTCTAATAAATACCATCTGGTGTGTACTTTAGGGATATAATACCCGTCAAAAACTTCATCGTATTATGAGAACCGGCACCAAGTTGATCTGAAATGCATATTTGAACAGATGTGTTTAAATTACATCTCCGTCTATCCACATGCATAAATTCAGAGCAAGCGTGTGTTGATTTAAAATGCATAAAAAAAGGGATTTGGAGATGCATCAAAAGCGAAGAGCATCTCAACGGATCAAGGCTCACATTACGAAAGGTCAGTACTAAAAATAAAGTTTGCATTTATTAAGGGTTGCACCAGGGGTCTGTTCATGGGAACTGATTTAATGTTTGTTGCACAAAATCAGCCACTGAAACTACACTAATTTTTTACAACTCCTCCATGTAAAACATTAAAACCATCATGCATGAACAGAAAAAATGGAATAGAAGACATCAAAATAGAGAAAATTATATGGCATGTTTATTGACTGACATTAGTTCATATGGCTTGGTCCCCCACGTTTCAACCATAATTTGCATTTGTCCTAGAAAAAATATCTGAGTGATTTCTGAAGGCATAATACTGTTCTGATTACACTTTTTACAGACATGCTTCCAAAAGTTAAAATTAATTAAATCCTCTTGGAATTATGAAGTTCATCAATGTTTAGCAAGAAATTAAACATACTAAAATACAAGTATGAAGGTAGAGACCTTAATTAAATGTTCTCTATATTTTACAAGGTGCTAATTTCTAAGCTGGCTTTTCACCATCAACATAAAGCTTAATGGTGAGCTAAAAATCCTGCCCATTACTCATTAGGTTAACAGTATGAGAAGAAGAAAACCAATTGCTGAGTGAAATTCCTGGTTATCAAGATTATCAACAAATATCTAATTAATTTATACTATTTTACATGAGATACATGTACAAGCAGCTCCTGTAGACTCAGCTCTCAAGGAAGAAGCTGAATGTGAGACTGAATCTACTCATTCATGAGTATTCATTCTTAAGTAGTGCTACTACCTAAGCCTGTGCTAGATACACTGGACAATTAATATTTTCTTTATTCATAGATGAGGAGAGTAAAGATTAAGTATAAAACTGAGGGGGGGGGGGAAGGATAAATTGGGAGACTGGGATTGACATATACACACTACTATATATGAAATAGATAACTGGACTTCCTTCGTGGCGCAGTGGTTAAGAATCCACCTGCCGATGCAGAGAACATGGGTTCGAGCCCTGGTCCGGGATGATCCCACATGCCGTGGAGCAACTAAGCCTGTGCGCCACAACTACTGAGTCTGTGTTCTAGAGCCTGTGAGCCACAACTACTGAGCCCGTGCGCCACAACTACTGAAGCCCCTGCGCCTAGAGCCCATGCTCTGCAACAAGAGAAGCCGCTGCAATGAGAAGCTTGCGCATCACAACCAAGAGGAGCGCCCGCTTGCTGCAACTAGAGAAAGCCCACGTGCAGCAACAAAGACCCAACGCAGCCAAAAATAAATAAATTAGATGAATAAATTTTTTAAAAACAAAATAAGATAGATAACTAACAAGGACCTACTGTATAGCACAGGGAACTCTACTCAATACTCTGTAATGACCTATATGGGAACAGAATCTAAAAAACAGTGGATATATGTATATGTATAACTGATTCAATTTGCTGAACAGCAGAAACTAACACAACGTTGTAAATCAACTATGCTCCAATAACAATTAATTTTAAAAAACTGATAGGGGAAAAGCTTTACGTACTGGTCATCTTTCAAATAAGCCTTTAAGGTACTATATAATATGTTAGGGCAGTTTAAGAAAAAGGACTGTTTTAAGAGGAATTTCAGATTTGTACAAAAAGGAGATTTCTGAGGTACAGGAGGAAAATCCGCTTTTTCAGAGTATATCTAGTCTCTTAAAGTGTAGATTTACAGTTCTTCTTACTGACAGGTTCCAAAAATTCTCTGAAGCTTGAATTAATTCATGAAGGGATAGTAATGAAAGTAAGCACAACTAGTAAGTGTAGTAATAACCGCTATGAGAAAAATTGCTTTTTATTAAAATTCTAAATGTCATCTAGGTTTATAGTTTGCGCTAATTATCCTGTCCGCTGCCCCCAGCCAGCCATTCCTGCCCTCTTGGCCCTGCTGTGAGCCCTACAGCTAAGCCCTGTAGATACATCATACGGGCTCCACATCATGCATTACAGTCCACCCAGCTGACTTCCATTCCCTTCCTCGAAGCCCCATGTTCTCGAGCTATAGACCTGACACACATGACGTTCTCCTTACTGCTCCTCCAAGTCTGTTTGGCAGAGCTAACTCTCCCTCATTATTCAGGCCTCTAAATAAAGGGCACTTCCTCTAGGAAAACTTCCCTGCACGTAGACTATATTCAGTGCCTTTTCCAAGCTGCCAAACTCTCTGTATTTTCTAATATTCCATTATAATTGCTTGTTATTTCTAAGTTTTCTCCACTGGGACTGGTAAGTTCCTTGAGGACATTGACTGTCTTAACATGTCACTACATTCCCAGGACCCAGCTCAGTGCTTGGCACAGAGTAGGTGCTGACTAAATATTAATGAATTAGTGAAAGATTCATTAGTCCCCCTTTTAAGGAGGAAAAACCAAATCCCATAAATAATTTTTATCGAGGCCTGACTATCAGGTTTTTTAGCTGAAATAAGTGAAATCAAATACTTATGTGATACATTTAACAAAATAGTCTAAGATTAATATAAGCCACGTAATAATTTTTCAAAGGAAGTGAAAGTAAGAGAGAATCACTGGAGAACAAGCCAGTTTGAATGTGACTGTTTTCTAGAGCAGAACTTCTGAATATATAGTAGATGCTATCTACCTACTTATATCAAAGTGAATTAAAAGCAAATAAATTTAAGATTCAGCTCCTCAGTTACACCAGACACCTTTCTGGTGTTCTATAGCCACATCTGGCTACTTTCTATCATATTCGACAGCACAGATACAGAACGTTACCATCGTTGCAAAAAGCTCTATTGAATAGCACTGTTCCTAAGAGCTGAGATCCTATAAATAACAATACTTTAAAAACAAAAACCTAACTATAGATTTGAACCTTCTTTTCCTCATTTTACAAATTGGTGATGATATCTACTAGTTATGTTGCTACGAGGATTAAGTGAGATACTTTAAAAGACTTATTAGCTAATACATAACAGTGTCTAATACATAACAGGTGATCAAACAAGTTTCCTCCCTCTTCCTCTTGTAATGCAAAGGCACTTTGCTCAAAGTACATCTTATCACATGTTCCCCCCAGTTGTGCTAAAAGCTGTGTTTTCAAAATTTTTCTGCAAGAAAGGGTAAGGGGACAGGGCTTGAGCAGCACTTCAGGACTACGGGGCTCTAGGTCTCCCACCTCCTGACTTTTCAACCAAGCAACTTCAGATTTAACTGTTACAGATTGGGTTTCTCCTTGAGATTGTTCTTTTTTTTCCCTCTTCCCTTCCCAACAAACAAAAAATCCCCAAAACCTCAATGTCCTGGAAGATATGTCTCCAGCCTTTATGAATAGCAAGCAAGTAAGGTCCAACCCAACCTAACTCCTTTGGGGTCATCTCCTCCCACAACCTCCCTCTTCTCAATGTTCTACACACGGAGTTGAAGATATTGCGACCAATGGCAACAGTCAACTAGAAAACAAAGTAAACGATTTTGACAGGGGATCCTTGGCTTTGATGAATTAACAGATGCTACAAGTACTGCAGAGTTATTTTTGTCTATGAGTGAAGTCCACGCCAAAATTGAAGTGACTGAAAATTAACCTCTATGAATAGTCTGCATGGGACACCTACAGGCAAGAATATTTTCAAAGGAGTTGAGAAAACAGTAATTCATTACAACCTGAAGTGGAATCTGCTATGATGTGTTGTAACTGATGCTGGGTAAAAATAATGTATGAAACACAAAAAAAGCCTTAGGTAAACAAATTTACAAGCCTGTGAGAATAAAAGCCTATGGTATTGATGAGCAGGTACTCTGTGGAAATATTTGAATCTTATATGTTATTGAGCCAGTAGTGTCAGTAGTCAATTTCATTCACTCTTGTGAACTTAATTTTCATCAATTCCATGACCTTTTGTCATCAACAGAAGCTGAATGTTTTGCCTCATCCTACCACATACCACTTCAAAGGCTTTGCAGTGGTAAAGTTATACCATGATATTTTTTGAGATCAAGGTTGATAACTGAAATTTTTCTTGACAAGAAGAAACAACTTCAACTACTATTATCAAATGGTCTTGAAAATTAGATTTTGTTATAGATTTGATAACGTTTCATAATGAATTCAACCTATTACATGGCAAATTTTGCTTTTATGCAAAACTTATACTGCAGTGAAGTCATTTATAACAACAACTAACTTGTTTAAATCACAAGTAATGTTCAGGTGCTTTATACACTTACCATGCTGTCAAAAGTGAAAGCGTGCTCTCCATCCCCACACAAATTTGCAGCAGATGCATTTCCTGAGCTCAAACTATAGTCTGAGCAGCATTTTTCTGATCTCAATACAAGTGCAAGGGAAATGTCCACATTTGAAAGTCTATTTAGTTGTATAACTGAGAGGAGCTTCCACCCAACCTTCAGTTGGAAGTGATAGATTTGATAAAAGGAAAATATCAAGAAAAGGATCTAACAGAATTCTATAAATGCCAAGTGATAAATAGGTTCAATTAAAACCACGATAGGGGGCTTCCCTGGTGGCACAGTGGTTGAGAATCTGCCTGCTAATGCAGGGGACACGGGTTCGAGCCCTGGTCTGGGAAGACCCCACATGCTGCGGAGCAACTAGGCCCGTGAGCCACAACTACTGAGCCTGCGCGTCTGGAGCCTGTGCTCCGCAACAAGAGAGGCCGCAATAGTGAGAGGCCCACACACCGCACCGCGATGAAGAGTGGCCCCCGCCTGCCACAACTAGAGAAAGCCCTCGCACAGAAACGAAGACCCAACACAGCAAAAATTAATTAATTAATAAACTCCTACCCCCAACATCTTCTTTCAAAAAACAAAAAAAAAACAACCCATGATATACTGATGTCATGAATTGAAACCAATATTTGGCATTACGTATCTGTGTGAAAAGATATTTTCAAAAATGAAATACATAAAATCTCATTAGACATCAACGTTGACAAATGAATATTAGTGACTGAGTTTGATGATAGGGAACATTAATCTTTGTACCCCAATAAGTGAAATGTTATCCAACTAAAGTAATTCTATTCTTACTAGTAGTAGGTCAATATTTTAAGTATTGTAGTACATTGTTATTATATTTTTACTTTCATTAATAAAAATTTGTGAAAGTTGGTTTCCCTTAGAAATGGGTGGTAGATAGATAGATTATCCTTGATTTTGTTTCTTGACCTACAAAGTCTAAAATACTCTCTAGCCCTTTACCAAAAAAGCTTACTGACCCCTACACTACATGCTTCTCTCATGACCCTGAAGAGTATAAAATATATATGAAAGTAAAGTTTTCCTCTCAAATATGAGTTATGCTCAAAGCAAAATCTATGGCAGCTATGTAATTTTTTTAATAGTAAAGAAAAGTACCAGAGTAGAGGAGATTCCCAGGAGGGTACTAGGCAAGCTGTGCTTTGTCTCAGGGATTGCTTGCACTTTGGTCTGAATAATTCTATAAAGAGAATTTCAATAGATTTTAAACAAGCCCAGTCTCCAATCATGGGTCTCAGAATGTTGCTTATTGAGAACTTAACTCTTTAGGCAATATTTAATGTTGATTACATATTATATGTTCCTGTGATGATATGTTCCTATGATCGCCTAAGATTGCTGTTGATAAAGAGAGAAAGATGCTGAAATAAAATCTGTATTGAATCTCAAGCACAAACATCAACATGCACATACATTAACAGAATATTTCAATATGAAAAGTACTTAACATGCTATCAATTTGGTCTATTTCATTAAAATGAGCACCAGTAAAAGACATTATGTCTTTATACATGCCATGTAGACAAACCCACCATATTGTAAAATTTATAGATTAAAAGATTTTAAAAGTAGTTGAGTTTACAATTCACAAATAAAATTCCTAAAATGAAATTCTGTACCCTTGAGCCTTTTGTTTACATAGGGAAAATGTCATACATCAATTGCTCATGTTTTATTTCTTCTTATTTATTAAGTCAAACCAAAACTGGTTATTTAAAAAATAACAAAAATAATTTGCTGAGATTAGATTACCCATTTTTTGCTTGGATGAACGAACAGCTGTATTAAAGTAACCCTATGTTCACGTGAACAAGTCTTTTATGTGTTGAACTTGTAGGCAGTTTGTGTTGGCCTGATAACAAAACAGATGTTTTCCTTAGAGATTTGGCTAGCTATGTTAGGTACAGACCAGCCTTGGGATCAAACTACACACGTGCTTTAAAAAACTGTATTCATCTCTGTAAAATAAAGTCTATCAGACTAGCTCATCTATGAGCTGCTTTAATTGGCCACTTACTTGAAATTAAACAGGTGTAATTCCAAACACTTTTTTATTTTACAAATTTTTTTTTTATTAAAAATACTTAGAGGATATTAGAATCTCCAGAGATAAGACAGTGGTGGCTCAGAGGTAAAGCTGGGAATCTCATAAGAGTACCAGTTGCAAAACCAACTACGGTGACAGAAAATAACACTGGCTCCTTAACAGAGAAGATGGAGACCATCTGGCAGGACCAGAATTTCGTCTTCATCCACATATCTCAATGTAGTTTGGTATAACTTTCTGTATCTTTCTTCCAGGTTCCGAGGAACACATTTCCTGTTTCCTTTATAACTGTGCTCTGGATTCCATTTTTCTAGAACCCCTGGTGGGCCTTCCTGTCATGCTTGCTCCTTGCTCTAGCACCATCATACTCTTCTCTATACCGTGGCTCGCCTATACCAAGGAACAAATCCACCCGGCTTGTCCTGCCTGACTCCTCCATCCCTTTCCCCTAACTGGTTCCAAATATTTTCCCTCCTTCCTTTCCTTTCCAGACTTGTGGAAGAACAGTCTATCATTGCCACTTCTACTTACTCACGGTTAACTTCCTGGAAAACCTACTATAACCTGGCTCCTGCCTCAACACAGCGATGAAATTATCTCATCTCTGGCAAATCCATGAATGTTATTTTCTGTCCTAATTCCACTTGACCTACTTACTGTGTTTCACACTGTTAATCATCCTTTCCTTTACTGATCATTTGACAAACCATGTGATGGTGTGAGCTTTAAGGTCGATGGGTTGTCAGTGTATAAACAGCATTAGCATTACAGAAAGAAGGAGCTGAAAAAGATGTGCTTTGTGGGAGCTAAATGGTATGGGGAGGGTGTCTATGTTATTTACCCTCCAAACACAGACGTGGAGTGAAAGTGTGGTGCTATTAATAAACACGCTAGGACAACAGGCATAGACCAGGATGGTCCTAGGCAAACAAAGACAAAAAAGTCACCACAGGTAATGGAGGAATAAAGGCCTAGATGACTCCACACTTTCGGGAAACCTTGGGACACTGAAGCATTTTCCAAATAGTATTCAAAAGTCATGCAAATAATACACTGAAAGAGACTGGGCCTTGATATGTGGTAATCTGTTACTCAGTAACAGAAAATGAAGACACAAAGAATGAACTAAGGGAAGTCCTAGATATCCACTAACACCCCTGTCAGCTTTAACGAAAAGAGAATGGACCAAGGGAGTAATTAAATCAACCCCCCCACCCAATTAAAAATACCCCAGAAAAGGAGAAACTGAGTGGCTGGAGTGAGAGACCTACTTTTCAATGTAGCCCCCCTTTATACTTTTTTTTTTTTTTTCAGTACGTGGGCCTCTCACTGATGTGACCTCTCCCGCTGCGGAGCACAGGCTCCAGACGCACAGGCCCATTGGCCATGGCTCACGGGCCCAGCAGCTCCGCGGCACGTGGGATTCTCCCGGACCGGGGCACGAACCCGCGTCCCCTGCATCGGCAGGCAGACTCTCAACCACTGCGCCACCAGGGAAGCCCCCTTTATACTTTTTGAATTTTTTTCCCATGGCCATGCATTCCCTATTACAAAATAAATAAGAGTGAAATTCATCATGACATCTCCACAGATGATTTCAGGAAAGCATCAAAAGAAGGGATTTAGTGGAAACTGATGCTTCTACCTTCATACAACCTTGAAGTTAGAGCACTTAACCCACATAGCATAACGTACTTATCCTACAGGGAAGCCCTAAACGGAAGTTTCATAGGCAAGTCTCCCAGGGAACGGTGCTTCTCCACCACCACCTCCATCACTCTGACTTCCAACACTCTCTACTCTGACTTTCATCTTATCTCCTTTTTCTCTCTTGTTCATTCAGAGAGTGATCGACATTACAAAAAGAGAGAGAGAGAGAGAGAGAGACAGAGACAGAGACAGAGAGTTGGTGCCAACCAGTTAATTGCCAGATGTCGGGAGCGAGGAGGAGAAGAGCATCAAGTTCACTGTCTCCAAATTTTAAGTTGTAGCAACTTTGAAAGCCTAAGTACAGTGAAGAGAAATACTAAAGCCTTAAATCAGTAAAGCTGGCTTGGGGAAGGGGATACGATTTCTGCTGGAAGCTGAATTTGAACCGTCAATGGGGCATCCAGGTTAAGAGGTCGAGCAGGTACTTGGGAAACAGCTGTGTGATCCTGAGCATCTCTGCCCCAGCCCAGTTTTATTGAGAAATCTTGAGCCTCTTTAAGGCTGTGTGTTTTAGCCTACAAACTGAGGATAAAACCTAATTAGCTGAATGCTGGGAGGATCAAATGAAATTAACATCCACACAGTTCTAAGATACTGCCGGGCACAGAGGCAATCCTTAAATGCTAACTATTATAATTGTTGGAAATGGGAGAGGTGAGTCAGGGTCAGGAAAAAAAGACCTATTCAAAAGTTCTTTCAATAGTCTAAACAAGGTATTTCATTGACTCAGCCCCTGGGCTTACTTCACCACAGTGACTCCATTCTGCCCAGATGACCTTCACACCAGCTTCCTTCAGATTCCCCAGCACCTGGGCCCACCTGCTCCTTTCTTGGATTCCCCGACACCTCCTCAGTTCCTGTGTTCAGTCCACCTGTATTTCATGTCTCTGGCCCTACCGAGCACCCCAGGCCTAGTGATCTCCACCTCACACACCCGGACCAAAGCCTTCAGCTAACTCTGCTCAGCTCTTCCCCCACAGATTCTGTTTTCCAAAACATGGTCGACATGGGAACCTGGCACTGCCACGTCTCTCACCTCCCTGCCCATTAGGATTTGCATCAGTCCAGCTGAAGAGGGGAGTGAGGAACGACAAATCCTTAGGCAGGAGGGATGTGGAAACCGATCAGTATACAACTACATTCTGAGCTCAACAGGGAGGGGAATTAAGGTGCTACTTGTTGGGAGGTACCATTTTACTGCCAAATAGGTTAGGCAAAGTTGGAGTATTATACTTGAAAGAGATGAAAAAAATTGAATGTGGCTAATATGAATGTGGAGAAACAGACTGAAAAAGAAAACAGAGATGAACAGCAAAGAAGGCTCAATAAAGATTTAAAAAATATGACTCCTAAAAGAAAAAACGTCACCCAATGACCCCCCAAAATATGACTCCTTTAGTAAGGTTAAAGCCAGACTTCCACAGGCACATTTAGCAACCTGGAGGGGGAGAAGTGGGTGCTAGTAGTAGGGCCAAGGCTAGTGGTAGGGTTAGGGTTAGAAGCAAAGAAAAGCCAAAGCTGCCTCAAAGAATATCACTAAAAGAGAGGCCCATGGGGTCCAGGCCAGGGGGAAGCCAGAAGACTGGAGAATTAGGAGAGATCAAACGATGAGAGTTCATGACAAGGATGCAGAACAGGAGAGAGAGAACACAGTGGAGGCTGAAGTTCACCCTCTGGCAGCCAGTTGTTATTATAAACGGACAACCTAACGTATAAAATCATGTCCAATAACAGACAGAGAAGTGTCTAGAAATGAAGCCATTTTCTCTGATAACGTCTTAGTTCAGACTGCATATATGTTTGGTTTCACACATGGGTAGTTTCCACTTCTCTCCAAAATGAATTCCTGGAAAAAGCATTATAAAAGTCTGCCTTTTCTCATAGGAATCATAAAGATATTGGTTGTTGCCCTTCTGGTTGTGACTCGACATTAAGTAAATTAGAGATAAGACCAAGAATATATCATAAAAGCAAAGATATAATAATAATCATGTATAACCATTTAAAACAGTAAAACCGTGTTCTAAGTTTTAAAATGGTAGTTTCAGAGCAAAAGTGAACTTTAGAGCATGTTTAGTCTACTCCCTGCATTCAAAAGATGAGACTCGAAACTACAAAGATTAAATCAGTTTTTCCAATTCAACAACAACAAACCTATTTTTCTTGATTCCCAATCAAATAAATGCCTTCACAGCCTATTTCAAAAGAATTCCATAAAATGAACAAAATTATACTGTGTATTTTGAATACATAAGGATATATAATTTACTTACAGAACTGAAAAAATACAACTGTATTATATCATAATTTTGGATTATCTTACATTAATATGTTAGCTGCAAATACATACAGTTGCCCATCTGTATCCAAGGATACGGAACCCGTGGGGGCCGACAGTACTAAGCCATTTTATATAAGGGACTTGAGCGTCCATGGATTTTGACATCTGCGGGGGTCCTGGAACCAATTCCCCAGGGATACCAAGGAACAGCTGGGCTTCCCTGGTGGTGCAGTGGTTAAGAATCTGCCTGCCAATGCAGGGGACACGGGTTTGAGCCCTGGTCCGGGAAGATCCCACAAGCCGCGGAGCAACTAAGTCCGTGAGCCACAACTACTGAAGCCCGCGCGCCTAGAGCCCGTGCTCCGCAACAAGAGAAGCCACCGCAATGAGAAGCCCGCGCACCGCAACAAAGAGTAGCCCCCGCTCACTGCAACTAGAGAAAGACGGCACGCAGCAACAAAGACCCAATGCAGCCAAAAATAAATAAATAAATTAAAAAAAAAAACACAACTGTACAATGAATTTTCACTTGCTTCTACAGTCTCCACTTCAAAAAAGGGAAAGGAATTCTTAGTCAACTCTTTACATGATAGTTAGAAATTGAAAACAATCCAAATGTTCAACAACGAGCAATAACTATGTAAAGAAGGGAATGTAAACTTACCAACAGGTTATATAACCTCTAAAAATGATAAATACATGGGCAACACTGAATCATGGAAATGTGTATTCTAAAGAATGATATGAGAGAAATGACTACAAACTAATAGGTGTTCAGCTATAAATTCAGAGAACAATATAAATAGCTGAAAATTAACCTTCATTGTATTCTTTTTTCTCCACAAAGTTCTTCCATGTCCATACATAAACCAACAAAAAGCAAGCAGATGAATGAGCAACCTGTCAGGGAAGTTTGGGATGAAGCTTTCTATCTCTTGATAAATTCCTCTGCAGCTAGAAAGAGGAACAGGGGTTCACAAAATCAGTTTACTATTCATTTATTTCAAAGAGAATGATTAGAGCACTTAAATAGTCTAATAATTCCCTTAAAACTTTCATTTCCAAGGCCCAGAGAAAATAATAGTTTGAATTCTTTTTGTTCGTCTCCACTTCATTGCTCATTACTTTCCCATCCCCAAATAAACAGACCAAAATCTCTATGTCTCCAAATGGAGAAAGAAGTCAGAGGGGTGGCCTGAAAGTTCTAGACGAAGAGGGGTAACAAGAACATTCATCCACCTTTGCATTTCTTTAAAACTTGCTTAAATTTATAATAAAAATAAACAAGCAAAACCAAGTCAACACAAAAAAACTAGAGCAGATAAGTATGCCTTTAAGAAAAATGAACTGAAAAAAAGAAAAAGAAAAACGAACTGAAAACATATAGAAAAGCATGTAGATAAGAGCATGCTTAATCAGAAAAAGTGAGTCTGACTATTAATTACACTGTAAAAAATACTATCTTAGCACACGTTAATAATCCAAAAAGCAGAAAGAATTTTGGGGAAGAGAAGGGATGGGGTGACAAATTGTACACGTGACAATTAACCAGAGCCAACCTGAAAAGTGCGTAAGATTGGAGTACATGTATTTTTAATAATAACCTGACCATTGGCATCATCTTATCTTTCCTACATTAATTTTCTCCTTTCTCTTGATTTCTTCAACTGCATTTAAAAAAAAAAAACCTTATGTTTCACATGTTTCTCTGTAAACTACTCAATTCCCGAGTACAGGTATAAATAGATAAATTCTGCTAATATATGTTAAAATTACAGACTCACATCACCTGTCAAACTGTTCCATACCTTATCTCAGAAAAAATTTACTTCTAATGTTGATACTTTTCATCGACTCATCTCTGAAGTTAATCCTCATTGCATAACAGTAAAGTACAACCTAGCAGATACAAACATAATATGTATATCATATTATTTTGTTGGCTAAAATAGAACTGCCATGTCTTGTTATTTTACTATCTCTATTACATATGTATTTACAAATTAATATAAAAGGAAATGCCACACACTAAAATTCACGATACATTCTTCAAATGAGGACAGTTTCCTCTCATTTGAAGATATTATGTAAACCAAAAGAAAACAATCATAACTTTCCTTTCCCATGTCATACTATGTGAGCAACTAATGCATCCCATTAAAGTGAATGACACAGAAAATGATGAAAGAGCCATGATGGATTTGTCCCCATTTTGCCATGGAAAAGCAAAATGGCTATGATCTATGGTAAATAAAAATATATTGTGCCATTCTGTCTATTGCTTCTATTCTCATGAAAATTTGCACTCTGTTCTAAGATAAATGAAACCTAAACTGGAAAGTAAAATAAAAACCAAGTAAATCTGTAGCAGACATTCTCTAGAAGACACAATTCTAGTCATTAGAAAATGGACTCATTTACGATAGAGAAGCAAATCTCTTAAAAGATTTGGGGACTTTCAAAATTATAACGGGAAAGAGATAGGGTACAAAGTCTGATAAGGGTATGGAAGAAGAAAATCACTTGACTTTATGTACTTAAAGAGCTGGAGCTTTCTGGCTTTCTAAACCAAAAACTAATTTCCAGAAAGAACACGAAGGCAATGCATATCACAACATGGCCCTCAAGGTTTCCTGAGACTCAGTCAGGCACTAACAGGGGTGTGTGAGGTTACAGCCACCTTGGCTCACCCTCTGGGGTCCAGTTCCTTACAGTACCTCCCCATTAAACAAAAGTATCCTTTAATAGGACCTACTGAAACAAACATACCTATATAGAGACTTTAGTCACCTCAGAGTAAACAAATTTAAACTGGTATCAAACCGGTTAACAAGTGTCCATTTGTGTTTGTGTCTCAACTTCAAATTGCTACAACTTATTTTCAAAGGCAAATGGTAGAAAAAAAATTGAATTACAAATTGAGAAACAATTTATCTTCAAACTTAAAAAAAAATCATATTAAAACAAACTGCTAATGTTTTGCCCATATTTATCCTCATGCTTTCAACCTTAGATCACTCTTCCAACCAGTATTTAACCGGAGTGATCTAATCAAAAGGTAACAAGGATGATTAATGCTGACGCAATGTAATTCCTGCCCTGCCCTAGCCTAGAATATACTGGACAGATATGAATCCCTACGAGAGTCAAGAAGTGCAATATAGATGTGGCATATGATAAAGTGAATACTAATGCACTTCTTATTAAACATCACCAACAAGAGTGGTGATGAGTAGAAATGAACAGAAATTACACAAAGTGCACAATATACTGGCATCTCCCTCAGGCATGTATGTGGCTGGATAACCAGTGATGGGCATGAGTGGTATGAAGAAGCTGAAGCCTGAGCAGATGAAAAGTCACAGAAAGAGCCTCATGGCCAGGCTGTGGAGGCGGCAGGATCAGAGGTCATCCCCTCCCTCCTCACACACAAAAGAAGCCTCCTTTACTGCTAATGGTTTACAGATAAGTCAGCTGACCCAAACTGGTGTTGGGTCTAAGTATGAGTCAAGCTCCCTTGACAACTTAAATCAACAGTTTGGGTGCAGTCAACCCGCCACTTACTGGAGTCCCCGCCACATCTACTGTTTGGAATTAACTGAAACTGATTACATCTCCCAGGACGCTGGGCAGCAGCCAGGCCATGAGAAGTCTTGAAGATAATTTACCCCCTCTCAGTAGCGCACAAAATTAACTCTTGGGCTGGCACAAACCTGTGCAGCAACTCAGGACAATACTTTTATTTATTTTAAAATAGTGGAACAAGATAATGTTTTACACCATCCAGAGGTAAGAGAACAAATTCTGCTTTTAAATGCAACTAAATTTTGCACCTGGGAGCTTCAAAAAGGGGAGGCCGTGCTGGGAGTCTGGGCTATTCCATATACTGGTGTCTTTTCTAAAATGTGTTGGTGGGTCCATTAGAAAAACACACAACTTTCTGAACAAAAATATCTTGCATATTGACTCTTCAGTATTCCTAACCTATCCTCTGTTATTTCTTCTTTTCCTTTAAGTCAGTAAAGACCCCAGGCAAATGCAAATTTTATTTAGGAAAGAAGTTTCCAGGC
The DNA here is from genome assembly GCF_949987515.2 of Delphinus delphis. Taxonomy (NCBI): domain Eukaryota; kingdom Metazoa; phylum Chordata; class Mammalia; order Artiodactyla; family Delphinidae; genus Delphinus; species Delphinus delphis. The sequence continues at coordinate 16,492,739 of NC_082692.2, read as the reverse complement.
ATTATCAGACCAACAACATTTCAACAGGAATGACCTCCTACAAAATTAACTACCAGTGAAAAGGACTGTGAGGTGTTCCAGGAAGGCAAAAGTTTACAATGAAGAGGAAAGACTGAAAGGCTTGGAGGACTGGCACAACTGGGGCTTGAATGAGGGTTGGAGTGAATAAAGGGAGAAAGGTCTCGAAATGGTGATGGCAACTCTGGTCCTGGGAAAAAAAAATGTGACCCCCAATTCATAGCACCATTCTTAGAGACATTAGTAGACCTTAATTAATATGTAGCTGTTGCATCTTCACCCTGTTTTCTCAATCTTTTGGATGAGTTCTGCCAAATAAACTACATTTTTAACCTAAGGAGACATTTTCTAAAAACTTGCAGAAGAAAATAAAACAGAAAAGTATTTTCAGTGAGTTCTTCTTCTTCCATACTGACTTTGTGTGTATCTTAGATTGCATAAGCCATGTACACTGGCTTCTACATAACATGTATCAATTGTTTTTATTTTTTAGGTATCACTTTACTACTGTTCTGTGTTGTGGTTGTGCTGCTGTTTTTATTACTAGAAGAAAAGTAGCAGCGATCATTTAGTAAGTACGTACCAAGCACTGTCCTAAGTCTATCTCAATGCGTATCATCTCATCTAAGTCTCACAACCTTAAAGGAAGGGTATTGTTAACCTCATTTTACAGATAAGAAAACCAAGGTCCAACAGGTTAAGTAACTGGGTCAATATGACAAAGACAGTCAGGATTTATACCTAAGGCCTGTGCTCCAATATTCTGATTTTGATCATTCCCACAAAACATTCTTGTTCAGAATAAAAGTAAGACAGCACCTCACTTGAATATCTCTACCAAAGTAGCGAGGTTCCTAAGATACTTAAGTTTAGCATTCTTTTTCTTTGGCTCTTTTTTTTTCTTTAAAATCATAATACCTGTGAATTTGCTCGATTTCCTTTCTGTCAAAAACAGCAAAAATTAGTTGAAGATATGGGGCTATCTCCAATACAACCAACTTATAGACTTCTGACAGCTTCAGAGAATGAGCTCTACATGGCAGCCAGGCGGTGCCACAGAAAACCAGAGATTGACTTGGCCATTACATATATGTAAAACGGAAAAACAAACAAAACCCCAAACTTCTCTGGGCTTTGGTTGAAAACAAGGAACGACAGACTGATTTCTAAGCTGCCTTCTAATTCCACATGTTCATGATCATATTAATTAAACTGGCAAAAACCACATATCTTTTCCTTTAATTTTTTTTTTTGGCGGGGGAGTAAAGAATAAAAGAAAAAGAGAAAAAGAAAAAGAAAAAAAAGAGAAAGAAACATTTGTTTCTAATGAGGTTAGCACCATAGCTTCTAAAACTTCTAAACAATATCATTTAGGATACTGGTGTTAAAGAAGCATTTTTATTTTAGAGATAAAATATTTGGGGGGGGCGGGTAAAGAAGGAAAGAAAATGGCCACTGTATAAATAAAATGCTTTGAAAAAAGGTAAAATGGTAAAAAAAAAAAAAAATTAAGCTAGAAGCAACTTTTAAGATTCTTTCCTCAACGCTAGTTGAAATAAGTAAATTAAATAGCCGTATTGTTACTTAGCATCTCCTAGTGGCCTGTCGGCATATGAACCATTTTGAAAGACAGGCTTAAATAGGTTATATTTTGCCTACTGCTGTATGGACGGTGATTCCTATGTACAGCCAATTAGTTAAGAAAAAAATTTTAAAAGATCACCATAATGGGGGCTTCCCTGATGGCGCAGTGGCTGAGAGTCCGCCTGCCGATTTAGGGGACGCGGGTTCGTGCCCCGGTCCGGGAAGACCCCACATGCTGCGGAGCGGCTGGGCCTGTGAGCCATGGCCGCTGAGCCTGCGCATCCAGAGCCTGTGCTCCAAAACGGGAGAGGCCACAACAGTGAGAGGCCCGCGTACCGCAAAAAAAAAAAAAAAAAAAAAAATCACCATAATGCACGCTGCACAAGACAGCAGTTGACCATGTACAACAGCTGAAGCATGGGCTATTTACTGCTACAACTGAGTGACTTCTGAGGCTTCTGGCAAAGGTATTATTTAAATTTCCTATATCTAATGATAGCCTAAGCCACTAATATTTATGTCATCTAGCCTCCAGTTCGTTTTTTAATGCAAAACAAAACTCCTTTAGAAACTCTAATTCTGTCCACAGCACCTGACACAGCAGTAGAAAGAATACCACATGGGATCTTAATTAGGAAAAAAAAAATAATACAACCACAGTATTGCAACAAATGGGTACCTGAAGAAATAGTTTCTCCTAAAACTGAGAGAGAGAGAAAAGAAAAGGAATAACTCAGTGATGAGGACAACAGAAACCAATTAGTTAAAAACCAAAACCAAAACAAAACAAACACTGAACGAATGAGACACATGACAGATGACAAAGCAACAGAGATAAAATAAGGTAGTCCAGGTATAACCTCCCTTTTGCCACTAAGAAAACTCACCTAGTTTACATATGGATGTAACTTCATTTAAATAACCTGAGAGGGAATGTAGAACAAAAAGAATTCACTTCCTACCTTCACAAAGGACACCCTTACCACAATAAGGAACAAAAAGTAATAATAATGTACAAACTTGTATTATTCAATTTTAGGCTATTAAAGGTTTGCTTGACCTAAGAGTTCATCGTCCTTATCAAAAACACTCAATGTCATAATATTTGCAAAAGGGTAGACAATCCTTCTATTTTATATCTAAGTATAACTTCTATTACTTAGATAGAAGCTTATTCCAATATTTTAATAACATTTTTGTAAGAATACATTCCATTAAGGTAACATGAAATAAAGAGACATAATCAAAAATTGCAACATATACATATTTATATTTTAAGGATCAACTTTGGTTTCAGCATTTTGTTTCAGGTAATTAGGACCAAATTAGTTCATTTGGAATCAATGTTTCTTTATTTTTTCTCAGCAGCTCTTATAGCAAAAAACAGAAATATAAAACCCTGTCTTGAAACATACAGTGTGGACCAAACAGAGCCTGTCTGCATATACTTGCCTACATTGTTAGATTTATTTCCCTTGGCTTGATATTATTTCTAGAAAAATAATCTTGGGCTCTGTATTTAGCTATCTAAGTAAGAAGTCCTATTAATCCACACCTATCTTAAGCAGTGAATATTCCAGCAACTTGTTTGAAGAAGGCGTAACTTCTCTCTGCCCTTTCTGCCGGTGCACCAAATACTGCAATGGCTTTACCCAAGGGAGACTGTACAGAGAAAGCAGAGACTCCTGTTTGACCCCTGCTGGCAATCAATTTATGGCCTCGAGCACAGAGCCTGATAGCCCTTGCAATTCTATATTAGCTTTTGTAACTCTTGATATTATTCTTATTCATATAAATGTCAAATTCCTATTGGTAACCTGAACTAAAAGTGTTCATAATCTCAGTTTACACCCTTCAGAACACCTCAGAATGGAGGAATTGAATTAAATTTTATATATTTTAAATTAAACACCCAAGAAAGGGAATTAAGAAGAATAGTTTTTGCTGCTAAACATAGGATACCATGCTGTGTGAAGGTTGATCACTTAAGAAATATAAAATAGTCTGGAAGAGCCACCTATCTTACAATAACAATAATGAAATCACTGTCTTTCAGTGAAAGGGGTCAGCAGTGAAGAATGAGACAAAGCGGAGCTAGGAAGGGAACTGCCTTGCCAGGGCTATTTTCTATAGGATACAATTATTTTTCCTTAAAATATGGTGCATGTCGGCATGAGGCTGCTAGTAGTAGGCTGTATGCACTGAATCAAAGCATAAAGACAGTCATTTTCACACCTTCTCGAGTGCTGGTGCATTCAGGTGATGATGAAAGAGGTGGGTGGGCTGCATTACAGGGCCTCTGACTCGCTTGACTTGGGACAAGTATTCTGCCTTAGCCAGCAAAGCCTTTGCTGTCCTTCCTGTAGGCTTTTCTACTACAGGATTCGAAATCTCCACATCCTACAACACAAATCAGTCCTATGACAACAACAACAGAAATCCTTCATTCAACAGCGATATAATGGGTTCATGTTTTAGGCGCTGTAGTACGTGCTGCAGATACATTCATGAAGCTGTACGGGGTGGGGGGAGCGTCTGGGGGGGGAACATGCACAAGCACAGAACAAGGTGAGGAAGCCTCATAATGGAGATAAACTGTAAGGAGATTATGCATGTAAAATACTTTGCAGCATTCCTGGCAGTACACATCAGTAAGTGGTTGACGATAAAACGACTACTGCTGCTGTTCCCTGTACTGAAGGTGATGGGGAGCTATGGGAGAATTTTGCTTAAAAAAATACAAGGTCTATATTTAGGAAGAACATTCTGGCAATGAATTGAAGGGTAGATTGGAGGGAGGGAGCCTGGAAGGGATTTAGGAGGCAACACAATTCACAGAACTTCCTCAATGAGGGTAGTGAGAGTGGGGATAAAGTGTCAGACACAGGTCATGTGGGCGATCAAACTCATGGGACCTGGTGGCAGATTAGATTGGGTGTTGAGAGAGGAAAGTCCACAAAAACTGTGCTTCTGACTTGGATGGATGGATAGGGGGGGTCTTTTACTAAGATAAAGAGAATGGCACGAAGAGTAAGTGTGAAAGGTGGGGACTGAGAGCTTGAGGGACACCCAAGTGGAGCGCTCTCATTGAAAAGCATTCTGATAGACAGATGCACAAGTGTGAAGGTGGGGGGAAGGGCGGGGCGAAGACTGACGGACACTGAACCCGATTCACGAGTCACGGAGGAGGGAGTCGGCCAACGTTAGAGAGAAGAAAATTAAGCACGAAAGACGACTGCCTGCTGGAGTCCGCAACGAGAAATTTAACAAAAGTAGACCTATTGAAGGAGAGTGGGCCAAAACCAGACCCCAGAGGATCGAGGAGTGGATGGAAGGCGGGGGAGGGGTGGCAGGCCGCTGGGTGGTCATTCTTCAGAGAAAGTGGGCCGTGAGGAGAACGAGGGCACAGGAAAATGCAGGTTCCACAAGGGGTTTCTGGAGAACAGGAGTAACTGGAAAGTAGAAAAGACTAAAACTCATCAGGAGAAAGCTAAGAAAAGGGGGGAAAACGAGACAAACCTTCAGTTAGACTGGAGTTTTAAATAATTTAGCTCATCCTTTTTATTTTATAGATGTGGAAACTGAGGGAACGCTACCTTACATTCTGCCATTACCAGGAGAGGCAGCAGCCAGAAGATCTCAATTGCCTCCAATAAGTCAAAATAAAAATCTCTTAATAAATGAAACTAGGGTTGCCGCTATCCATTTAAAGTAAGAACTGCCTCTAATAATTCACAATAAAAATAATATCTTAACAAAAGATTAATACATGACCAGGTTGTATTATTCTCTTTATATTCTCCAGGTTTCAAGAATCTTTAAATTAAAAAAAAAAATTCTTACTTATTCAATCTAAGTTCTCTTTTATGAAGATAACCGACAAAAAAAATATCTTGAAAGGCTTCAACAAATTTATATGTTTCAATATGAATGTCACCAGGGACGGGAGAATATAGTTTCTATACTGTATAGAATAAAGACCAGGCTTTGAATTGCAGATCCATCACAAGTGTACCTTCTCTGATCTTTAGTTTTTCAACCTAAAGCATGTGAATAGCACCATAAACTTGCAGGGTTATTGTGAGAATTGAATGAAATCATGAATTTAAAAGCACCTAACAGCTATAAAAGCTACTCTCCCTAGAGCAATGCTTCTTGAACTATTTGTGGAGAATAACCAGTTTTCTTTTCAATTCATTATGGACTGATACATTTCTAAAAACACAACTAAGGTGAATTACTAAAAAATATATCACAAATTTGATGTCTTGGGAATGTTAAATTACCAGAAAATCTAAGCACTTACTTTCAACTTCAGTAATCTTGCACATCAAAGACAAAGAGGTTGCAAACAGGCACTGGTCTACGAGCCAATTTTTGAGCAGTACTTATTCAGAGCATAGCACGTGCGATAGTACAGCACAATAGTTCAAAAGCACTAGCTCTGGTACCAGGCAACCAGGGTTCAAAGTCTTCTCCATCACCTACTAGCTATGTAACTTCAAGTTCTCTGTGCTTTGGTTTCTTCATCTCTAAAATGTGATTGTCAAAAATACGTGTTTCACAGGGTTGTGGTAAGAATTAAATGAGTTCATATATATAAACCAATCTGAAGAGTGACTGGGACGTTTTTAAGTGCTCAGTAAGTATTAGAAATTAATATAATTATTCAGTGAGTAATATCCAGAGAAAAAGTCATGATGTAACGTTTTTATGCAAATGTTGTTTTTCTATTTGTTTGTTTCTGTTGCTGTTTTATTTGGGGAAAAAATGGAGATTTATTTTAGCTTACAGAAAGGGAAAACATACATCTTTTATGCATGAAAATATTACTTGAAAATGTATTAAAATTTAATAGTTTTTTTTTTTTAAAGCTTCCTATGTACCAGGATTCTTAATGTTGTAGAGTTTCCCATCAAATTTAGTCTCTTTTATCTCTATAAGAAAAAATTCAGGGAATTACACTATAAAAGTTAAGATGAATTCTGACTTTTTTATAAGTAGAAAAACACTCTTCAAAATTTAATTATATCATGATTCTTGAAAGCACAAAGTATTTAAAAGGGAGAAAAAAGAACAGTTGAAAGAGTTAGAGCAAACTAGACAATGAAATAAATTTTTTCAAGGAAAAACTCAAAAGAATAATACTTTTTCCAATGATACAATTAAAACATTGAATCACAATAAATTAGGGAAAAGTATATGACAAAGAGGCATTACTGGACAGTTGAATTAAAACAGTATTTTCTAAAAGGTGTTTGATGCTTGGTCTTATTTACATAGTTAGACTAAAAACAACTTGCTCTAAATAATAATTAAGGGAAAAGAAATCTGTTCACTTTAAAGGCTATTAACAAGAAACAACTGATTTCATTGATCAAAATAGATTAGTTTATAAGGAAGAAATTCCTTTAGGAATCTAAGACACCTAAAATAAATAAAGCAAAAGCACATCATGCAAGTAACCCCACACAAACGGAGAGGAAATACTGGGGTGGAAATAAGCTTGCCCCAACAAATAAAAGAAAAATGGGATTTTCTCCTCTCTGTCTCTTCTGTTCTAACATGAAAGTATTTAGTAATTATGGAAGAATGCCAACTCCAGTATACTGTCATCTTGAATTGGAAATGGTAGCAGGAGAAATACACTTAAGGCTTTTGCATTTACTTTTTGATCTAGTGTGATAGATAGAAGCAGTGGGTAGAAGGATATGCCCTAGAAGGTACAGAACCACAAGAAGGGACTCACCATGAGGCTGAGGCAACTGCTAATGTATACAAAAAGGACATCTAGGACAAGAAAAATTGAGATAACACTGATTTTTGACATTAGAAAAAAAATGAAGACGTTAAATGTCTTTAAGTTTTCAAGTCTTAAATGGCATTTTCTGATAATCACTCAAAATAGACAACTGATAATATGCCAAAATATTGTTTAGTTTGTGAGGTGGTCTCAGTATATGTACATTAAAAAAAATGAAACTACCAACCCCACCAGCAACAATAAAAAACGAAGAATATCAACTGGTTCATGTGCAAAAGAAGGTATGATACCCAAGAAAAAATAATTAGATGCTTAGAACTATGATTACAAATTCAACTCTTTTTAGGGGCAGTTATCAAACTTTAACATGAGAACTTTTAAAAAAGTACATGTAGTGACAGAGATTTTTGGTGACCCCTCTGTATCCATTCCCGCCATCTTCCACAGAAATAGATTATTAGCTAGACACATGGACGCCTGGAAGAAACTATTACTTCCCGTCTTCCCTTGCAGCTAGGGATGGCCATGTTCTAATCAATGAGATATAAGTTTAAGTGTCCTGTACAACTTCCAAGAATGTAACTTTTAAGGAGAGGAGGGGTACACACTTCTTCAATCCTTTCTCCTTTTTGTTGGCTGGAATGCAGACTTGATGGATGGATTTAAGCAGTCATCATGGACCATGATACAGAAACTCAGGCTGAGGAGAGCTGAGCAACAAGACAGAATCCTGAGTCCTTGCTGCTGTGGACCATCCCACCAGCACAAGATTACTACTTCCTAAATTTTTTCTTTAAATGCGAGAGGGCAATACACAACTATCTTCTTTGAGATATTATTTTATGTTTTTGGTAATTCACAGCCAAAACCAATCCTATGTAAAGTGGAGTGCTACATGTGATAGAACCTAAAAGTATGGCATTAGTTTAGTTGGGCAGCAGGTAGAAAAAACCCATATTGCAGGCTGGAAAGCTAATTAAAGTTATATGTTTGCAAAATATTTGGTCAAATTGTCATCTGCTGAACCTTGGAAGACAGACCAAATGTTAACTAAGTCTGCAGCAGTAGCAGTGCAACAAATGATTCAGAACCTTAAATATGAGCTGGCTCCCCCTTACTGTTCTTAGCAACAAGGAACACAGATTAGGACTGGCCAGCTGCAAGCTGAGATTTAAGAAAACAGAGCTTTTCTAAGAAAATCTCTGTTTATGAATTACGGTCTAATTTGACTGAGAATTCTGTGATTTTGAGGTTTGCAAAAGCCAAGCAAAGCAATCACAAGCACTGGCTACAATACCATGGAAGATAGAACTGGTGCCCCATCATACATTGGCTCAGTTTTCTGGCAGTGATGTGATTAAGAGAGTTTCAGATGGTCTGAAAGGAGTCATCAGTAAGTTCAGAGGCGGGAGATAAACAGAGGCCAGAGGTCAATAAATAAGAGAGTCTTCAGGTTCAAAACTATACCCAGACATGACTTTCGACTACACTTGTTCATGGAACTGACAAGAAACAAATAGAATGAAAGCATACTAAATTTTTTAGGGAACTGGGCTGCCAAAGATACACCAGGATGATCTGCATATCATGTACAGCTCTTAAAGCAATTTCCACGTCTCTAATCAGCACCAGAAGAAAGCAGGCGTGGAAGTGTTAGAACCCAGGCAGAAGATCAGACTCCCTAATGCCTTTCACAGATATGGCTGTGAAGCCAATCAACTAGGTAGTTTCTCTCACAGAGGGAAATCAGGGCTCATCAGATGGGATAACTGAAGAATGTCCTTCAGTGCTCGGGCAGAAAACCTTCATGATTTCTACCAAGCAGGGTTTGTTAATATCCAGCGAATAGTAGCTGATATGTGTTTCACATTCTCCCATTTTTCAAATAGGAATTTTAAAAGTTATAATCATCTTATTTTTACTCCATTTTAAATGGGGAATTTATTGGGTTGCCCTTTAGTTTATAGCCATCAGTCCACAGAAAGCCACATCTGGACCTTCTAAAAAGGGTAGCGCATCAACCATAGATCTTGGTACAGTAGGACAGGGTAACTAGATGGGGCTTGGGTTATCTCTCTTAGACAAAGGATAAGTTCTGTATGTAGCAAGAAGAGTGATCAAATGGGAAACACTGAGACAGATACTACTAGTTGCTCCCCACTGTCTCACTTACTCTTATTTCCAACGGAGCCCTTTGTTTACAAATGGGAACAAGGTGACTCAAAATAAAAATTACATTGCTTAACCTTTCTTTTTGCCAAGTGCAAACACGTGACTAAGTTCTGACCAATTGGATATAATCAAAGTAACATGTGTGACTTTCAGAAAGCATTTAAAGGGAAGGAAAACATACTCTTCTTTGCCTCTCACTTTCCTACAGACTAGAATGCAAATCTGATGGCTGGAGTTCAAGCAGCCATGTTGGACCATGAGATGAAAGCTTTAGCCTGCCTGCATCCCTGATATGCCAGAGCCTTATAAAGCCCTACTGCCTAGTCTGGACTTCATTTGCATGACTGAAAAATAAACTTCTACTTTCTTTACGCCATTACTTTTTTTCTGTCACTCACAGACAAACTGAACTTCGATTTTCATATACATAAATATACTTGTGTGTGTGTGAGCTAGTTAAAGCCTTTCTCAATAGCAGTAGGTTTTATGATATCATAAAGAAACTCAAATCTACCAAGTATAATTGTCTAAGGAAAAGAGGTTGGTTTTCATGTAAGACTTGTAATTCAGTATTTCTTTCTTATTCATGGAAAGCCTATAATAAACATTTATACTCACCCCCACCCGCTACACCAGAATTAACCTTAGAGTTTCACTATACTTACCAAACACTGTAGTTACAAGTATTTATATAATATTATCCATGATTTAAGAATGTCAGTCCCTAAAAGACAGTTATCAAGTTTTACTGTGTTCATATTCTACACCTAACAAGTGGCTAACATATATTCTATAACCAATTAATAATAGTTGAATAAATGCAAGACTCTGGCTCCTTTGGAATTAATTCACAGTGATGTTTTTTGGTCTTATTTCCAGAATTTAAATTGGTCAGATTTTAATAATCTGAGATTCAAACATTAAAAACAATTGTGGCTTATATTATCTAGTCTTTTCCCCACTGTTTGCTGCTGACTTAAGTTTTGGTACCTTTTGAGTAGTACTGCAAAGTCTAGTAGAACAGTCAAAATTACATGCACTATACATGCCCCCTTGATTTGTTGTTGTTTCTGTTAAGAATGGAAGGTCCTGGATAGAATGATGAGGACTCAGTGAATGTCCATCAGAGGATGATGACACGGATGAGAAAGGGGAGGCAAGAGTGACCAATAACTGGTTCTCTCTCCTTATGCAGCAGCAAGTGAGAAAACGATCAGTGCTAAGAACTGCAGCTGTTTATGAGCAGGATTTTGAGCTGTATATTTAATATACTTGGCTCTAGGGAAAAGGATAACTAGGAGGTAGAAATGAAGACTTACAAAGTTTTTACAACAAGCAGGTTATGTAGGATGATAGCTCTGCAACACATAACCATTAGTACAGCATTTTATTTACTTATATACACACTTCATGAAGAACGTACAGCTTACAGTTAAAGATGTTGTTACAGGTAAGGCACTCATTACTTCTATTTGAAGGTTTCCTCCATGTGGTCACATTCAAACAACTTATCACCCCCTTAACCCAGTGACTCCACCTGGATGGGGAGTAAAAGCTAAAAAGGGTATACTGACTATAGAAAGAGGTATTAAATTTTTAAGAGAAAGCATGTAAAATTTTAAAATTTCTCTTTAAAAGTATAGTACAATTTTTAATTGGAGAATTATCATTATCCCTAATGTTTCTAAAAATTATCCTACCTGAAAAAGCTAGATGCCATGACAGCAACAAATAAAGTTTGGAGGACCACAGGCTGGAGCCTGAATCTGAATCTGCCAGTTACTAGCACAGTAACTTGGGGCAAGTCTCTTAACTATGTGCCTTAATTTCCTCACCTGGAGAATGGGGGTAATAATATTTCCTATCTCGTGTGTGCCACGGTGAGAATTACATGAGTTAACCTCTATAATTTGCACATTACTTTCGACACATTATATGCTCAATAAATGTTGTCTAGTAAGTATTGTTAGCTATTAGCCAGCAGGGGTCCACAGAACACTGAATCTCTAAGAAAGCAGAGTACTATGTTCCGCTAAAGGGAACATATCAGTTTCTCTGCAAACATCAGGGGATTTTCTTGCCTATGAAAAGAGAACTTTAATTAAAGCAGACTGAGAAATACTACTCTAAGCCTTAATGTTATTGGTTCCAGAGTAAGTGCCATTCTTCAACAAATACACATTATCCCTGCTTCTTGTTCGTGTGCCCCTGGTTGCCATGTACACAGTGCAACCATATGGAGGTGAAGGGGGACAAACCAAGCACTGTGCTAGGGACCGAGGATGCGGCCATCAACCAAGGACCAGGAAGACTTGTTCTCATATTAGCCATGACTACAACTCAGTAGCTTTTGAACACTTACAGTATTTGGTAAAGAAAGTAATCTAACAATACTTTTTATTTTCTCATATAACCCAGAGCACCTAGCCCCACGTCTGCTTATAGGAGGCAACTCCAGTTGGCATTTGACCCTTACCATTTTCATTTCCCTAGAACTGCAACATCCCTCGGCTTCCACGGTGTTATTTCCTTCTGGGTCTCCTCCTACACTGGCTTGATTGTGCCTTTTCAGCCTCTGTCACAGGATCCTTTTTCCTTTTCCACCACTCAAGTATTGATGTTCCCTGGACTTCTGTTCTTGGCCTGTTTTCTTTCTTTTGGATGATCTCATCACCCACAGCTTCGTCTACTCCTCAAAAGCTGATGACTGCCAAGTATTTCTCTCCAGACCCTCATCTCCTTCCTGGGCTCTTGACCCACATTTTCTATAGCCTGCAGGAGCAGTTCTGGATTGCCTACAAAGGCCTTTCAGATTCAATATGTCTAAAACCAAAGCCATTATCTTTTCCACCCAAATTCCTCCTTCTTCTCATTTCCTTATCTTGGTTAACTACATCTTCTTCTACTATGTCTTGAGATAAGATACCAAGGAGCCATCTTGACACTCATGCCTACCTTCCTCATCTTCCCTTCTGAGCACACACTGTAAATTTTTATCTTCTCAGCATCTGTTGAGTCCACCTTATTGTCTCCACCCCTAGAGCAACATGTCTTAGATTAGAACAACAATAGAGTACTGGCTCTGCAATAACATGGCCTGAGTTTTCATCAAGGTTCTGTCACTAACTGCATGACCACGGGGAAATTACTTAACATCTTTGGGCCTTAAAAATTAAATAAGCTAGTATATGCAATGCCTTCATAGCAGTATTTGGCACAAAAGTAAAACTCAAAAATATTAGTTATTGGTTTTATTACTATTAGCATGTTAAGTAGTATTGATATTGATATTGTTATTGTTCCATTCGCTGGGCACAAAACAGATAAATGAGAAAGTGAATCATTTAATTAACAGGTATTATTAGAATGGGCTGGAAGATTGTCACACAGTAGAAACTGAGGATCTAGTCCTATTATGCATTAAGTCGCTATGGGATTTCAACAAGTCTTTTTAACCATGTGAACCCCGACCTTCACTCTATAAAGTGCAGATTAAAAATATCTAACCTAGATACTTGCTAAGGTTTTTGTGACAACATCCTGACAATATGTGAGCCCTGTGGAATAAAAGAAGCACTCTGAAAGGAAAAATGCTTACTATTAGAATATGGCTTGACAGACTCTAATGTTTACAACAAAACGTTGAGGTAGAGAAAACATACAAAGGATTAAGGGAAGGGAGCATCCCAGTTCCTGGAAGGAATAACACAATCATATTACAAAAGGAGGTGGAAAGAGGTAAGTGGTGATGAGACTTCTCTCTGAACCAGGCTAGAAGCACAATAGAAAGCTAAATCAATAGAAAATTTAATTACCTTCAAACCAATTAATCAAATTTGGGGTAATCCCCAAATAATACGGTATTTAGCACATGATGTCAAAATCTTCCAAATATAAATGTAATACCATGTTCAAAAAGTAAATGATTTTCTACTAGATAACTGTTCCAATGATATGTATCCATTCTCTTGAAAAAATTTAAAAGTAGCAAGGGAGAGAAGGGAAAAGAACAGAACTTCACTACCTCAGAAAGAAATATGACAAAAGATAAAAGCGTGAACAAGACCCTAGGGACTCCAAAAATAACAACCTAGTTAAAGATATTAAGAATGATGAAAAAGAGCCAGAAAACATCTTTGAGGGAAGTGTTTTGCCTAAATTATTTTGGAGGTGGTTTTTCAGCAAACAGAAACACACCTGGGAATGCATCTGGAAGAAAACTTAATTATTGAATCCTTGTTGAATCATTCTGCTTTTTTTTTTTTTTTGCAATTTTCTTTTCTTCTATTCTGACAAATATTGCTATTTACGTTTCCAAGCCACTAGGAATAAAACTAGACAGAGGGGGAAAATAAACAGAATAAAATACAAGTTTAATGTAATTTGCCTTTTATCAGATTGTGCTCCAGTATGGACACACGGATGACAGGGACTAATGAAAGGAAGAAAAAGAACTCAGGATACTAATGAGTGAGCACGACATTTTTGCAGATAGATTGCAAAAGTAGGGAAAAGGACAGGCTGGATGATATGAGAAAACTGTGACTCAGAGAAATCATCCTGCCAGATTGACCCCAGCTTCATGCCCTTGTGCCCCTTCACTGTCTGAGCGTACAGTAGAGAGGTCAGAGGACAGAACTTTCTCTGCAAAGCTGCCACTTTCCCTCTAGTTTGTTTTCCCCACAAAAAGATTCCCCTTTACCCCTGGGTACTCATTAGTTATTGGTTGTGGCATTTCACTTGGAAATCTCTGGGTATAGTAAACTTAGGGGTGTGTGAATGGATATCACAGGGCTAAAAGGGTTAGTATGGGAAACAAGACAAATATTAATCCAGAAGTGTACAGTACACTGACAAATGATAATGGTAAATTCTGAGATAGATAATACCATGGAATTAAAAGTCAACACAGGGCTTCCCTGGTGGCGCAGTGGTTGAGAGTCCGCCTCCCGATGCAGGGGACGCGGGTTCGTGCCCCAGTCTGGGAGGATCCCACATGCCGCGGAGCAGCTGGGCCCGTGAGCCATGGCCGCTGAGGCTGCGTGTCCGGAGCCCGTGCTCCGCAACGGGAGAGGCCACAACAGTGAGAGGCCCGCGTACCAAAAAAAAAAAAAAAAAGTCAACACAAAGACGCTAACGTTAGTACGGTGCAAGTTACTTTAGATCCATGCAACTTGCAAGGAAAACAAACTGGTCATTAATTCATTCAAATTTTATTTACTGAGTGAGGGAGAAGAATCTTGTCTCCCAAGTTTAAGGTCTAGTTAACATAAATCAAAAGTGCACTGGACTTTTAACAAAATAATTTGTGTAAATGGTTAGGTCTTTTAATTCATAAACCATTTCATTTCATTTTTTTTTTTTTTGCGGTACGCGGGCCTCTCACTGTTGTGGCCTCTCCCGCTGCGGAGCACAGGCTCCGGACGCGCAGGCTCAGCAGCCATGGCTCACGGGCCCAGCCGCTCCGCGGCATGTGGGATCTTCCCGGACCGGGGCATGAACCCGTGTCCCCAGCATCGGCAGGCGGACCCTCAACCACTGCGCCACCAGGGAAGCCCCAACCATTTCATTTCTTAAAACATATCTATCAATAGGACATTCTTGCATATTTCTTTCGCACTTTCGTGTGTGAATTTGAGGACTAAGTGATTCTTTTACTTAGCATTAGAACATATTCTTGAGAAAAGAACTCTGCATATTGTCATTTTTAAAAAATATATGTGAATATACAGTTTATGTTGGGGAGTGACTGTGCAAATTCAACACTGCTCAAATGGGGTAGGACCCAATTAAAGTTTATGTCCAAGGCCCCAAGCTCCTGGGAACCCTAATTACATCCTTGCCATATATCACAGTGAAAAATCCTCTCGTTGGGAAGTAAGTCTTTAAAATTACACAAGAAAATAAAAATAAATGATTCAAGTTTTCTACTTTTTAAAATCTCAGTATTATGTTAAAAAGACAACAGAGAAGCCAGTAAAGTGACAGGTAATGAAAACAGTAACATTTATGAGGTATTTATTAAAAATTATAAAAACACAAATCTCTCTCAAACCAGAATCGCATCTCTTGCTTTGTTCTATGTAGTTTTCTTCCATCTCCCTATAAATCCCATTACATATTTCAAGAAATCATCTTATCCATTTAAATAAAAACATCAAAGGACTTAGTTAATTTTCCAACAGGATTAATAAATTTGAATAGAATAATTTCAGTCATATGATTGTCTGCTCATGACCAGCGGTTTTAAATCAGTTTATTAAGTAACTTAGACACTTTTCTTTGTAAAGGCTGCCTGATTTAGGACATTCCCATATGCCTCCACACGTGCTAACACTACCAGGTTATCTTCAATCTAGCTGCCATTATGGGAGTAGCTGCCAACTTTCAACCAACTGAAGAGAATAATGAATCAGCTTCAAGTTGGCTCATATGTAAACTTCTACTGCTCCCAGCTAAAACAGGGGCCAATTTCAACTGTAAAGAAAATTAATTAAAAAGATTTCACCTCCACTGTTTGAGAAACATGGCACCATGAACACCACTGAACTAACAGCTTAAAAGCATGCAGCTTTATGTAAAATCCCATAGTGTGGATTTCAGTCTTAAATGCTGTAGGTTGTTTTAAAGATTGGATTTTTTGAGGAAACAGATCAGGAAATGCCTCGTCCCTAAATTCATAACATGAATATTTGAGAAGCCTCACACTGCTGGAGAAAAAAAATAAATAAATGAGACTCTTGTTTGTTAAAGGTTCATTACAAAAAAGACTTCAAAGGCTTCAGAGGAAAAAAGATGCAAATGAAAAGGGCCACATTTATACTCCTTCTAAAAAACAGAAGGAGTGAGCACCAGACACAGCATTTTAAGTGAGAGCCATTGTATGAATGTAGTGTTAGGCATAAACTAGGGCAATGTGGTAATATCAGACCCTCTTTCTAAGAATGACAATACTGTGTTAAATTTTAATAAACACTGAACAAAACAATTTTATGCTGGATCAGTTATCCAGACTAGTGGTTCTATAGAAACCCCTGAAACCTTGGTGTTTCCAAGAATCATGAATCTATTTGGCATAAAGCTATGCTAGTTTTTATAGGGAAAAGTAAGCAAATGTCAGAGCAGAAGAGTGCTTAAAATATTGCATTTATTTCTAAATGTCCATCATAGTTGGAAATTATTCACTGGGTAGATGAACTTCCCTGAGAGGACAGGAAAACTTTTCCACTAGAGAGTAAAGTTAGATGATAGAGTCCTTACAAGATCGAGGCTATACTATTCTTTACAAGCAACACGATAGATGGGACAAAACATACAAATTTTTGGTTCTGATGAACTCTCTAAAACTATATATAGTACAGAGTTAATTTTTTTAAATCGCCTGGAGATGCTAACTGGCTAGACTCATACTCTCCAACCCCAGTGAATCACAGCACCTGAAACTGAAATTGTGGATGGACGGGTGGGATAGGCTGTCTTCTCCAGGCATCTCTAATTTCCTCTCCAGGGACCTCTGATATTTCCAGTGCTGGAAATACTGGAGCTCCCTAGGTAGATTCTGGAGCCTTCCACACAGTTGGGGTAGTTCTAGAAAAGTCACATGGATGCCACAGTGTAATTCAGAATCCAAAGAAAGAATAATGAGCTTAGTACTATTTTCTAATACTTCGATGGTATCATCTTTTGACCCCTATTTAGCTCATGGATGCTGTTGAAACTGTTCAAAATGCAACAGATTTAAAAGGTCCATCTTTGGAGTAACATAAAAGGCTAAAGCTTGTTGGGAAATTGTTGCCCAGTTAAGTAGCCACATTAATTTCCCAAACAACTGAGTCAGCACTCACCCAAATGGAGGTAAAAGGAGCTGTGGATTCCTTAACCTCACTGAATCACATTAACACAACTATTTGGAAAGTGTTCTAGTCCATTCTGCACAAGAGGCTGCACGTCTACACTCGGCAAAATCTTGTGCAACAGGTGTGGACTGTGTGCCTACTGCTCTAGTAAGCAAAAGGCAAGAAATTTCACAGGTGTAACCAATTATTTGCAATTCTGAAAACATGCTATTCACCAGCACCAGCGTGCCCAAAAGGACTCTCTTACATCAGACAAGTTTACCTATAATAAGCTAGAATAAATGCAAAGGAGGGATACAGGCCAACAACAGACATCTAATGTAAAAATCCTTATTCTTTAGCCTTGCTCTCAGTTCTGTTCAAGATCAGGAAGTATTAGAGATCCATCATTATTCTGTTTTCAACTTTGAAAGTTGTATATACTTAATGATTATAATTATGAAATCTTAGAATAAATATATTTTCTATTCACTGATTTGAATATTCGAACAATTAGCTGTATTTGCTTGAATGCACACCAAGTGTCTTTATTTCTGGTAGTTAGGATAATCAAGAAATGCCTGGAGGTGAAAAAAAAAATTAGACACGTAAAGGGAAGATGAGGAAGGAAGGAGAAAGTAAACAGAAGAAGAAAAAGATTTTTAAAAGATCTGTATGTAGTCAGGATAAGTGACTAATTGAAGGTGGAAAAAATAATTGCTTACAATTTGTATAAAGCAATTATATCCATGTAGTACTTGGTACAAAGGTACATAATTATAAACAAGAAGATGGAAATAAAGAGTTGTATTTTAATTTAGAAAAACAACAGAGGAAAAGATTATGGGAAAAAATTATGGAAAGTAGAAAGACCCAGGCCACAAATATGCCAAGATAAATGACACAGCCCCAGTGGGGAGAACAGTGCCCCAGACGAGAATGTTCTGTATGACCTTGGCCAGCATTATTTCCTGCCTTTTATAATCACAAAAGGCATTCAACGTTTGGTGATGATGAGAAGCAGGATTTTGAAGAATATAATTATAGGCTGCAAGTGTTTTCTGTGGAAGCAAAATTATCATTCATGTCTGAGATTGTGTAAATGTGCCTTAATTTTGGTCAATGGCAATTGGAACTTTTTAAAAAAACAGAATCCCAAAATCTCCTTATAAATCCCATTCTGCAAGAAAACCACAAGGATAAGTGTGTAAAAGCAAAGACATTCCCAGATACTCTTCAAAAAAATGGTATCTCAGAGAAAATTATCTCTTTTGTAGTGACATGATTTGACCTACCTCCACGTCAAAATCAGTTGACAACTTCAAAAAGCCACATTAAAGGAGATTTAAGCAGAGCACAGCTAAAGCAGTTTTCATCTACTAGGTCAGGTACAGAAATGATCACAATGCACATTACCTTAGCAAGACTGGCAACTCTACACAAATCAATGGGGTGCGATGCACAGATGGAAGGTGGATAAAACTGAGGGGCAAGAAGAAACCACATCAAGGGTGTCTAAGGAAAACTTAAAGGCTTTGAAAGCTTCCAACGTCCCACCTCTCTCTGGTACCTTTAATTGTGGCTACCATAAGTGCATTTTTGCCACATGCTTTTAAAAGAAAAAAGGAGATGGTTATTTCTTAAATGCTAACAGACTTACTTGTCTTTCAGAAAATCCACTACTCTTTTGAAGTCAGCCACGCAGTATTCTCTTTTCATTTCCATGAGCACAGTGTCAGAGGCAGACTGGACTGGTATGTGCAGAAAGGCATAGACTCGGGGGTGATTAAGGATTTTTGCCATTTCCTTGAAAAAGATGGAAGGAGAAAACAATCACTGTAACAAAGCAGAGAATGGTTTCCCTCAGGTCAATTCTCACGAGTACAAGCAAATACACACAGCTGAAAATGGACCAATCTTCTAGGCTCCCCGAGTGAAAGTCCACCGGCATCACTCTAGGGTGACATCTGGGAATTCGACATGACTTTCGGAGGATTTCACAGAAGTGTTATTTCCTCACGGTCATTGCCTCTCTTAGGTGACGAAACAGACATAAAGTCATGTAATGCCTAGAGAGTAAAAAAGATTTTTGCATACTTCAAAATAAACACCACTCCTCCCTTCCCTCAAAGCAGTGTTATATTCTGCCCTGTTACATTAGCAGCAGAAGCAGCAACATTTAAGGCAAACGGTCAAAGCTGTAGAATCCTGTATACTTGATTAAAGTTCCCAAATTTAAGGCAAGTCAACACTTTTTTTTTTCTTTAACGCTGAAGGAGAAAAAGAAATCTGTTAACTCACCTGTTTCTTTTTTAGCTAGTTAGCAAACACTTATTTTTGAGTATCTACTATGCAAAAGGCAGAGTATCAGACAATGAAGCCAACCAGTTCACCAATGGTCACCTACTGCTATCTACCTTTAAGCTGCGGAGTTCCAAAGAAGAGAAACAAGGAAAGAGCAAAAAGAAGAATCTGTCTTGCAAAGTTAAAGAGAGCAAGTTTAAGTGAAACAAATTAGGAAATTCAGAGATTGTTCTAAATTCCTCCAAGGATACAAAGTGGGTAGAAAAAAGAGTGGTAAAAGGAAAACGGTGGTAAGGAAACCATTTATGTGAGCAAAAAGAAAAATGTGACTAATTTATGGCCCATCAATGGGTTGGGGGAGAAGAAGGAAGGAGAAAAAGAGGGGGAGGGGAAAAGGGGGGAGAAGAGAGAGAACACTAAAGGTCCAATAGAGATAAAAATGTCAAGAAAGGAACTGCTCTTTAGTAACTTGCATGTGTCCAGTGATTTTTAGTTTTCAGAGTACTGTACCGTACTTTCACAAAGTACTGTACCACACTTTCACATCTGTCATCTCGTTTTATCATTAGAACAGTATTTTGAAGGATCTTATGGAGTCGAAGAGCCACCTAATTCCATACAGTCACCTCTCTCAGCTATTCAGGGCTCAGTCATGCATGTGTATCACCCATACCCTTCATTCCTTCATTTTCTTTCCGTTGACTATAATATTAGTATTTTGACCAAAGTGGAAGAATAGAGTGACAAACTCAAACTAACCATCTTCTTAGGAGCAGCTTAGTTGGTTTAAAAAATCCTTCTAAGGGATTCAGATAACCAAATGATACTACTCATAGATATCCTTTATTGACCTTCTCTTCCAGGAATTAATAGGGATATACCTTGTTATATATAGATTACTAAATTGGAACTGAAGTTCAAGAATTTCTTATTTAGCAGCAAAATAACTGGCTAACACATCATCGGAAGATTTCCATCACAAAACTGTTCCTTTTCTTGGCTGGGTATTTAGTTAGAAGGCGCTTCATCTCCTTACTCAACACCTTCCATGTATAATAAGGCTGTGGGATACAGGGCAACATTTATCACTACCTACTCTACAATAAATATGTTGTCCTCCTGCTAGATTCTCTCTTTCAGGTTTTTCACACTTGAATATCAAGATTCTTGAACAGTGTGAGAAAAACAAATTATACAAAAATATCTGTTTCCTAAAGGCGCAGGACCCAGCTTTAGTTAACTTTCAACGTACATACTGTGGTAAAAAAAAATGACACCTCAACAAATAACACAATTTGTGAAATGAAATTTTACTCTCAATCTCTGTGCCTTGGTTTTCTCATCTGGAGAACGGAGACAGTGGTAATACCCACCTCACTGGGCTACAAGGCCGTTGTAAAAATAAAATAAGATAATCCAGTATGTGCTTATATGTTGGCTCTCAATACATAAATTATCTAACATTCTTCTTCCCTGGAGAGTATTGAAAGTTCATGGTAACACGTTTTCATACACACGAATGGGACTTTATCAATAAACAGAATAGCTTTTCAACAAGGCAGTTTCCTTACCTAGTAAGTGAAGGAGAGATAACTTGTACTGACTTGCAAAATCTAAATTTGAAAGGGGTTCCCAGTAAACATGACCCAGGGCCAGAAAGGGTGCAGTTTCTGTTGGAAACGCTCAGGGTGGCCTTCTCCTATAAACAGGATACTGCACTAGATGAAGCACTGCCCTATTACAGTATGACAATTTTCAAGTTAAAATGTTAATAGCAAACAAGTAGGATAAATTTGGTGGGTTTTTCCCCTTTGGCTCAAAATTAGATTTCCCGCTAGTAATCATCTTCAGCTTCATACTACAGACTTTGCAACTTTGTAATAGTAGGCACCAGAACACAAAATAAACTTGCCCCTTATTTAAAGTCTGTATTTCTTCTACTAAAAGAATCACGACTTAACATAGATTAATGTACCCCAAAGAGACAAAGTACATATTTTTTCTTTTGTTTTTCCTTTGATCCTTCTCAGCACTGTTGGTTAAGAGTAACCTTTGGGCTACTTCCCCTTTCAAAATTCTTCTCTATTTTTAAGGTTCAGCTTAGAGTTACAGATTCTCTGGTGCAAGAGATGACTTCCTCCTCTGTGATTCCTCAGCAACCTGTTCCTGGTGTTACCAAAATATCTCCTTGGTTCTACTTTGCAACATGGGTCATGCATCTCCAGATGGAAGATGGACAAGGGCTGCGATTATGTTTGACTCCCCTCTGGGTCTCTACAATGGCTAGGACTGTGCTGAGTACACCGCCAAACATATAAACGCAGATCTGAGTCAAAACTACATCAAGATACAAAGAGAGAGATTTAAAATATAATTGCTATTTGATAGGAAGACATTTTCAATTAGCTCCATTTGGTTACCATTTATTTGGTAAATAAGCACATATTCAGGTAGGTAAACAAGCAGATAGCCTGTTTTAATTTTAGAACAGTGAAAAATTATATATGAATATGTAAGTAAATATATATCTAAGAAAAGATCAGATTCTTTATAGGTAGCCCCACCATGGGTTATAATTCTAAGTCTCTTGGAGCCTTGGATTGGAATTACAATGTACATTCTTACGGAAATAATTTATAAATGGTGTGCCCAAGAACAGCAGCCATGAGCACCCCTAAGCTCAGAGCTGGGTAAGAGAGTCTGAGTAGACAGGCAAGTATGTGTGCAGACATGTGTGCACACAGGCCTGTGTAGGTCTGTGTGTGCATGCAGGCACATGTGTGTGTTTTAAGGAGCCCTGGTAGCAACTAGCATAGAAATAGTATCTATTTTAATATATGGTCATTTTTTATTTAAGGGTTGATGTACCAAGGCTGCTTAAAATAGATGGTGACTATTTCATAGGTAAAGACCAGAGAATGTCTAACAGATCAACAAAACAGTATTTCTACCTGGTGTTTTCACATGGGGTTTTCCTATTACAAATTGGTGTTCATCTCACTATTTGTGATTTTTTAATGAACTTAAAAAGCAAAGAAAAAATAATGAATGAAAACAGGCTTAATTTTAAAAAGCAATTTATGTATGGTGCATTTTTAAAAGAAATGTTAAGTTTCACTTTTATTGCCCAGCAGTCATCAAATTCATCATCATATTCTACCTGGTTTTGAATATATATACTACCAGCTGAACAAAGTCACTCAGTGTATATTAATGCTTGCATTCAGATGTCTCTGCATTCACAGTGAAAGCCCTCTCAGATTATAGCTTTGTTAGGAAGTATTGTATCTGCATACTTAAAATGCTAAACTTTATGTAACATCGCTATGTTTTTTTTTTCAGCTAATCTAAGATATATGTTGAAGCAAGAAAATACCTCAAAAAAAAAAAAAAAAGACAAACTATACCATTTACCCTTAGGCGTGAAAAGATAGCTTATTTAACATATAATTCACATACCATACCATTCACTCATAAAACGTATGCAATTAAATGTTTTTTAGTATATTCACAAAATGGTGCAGTTTGCCTGGAAATTTCTTGTTTATCACTCAAAATTAAACTCCATTTGGGGTGGAACTTTCTATGGCCCATACAACACTTAATTTCTTCATCCCCTTTCTACTTTTGTAATTGATATGCAATTCCATTCCAGTATTTATTGAAAACTGGTTAAGAAAAAGGACTCAGCAGTCTGACAGGCTGAGGTTCTACATTTAGTTATTTCATTTACTGCTCTTCACTGGGGACAAATTATTTAAATGTCTCCGAATGTTCATTTTCTTCATTCATAAAATGACAATGTATCAGCAGGATGCATTAGGTTATGCTGTATAGCATACGATCTCAAAAATCTCAGTGGCTGAGCCTGCACGCCACAACTACTGAAGCCCGCGCGCTGAAACTACTGAGCCCGCGTGCTGCAACTACTGAAGCCCGTGCTCCGCAACAAAGAGAAGCCACTGCAATGAAAAGCCTGAACACCGCAAGGAAGAGTAGCCCCCGCTCGCGACAACTAGAGAAAGCCCGCGTGCAGCAACGAAGACTCAATGCAGCCAAAAATAAACTTAAAAATTAAAAAAGAAATCTCTGTGGCTTATAACAACAAAAATGTAATTCTTCTTCATGCTACATATCTTTCATGGACTGGCTAATAAAGCTTTGCTCAAGTTGTTTCCACTTGCAAACTGTGAATGTGGAAGAGGGGGAGGAAAAGAGAATCACAGGCTTAAACCTTCTTCCCGCATTTCACTGGTTGTTGCAAGTCACACACCTGCTCCTGAGCTTAACTAGGCAGATATTCTCACGCTCCCACAGAGAGGGAAAGCAGAATATTTGGTAAACGGTGATACGATCTACCATAGAGATAATAAAAATACCTGCACTGTGGAAGGAGGAGTCAGATGAGATACATAAAGTATCGATACTCAGTCAAGTGCCGGACACAAGTGAGTGCTTCCCCATACAAGGAGGCAGTTGTGTTTACATGTTTGTTTATAAAATGCAAAGGAGGTTACTGCGTTCTTTGCATCCCCATCCCAGAAACACAGTTTTCTGTTTAATAAATACTTGTTTGGCTGCATCATTTCACATACCAAGCAACCATAACTAGAGCAGTGAAATCACCAGAACATTGTTTCGACTCTGTACCGCGTGATGTGCAAAACGAAAGTTAGCATCATTTGGGATATTCAGACCATTAACAAGTAAGAGTTAAATATTTCTAAATAAATCTTTAATATCTGCCTTCCCATTGGGTTCTTTAATTATTTACGTCATATTTGGGAGAAGCCAATAGAATTTGTCTGAGTTGAACACTCAGTCTAACTGGGTTGCATGTATTATCCCCATTAAATTGATCAGGTATTGATTTGTTCTTTTAGTGTCTGGTAGACATGGTCTTTTTTTTAATGGAAAAAAGGGCAACTATATTTTAAATATATATATATTTTATATATATATATAATATATATATATAAACATATATACTTTATATATACATAATTTTTAACATACACCAATGCATGTTATAGTGTTTGAATCACAACAGATTTTATTGTTAGCTTTCTTGTCTATTTTATTTTATTTTATTTTTTTATTTTCTTTTTTTTTGCGGTACGCGGGCCTCTCACTGTCGCGGCCTCTCCCGTTGCGGAGCACAGGCTCTGGATGTTCAGGCCCAGCGGCCATGGCTCACGGGCCCAGCTGCTCCGTGGCATGTGGGATCTTCCCGGACCAGGGCACGAACCCGTGTCCCCTGCATTGGCAGGCGGACTCTCAACCATTGCGCCACCAGGGAAGCCCCTGTCTATTTTATTTTAAAATTAATACAGTAAAATTGACTTTTTTCTATGTGTTCAGTTTCATGAATTTTAACATAGGTGTAGATTCACGTACCCATCACAACAATCCAGATACGAGAACTCTTTTGATTTCTTGCCATTAGCAGAGCAGAATAATTTAAAAATAAAACAAAACACTGATAATATCAGATGAACATAAATGTGTGTATAATTACAACTCTTAGCATTTTGACATTAGTATTAATGTATATTCTTATCTTCATAATGTGAAGTCTGATTATTGACTCTGACACTAAGATGAGTGGTAATGGTAAAGGGGGACTAAAGTCCTTTTAACATTTCTATGAAAGCTAATTAGAACAGATGTTTTGTCTCAACTTATTTTAATGCAAATATTGAAAATGTTAACTCTTTGCAGTTTAGAAGTGAATTTCCTGTTATAATTAAGTTATAGATCAAATATAAATTAGAATCTGTTCACAATATCCACTCCTTTTCATTTGGGATATAAGGATTGGAAGTGTTCTCCACTTGTGCTCCCTTGTTCACTTTCTGATGCTATTAATGATAATTTATTTTTAGATGGCTGAAAGTAAATGTAGGTGCTGGTAATTGACTTAGTGGCTGTTACAGTGTCATTAATGAAATAATGGATGAAATATGACTCTGATCTTACTTTAGCTTGACCTATATGACCTTTGGAGCATTGAAGGTGACTCCTAGGAAATAGGATTTCCTAGAACACAGGCACTGATGTTTGACCTTTAGCTAGAATTCTTTGTAGGATTTACTCTAAAATAACCATTTTGATTAATCAACTGCGTTATCCAATCATTCATTCATTCAACTGTAATTTAACTGTTTAAGCACCAGGCATTAAGCAAGGAAATGGAGAGACAGAGAAAAACACTGTATACTCTTGGGGTATGAGCATGCATGGTAAAATTGTAGGACAGGGAAATAAGAGCTATTGAAGTCTGTACAGTGTGCTCTGCCATTGAGAGTAAAACCACCTAAAAAAGAGATATTTAAAATAACATAACATTGCTACAACAGGGATGAACTTTGAAAACATTATACTAAGTGAAATCAGCCAGACACAAAAGGACAAATACTGCATGATCTCACTTACAAGAGGTACCTAGAATAGTCACATTCATGGAGACAAGTGGGGGAGAGAGGCATGGGGAGTTTATTGTTTACTGGGCACAGTTTGGGACAATGAAAAAGCTCTAGAGATGGATAGTGGTGACGGGTGCATAATACTGTGAATGTACTTTACGTCCCTGAACTGTACACTCAAAAATAGTCAACAGGTAACACACATAAGACATAAGGCTGTATATCTTGTAAAATGATCCAGTAAAACCTGTCATATCAGTTCTGCTTCTTTCAGTCTAATAATATCAATTATATCTTTAAAAGTACATTTGGGAAAAATGAGTACACTTGGGGACCACTTAATGATTCTCTACCTATTTACTCTTTTATCAAATATACCAACGGTAACATTATTTGTTGAAATCACTTTAAAGAGAGAATTGTTTGTTTGAGGGTTCGACTCACAGATCTTATAGGCTGAACCTGTTACATACTTCTAAAATAAAGATACATATGGTAATTAGTGTACATAAAATAATGAAAAACACTGTTCTTTTTAAAAATCAATGTTTTTCTGTATTATAAAGGTAATATATATTCATTTTTAAAGTTTTGGAAAAACAAAAATAGAGAAAATAAATCATAGTTAAAGCAATACTGTCACTATCATCTTGAAACAATTATATTATAAAATTATATTTGATACTATTTGGTGGGCTTGGAGAAAGTAAAATGATTTTCAAAGAACAAAATATTAAGTTAATAATATTTCTTAACAATATATCATTCAGTGTGAGCTCAATTTCTTCAAAAATGAAAGAAGTAAACCTTTCTTCTAAGCAGGGTTCAAATCATCTAGGCATTTATACTCAAGGGGCTCATTCCACATTAGCATAACAGGAGAGAGAAATGTGAATATGAAAACAACAAACAAAGGAGAATCAGAGATAAGAATCAGCAAAAATGCCTTAGAATCATTCCTGAAGAAGTTATTACCATTTGAGTAACTCTGTCCCTGGAGCTATGATGAGAGAGTAAAAAAAAATAAATAGACCTGAAAGAAATTTCTTTGTTCAAAAACAAAACCAAAAATGAGAATGAAAGTAAAAGGAGAAAAGAGGTATGAGCAATTCTTTCCCCATTCCCAAATTTATTGTAATGTAAGGGAATTCTTAAAAACATGGGCCAGAAGAAGTCATTTAATTGGAATGATTATTAGAGGGAAGAAGAAAGCCCTCAGCACTCTCCAAATCACAATACTATCAAGTGGTACAGCAGCAGTAGTAACAGTAGTAATAGTGATAAGCACCCTTATGTGCTAGACATTTTGCTGATTCACAATGAAACCTGCAGAGCTCTGGCGGGGCCTTCCTGGGTATAAAAGTCCCTCTGTGACCCCCACTTCTTGTCTGTAGAAAAAAAGGCTTCAGTCCCCTAAGCCTCCCCCAAATTCCAAAGAGCAAACTCAAGTAGTTACTAATTATGGAAGTGAGAGAATGCAGAAACAAAGGAAAAGCAGTCAAGCAAGAAAACTAGTAAGAGCTTAAACAACAGTTTAAGGATAAAACAGAGTCCTAGTTCCCCCTCAAGGGATATACATAACAATTTGACACAAATCTTTGAGTTGTTCTGCAGAAACTAAGACCCACAGCCAGGTGGAGGCCGGTGATTACATGCTGATCGCAAGCAGTAGGCCCCTGACTGGCTGGAACCAGAAGGCTGATGATAAAGATTCCCAAAACATCACCCTGTTACCTCACCACCAACCAATCAGAGAGAAGTCCATGAGCTGCAAACCTCACCCCAAATGCTGCCTTTAAAAATCCTTCCCTGAAAGCCATCAGGGAGTTCAGGTCTTTTGAGCATGAGCTGCCCATTCTCCTTGCTTGGCACCCTGCAACGAACGCTGTACTTTCCTTCATCCCTGATGCCAGGAGACTGGCTTTGTTGTCAATCAGGCGAGCAAGTCCAAGTTCAGCTCGGTAACAACACTCATTATCTCCTTTAAATTTCTGAACAAACCTAGAGAGTAGTTTTACTGAATCTAACACTCAGGGAAGTTACAACCTTGTCCAAGGCACAGTGGTACAACTGGAGTGTAAATACAGTCACCCTGACTCTCAAAAGTTACCAACCCCCAAATATGTCTCTTTTCCATATGGATTATTTTGAGCTAAAGGCCATTGAGAACCAGCAGACTCAGGAAAAGGTCTAAAAACAGGGCCTTTGTTTTCCTTTTGTAAAAGGAATTTCTATTTATAAATTTTCCATCTTTTTTTTTGGCTGCATTGGGTCTTCGTTGCTGCGTGTGGGCTTTCTCTAGTTGTGGTGAGCAGGGGCTACTCTTCTTTGTGGTGCACTTGCTACTCATTGCTGTGGCTTCTCTTGTTGCGGAACATGGGCTCTAGGTGCATGGCTTCAGTTGTTGTGGCACACGGGCTCAGTAGTTGTGGCTCATGGGCTCTAGAGTGCAGGCTCAGTAGTTGTGGCACACGGGCTTAGCTGCTCCGTGGCATGTGGGATCTTCCCAGACCAGGGCTTGAACCCGTGTTCCCTGCATTGGCAGGCAGATTCTTAACCACTGTGCCACGAGGGAAGTCCCGAATTTTCCATTTTTAAAGGTAGAAACTTTGGGGAAAAAAGATGTAAATATGGAAATTCCATACTAGGAAGAAGAGAACAAAATTTTAACAATTTCTATCAATGGTGAAGACAAGACTTAAATATACATAACAAACCTTTCTAAACAATTCCTGTTTACCACACTTTTCCTGGTCACCTTCCCATAACTAGTCTTCCTCACTCAGAACTACAAATCCGTTTTCTTTGGTTTTAGCATAAGATGGTATATAAACCCAAGTTCTAAACACCCTTTGGGGTTACTGACTGCTGGGTGCTTCCATGCATATGAGCAGGAAGCACATGTTAATAACCTTATGTTTTTCTCTGTTTATCTATCTTTGGCTAGTCTAACTTACAGAAACCCACCTGGAGAACCTACGAAAGGTAGAGGAAAAGATTTTTTACTTCCTTACACTCCATTCCATCAAAATGTGTCTCACAAATATGTCCTCCCTAAATCTAAAATCATTCCTGAGGAACGGCACTAATTAATTCACATGACAGTGTTAACTAACAATAAGTCATTTCTGGGAGCAGGGCTTGAAATAAGCAGTGGAGAGCTGTCTCTCCAAAACAAGACCAAAATAAAATCAAAGAGTTTAAAATTTTCAGTTTGCAAAATTCTCCTTATGTCTGATTTATTAGAAATGTGTGGATTTTTTCCAAATGTCTCAAAATGCATGAATTAAATGCTTCTTATTACATTAGTTGAAATTAAAATATAATAAATTAATAGGATCTTTGCACTCTTGTTACTGAACAATATGGAATTTGAGGTCAAACGGATAAATGGGTATATAATTTTTATAAAGCAACAAAGAGGGGCCTATTTCTTCCTTGTTCTACTTTAATTGTTTTCACTTGGCAAAACTGGCTTCACGTGTCAGTTCTTTAATTGGCTCTGAAATGAAAGCATTTCCAGTTACTGCATGGTGGGCTAGCTTGTCTAAGAACACCTATAGTCAGAATATTTGCTGAGATTTGAATCTGCTGCTCTTTTAAGCACTGTGGTTCCAAAGTTACAGGATCAGATAGCTTGTAGAGACTATAAAGAAAGATCAGGAAAAACTTCCATGTGATGAGCCAAATTTACCTGTTAAGACTTGAGCTATTTTTTAAATGTTGTTATTTTTTAATCAAATGGAAGTTAAAATCCTATGCAATTAAAATAGATTTCTTCAGATTAGAGAGGGAAATGAAGATTTTTATTTTCCTCTTTTCTGTCAAAGTCTGTAGCCTCTACAAATATAGAAATCTGATGTACCTTAGTGCCTAAGGTTATAGAAGCAATCATTTGATACATAAGTATTTTCAGATCTTAAATGTTGCCATTTTTATAGGATTAAAGTACTTTTTTTTTACAAAAGATAGAGCAGGGCTTGAACTTCATCTTTCCAGTGATCAAATGTTATAAATATATATTGTTAATATATTATGTTTACCTGGCTTCAAAACTAGATAAAGATGGGTCTAAATAACAATGATTAAAGAGATATAAGATACCATGTTACATACTAAGTATCTCCTTCTGTCTTAGGTGAGAAAAAGGATTTCTAAATCAAGTACTCTGTCTTTTTTAATATTTCAAAATTAGCTACAGATCAAGAATCTAGAAGACAGACAGGAAAAAAGAGAACTATGTCCAAGAGAGTTTAACAACATGTGCAAACCCTGAAATGAATGTCGGTGGAAAGTGATGGCACCAGCAACAGTTCTCCATAGAACGTTCAGATCACTTCCTTTGTCCCATCCTCAAAGGACTCTAAATAATCTCTCCACAGAATTACCTAAATGGGCACAGTTCAGATAGGAGATCTAGAAGGAGCTGGGATTATTGTGAAGTAAGAAGAATAATTTATTCTGAACAAATAATACTCAGTGTCTCTCCAGAAACAGTGTCAAGAAGTGGGAGAACACAGCCCATATGAAGAAATTTCTCCCAAGAGGCTGCCCTGAGTAAATGAAATGTCTTCAGCTGAGTGAAAGGAAGACAGGAAAATCCAATCCCTTAGTGGTTTAAGGATTATACATTAGAACTACTCATTAAAAATTAAAAACAAATGGGATACTCCCATCTGGGTGTTTATTTTCCCCTTAATAAACTACTGAATGACTTTCCCAAGCACTGATTATATATATGACGTTTAAAAATGAACTCACTGTGGATGAATGGATAAAGGAAATGTGGCGTATGTATACAATGGTATACGTATTATTCAGACCAAAAAAAGAAGGAAATCCTGCCATTTGTGACAACTTGGATGGACCTTGAGGGCGTTATGCTACGTGAAATAAATAAATCAGACAGAAAAAGACAAATGCTGTATGATCTCACTTACATGTGAAATTAAAAAAAAAAGAAAAAGAATTCATAGATACAGAGAACAGATTGGTGATTGCCTATTCTTATCACTTATTGTGATCATTTCACAATACATACAAATATCAAATCATTATGGTGTATACCTGAAACTAAGTTGTATGTCAATTGTAGCTCAATTAAAAAAAAAATGAAAGCAGTATATCCTTGCCGAAGCATTACAATCTTTTCCTGATCAGTTTTTAAACCTCTGAATTTCTCACCTTCATCCATTATACCCCATTAGTTGCTATGTGTTTCTTCTACTACTCAACCCTCAGAATTCTCTGATATTTGGCCATATCTACCTCCTGAGCATAACTTCGCACTGTCCAGGTCACACAACTTCTTTCTTACAAACTATAGTGTAAATTGGCCCTTGAAATGGGCACAGAGTATTCCTGGAGGGAAACAAACTAGCAGACAAGGGTCATTTAAAAATGAATTCATGTCCAGGTCTTTAATTTCCATTTGTACTTTTTCATAAAACCGATTTGTCTGTGGTCAAGGCTTCACGCAGGGTGTCCTTTCACACCTCCCTCTCACTTTTACTGAATACCTTCAGGTCACCAAGTAGGGACTTGTGAAGCTGCCTTTTTCAAAACAACATAACGAGCTCCCACGGCTGCCACCCTCAACATCCATTTCATTAGAAGCAGAATTTATAATAAATTTATACATTTATGCTTAAGAAGTATTTATACTGTTTTTGATGAATTGTGTACTACTACTAATCTAATGACAATTAGATAAAAAGTGTTTTTTAGAAAATATTTAGAGCCTTGCGGTCATAATGTTTTAATTTATATATACATTTTGATAGAGAAAAGGGTGGTAGAGTGATCAATAGATGACTTTCAAGCTTAAAAATATATTAGATAGAATTCTGTAGAGAAAATGGAAATTCAAATTCTGGGAAAAAAAGAGGATGATGTAAATTCTCCTATTTTTTAATATTTATTTGAATACATTTGAGAGAGTGATATAACAATTTTACTTTACAATTCTATATTTAAAATATACCAGAGGTTACCTCTTCTGCAGCTATTTAAACTTAGCACAAAAAAAATTCAATGTCAATCAGAAAATGTATGAGGTGGCACATGATTTTAGAAAATTATTTTGGGGTAGCACCAAGCAGAAGTTTCAATACCACTCACAGGTCTGCAAAACCAAGTCCCAACATCTTAGTCTGGCATTCTGCCCTCTTTCCAATCTCATCTTCCCTGATAGCTTTTCTCTTTTCCTCCAACATATACCAACTCCCAGGGAGCACATCTCCACCTAAAAGAGACCTACAGCGTTTTGCCTGGGACATGCTCTAGACTTTTCACCCTTGTTTAAATGTCAACCTCAGCCTAGAACGCAACTCCCCACTTCCAAGCTATTCCTGCCTACCCAAAACTATCCACACCTCGTGTATCAATTCCTCCTGTGTTTCCCAATGTATACAAAGAACTAATCATCTCTTCTCAATTTTCACTTAAAGCGCTTTGTATCTCTACTAGGCAATTATCACAATCTACATTTCAATTACCCCCACCACCCGCCACATCATATATAAAAAAACAGTTGGTATCTTTTTGTTTGAGTTGAATAGCGGTAAAACCAAGAGTCAATGTGTTTAAGTAAGACAAACTATAAACTCAGTATTCACAATTCTCATTCTGGCTTTTTCAATGATTTCCTATGTGCCTCCAGGGAAACCTCAACTTTAGATAGTTTATACCTAAGTTTCTGCATTTTAAGCTTGAAGATTATACTCATGCTTTTTTAAGTGTACAGTGTGAGTAACTTTGTAAGGTTGTACAACCACAAACAAAATTGGCAAAGTCGTTTTTTTAAAAATTGAGATATAATTGATACATAACATTTTAGTATCAGGTATACATCATAATGATTTGATGTATGTATATATTGCAAAATGATCACCACAGTAAGTCTAGTTAACATCCCTCACAACACATTGTTTTTCTTCTTGTGGTAAGGACTTTTAAGATAGACTCTTTCAGCAACTTTCTAATATACAATATAATACGGTATTATAAACTGTAGTCACCATGCTGTACATTACATCCCTAGGACTTATTTATTTTACAACTGAAGATTTGTACCTTTTGACCACTTTTACCCATTTTGCCCACTGCCTACTTACTTCCCTACCCAATCTGTTCTCTGTTTTTATGGGCTCTTTTTTTTTTATTCCACATATAAGTGAGATCATACAGTATTTGTCTTTGTCTTATTTCACTTAACATAATGTCCTCAAGGTCCATCCAGGCTGTTGCTTTCTTTATCCATTCATCCATCGATGGGCATCTTACTTTTTATACAGGAGAATTTTTAATGAAGTTAACCAAAAATAATTTGTCATCATTTGCAAATATGAGAGATCAATGATAAGTATTACTAAATTAGAGGAACCTAAAATTAAAGCCATTTTTAAGATAAATAAGATACAAGGAGGTCACATGACAAGGCCAATCAGCTGAAGAACAGATGATACTGCTCAAACTCTATGCTAGTATCCAAACTTATCTTCATTTTCCTGTCCAAAATATGAGATCTTCTAAACAAACATAGACTCTACAATCCTAAAAAACAAAAAACTCCGTATTCACTAACCATTTTACTAGTCACCTCTCTCAAACAACAACCAGTAACAAAATGATGATGAAATTCATTTTAATTTTTTATTCAACATTAAAATGTGCAACATGATAAATTTCCACAGTCCATTTCAAAAAGAATATACTATATTTCATCCCTCAGTCATATAACTAGTAACTTATAGCCCAAAGAGAATAAGAAAACCTGGTAGTCTCAGAAACAGCTCAACTTCATAGTTATTTGTATGTCTAACCTAACATCTGTTTCCTGTTTATATTTTCACAAGGTATTTTGCATTGCTCAATGTAATTATATATTCTGCAGTAAGAAAAAGTACAATATAAGGCTTCCTTTAGTCCCATCTGGATGTAATAAAGGAATCAAATTTTGAAACGGCAAGACTGTGAAAGGAAACTTCTACCTTTAATCATAACAGAAACAGCTGACTGCCCTTTTCCCTACACCATGACACTTACTAATAACTGTAAGAAAAACACTAGCCACATGTGAAACTCTGAATCAGTGTAGGTAGGATCTGAGGAGCCACAGACGGGTTGAATCTATTTCAAGCTGACTTTATAAAACCCAGTCCAAAGTTGAACGTTTGCAACATTATATGTGGAATGTCCTTTAGGATTCTGATTACATAGTAGCTGAGTAGCCACATCTGTGATATATTACAAAACCAAAGTAGTGGCCAGAAAAGTTGTTAGCATTTTATTTTTTAAGAACTTAACATTTTTGGGGGACTTCCCTAGTGGCACAGTGGTTAAGAATCCGCCTGCCAAAGCAGGGGACATGGGTTCGATCCCTGTTCCGGGAAGATCCCACATGCCGCGGAGCAACTAAGCCCGTGCACCACAACTACTGAGCCCACATGCCACAACTACTGAAGCCCTCGCACCTAGAGCCCATGCTCTGCAACAAGAGAAGCCACTGCAATGAGAAACCCGCACACAACAACGAAGAGTAGCCCCCGCTCGCCACAACTAGAGAAAGGCTGCATGCAGCAACGAAGACCCAACGCAGCCAAAAATAAGTAAATAAATAAAAATTTTTTTAAAAAAAGAACATTTTTGGTTTAGTAAATCCTATAGTCTCAGTATGTGAGTCACTTCCATGTCTTTGAGTCTGTAATCACTTTTCTGAGTTAATGAAATCACTTTTCTGAGTTAATGAAAATTAATGTATTATGTTAATTTATTAATTAGATATATAAGGTAATAATTTAACATAACTTTAAGTGACTTATTAAAAAATCATAGAAAGAGAAAACTAAGTGATATATATATCAAACTCCTCTTCCACTGCTACTACTTCTACACAAAGACAAAGGTTTAAAGGGGTTACATGACTTGCCTAAGGTCACAGTTACATAGTGCTAGAATTAGGGTTGGAACCAAGGTCTTCAGATTTTCAGAACAGTGTCCTCTCAAATATAAACCTTCTAAATTGTATGGTATGACAGGTAGATTAAATTACACCAAAATGCATTCTAACAGAACATGTGGCTCAATTATTCAATCTATCATACAAACATATCTAACATACATAAAACCTGTACATTCTGAAGTTTTTCATTCTCTTGAACAGGCATTACATCAAGTACCTACTGGAAAAAACCAACGCACAACCAATCCCAACACTTCGCCTTATAGGGGGAGTATTATGCTAGGCCATCTGTTGAAGGGTCTTCCCATTCAAAAATCTATCTAAGAGAATAGTGGCAACTCTCATACATGGCTGGCAGTTTTATTAAAGTCAAACATATGTCAACCCTATGATCCAGCAATTCCACTCCTACGTATATACCTAAGAGAAATGAGTGCACCTGTTCACCAAAGGACGTGTATGATAATGTTCATGTAAGCTTTATTCATAATAATTGAAACCTGGAAATCACCCTAGCGTTCACCAGGAAAATGGCTGAACAAACTATGATGTATTCACACAATGGAACGCTTCACAGCAATGGACCTGTAACAAATTCCCAACACACAAAACAACATGGATGACTCTCACAGACATTCTGATGGGCAAAAGACAGATGGCAGCACTGCAGCAGAGCCCAGGTGAATCATGGCATCCCTTTATCTCTGCTCGTAGTGATCAGTTACCTATAAGCCACTCCTACCCCAGACACCTTGGAAAGTCTCTCACTTCCTCAATGAGTCTTGCTTCACTCCCTCGCTAGATCTCTTTCTCCTTCCCCATGAGGACCCTAGACTTCATCTTGCTCTATTAATCATGAGATTTCTGATAAGCAAATCCTTAAAAGTTGCACTTGCCTGATCCAAAAGATGCCTTCATAAAGAAAAAGAAAGAATAAGTTATATACTTTCAGATCTGATACATTAAGGTAAAATTCCAAAATTCTGATACAATAATAGTAATATTAATAGCTAAAACTATTAAGTACTTTCTGTATGTCAGGTACTATTCTAAGATATTAATTCATTGTTCTAAGATATTAATTCATTGTTCTACCAATTCACTGTTCTATTCATTATTAATCTAATCCAGATAAGACAAAATCTTACATTTATATAGCATCCCATAGGGCACTGCTGATACATTGTTTAATATTCTTTGTACAGGGTAACTGCTATTATGCCCCAGGTGATATCTGAAAACATCAAAAGCCACAGAAATGTGAAAAATTCCCTCAGTGCCCCACACAAATCAGTCGCACATTCAGGACTATATCAAAGAATGGAAGCATAGAAGAATGGAGAAACAGAAGTAGGTTATTGTTATTCCTGCTTTCTTTTGACAACTTCTTTACAGAAATAGTAAGGGCTTTGAGGGACTAAGTTCTAGGGATCTAATGTACAGCATGGTAACTATAGTTAACAATACTGTATTGTATAGTGGAAAAGTTGCTATGAGAATAGAGCCTTAATATTCTCACCATAACAAGAACAACAAAGTGGTAATTATGTGATGTGAAGGATGTGTTAACTAACCTTGTGTGGTAAGCATTTCACAGTATATATTTGAATCAAATCATCACATTGTACACCTTAAACTTACACAATATTATATATCAATTATATCTCAAAGTTGGAAAAAAAACAAAAAAAGGGTGGGAAAAGTTATGTTTATACTATACTGTAGTCTATTAAGTGGGCAATAGCATTATGTCTAAAAAAGTGCACATATTTTAGCCAAAAAATACTTTACTGCTAAAAAAATGCTAATCATCAATCGTCTGAGCCTACAGCAAGTCGTAATCTTTTTGAAACAGTTTTATCAGAGATCACTGATCACAGATCACCATAACAAATAATAACAATGAAAAAGTTTTAAATATTGCAAGAATTTGCAATATTTAAAATGTGTCTCTGTGTCAGCAAAATGTGCCACAGAGGCACGAAGTGAGCACACACTGTTGGGAAAATGGCATCGATAGACTTGCTCAGTGCAGGGTTGCCACAAACCTTTACATTTGTAAAAAGTACCATGTCTGTGAAGCACAATAAAATGAGGTATGTCCATACACAAAAGAAGAGTAGCTGGTGCCCTGGGAGACTTGAAAAGGCTCACCAAGAGAACAGAGAGCGCCCCAAGCCCAGGGAGACTGAGAGTGACGCTAGAGGTACGTCTGAGGCCTCATGGAGCCAGCCACCAGAATGATGCCCAATTCCTCTCCAGGGTCATAGGTGGGGAACCAGAATACTCTGTCTATGCAAGAATCATTCCTTGAAAAAGAGAGAGATCTTCTTGATGTGGTTTTCCTTAGATTTCACTTTTCTACTGTATCATTTGCAACACGAAAAGCATTTGCAAGTGAGGAGGGCCATGCTATCCAAAAGAAATGTTTCGTTCTCAGGCGTTAGGTAGAGGATGCAAATTCAGTAAGTGATTCCCCACACTCACTACAGAAACAGAAAGCTTTTGGGTTCCAGGCCTCTCTGACACAGGCTTATATAAATATGATACAACCGTCAAAGCAAGTACTGGGATGATTATTTCATACCAAATACCAGACAATGGAAGGGCACAACAATTCTTTGAAATGCTATTTTTTTTCTTTTAAGTTCTAGGTCACATCAAGTAAAATGAGTTTGCAAAGATTTTAGAAGGCTCAGAATTTAGAGGTCAAATGGAAAAAATTTAAACCTATCTCATTCAGCTCAGCCCCTTCAAAATGGTGTTTCTTTTTAAAAAGACTGAAATATAAACAGAGTGATCAAGATTCAACGAATTTGCCAGATTAATGACAAACTGATTCAGACTCAGGTCTTCTACTTCTGTGAACACTTCAGTACGGTCACGTCCCATTAAGTTAGAAGGATAATAAATAAAAACATCATAAAGATACTTCAACAAAAATGTTGGTAAAGAAACTGAGGAACTTTAAAATCTGCATTTACTTTCATGAGAGTAAAACAATGCACTGCAAATTTCAAAATGACTCTTTAATTCCTGGAGTTACATATCCTCGAATTACCAGTATTTTCCAGTGTTGTTTTTCTACAAACTCTAGAGTCTATAGCTATTAATTCTAAGTTTGATATCTTTTTAGTTTAGTAAAGCAGCATCGACAGCAAACATCTTTCTGATTAACAAATACCTAATCAACTGATGTGCAAAGCTTTCTGGAAGACTACACAGAGGATGGAACATGGCATAGTGACAGGGACACCATCTCTCAAGAAAACAAAGCATTTTCTTTCCTTTTTTTTGGCCACTCCACACAGCATGTGGGATCTTAGTTCCCCAACCACGGATCGAACCCGTGCCCCATGCAGTGGAAGCATGGAGTCTTAACCACTGGACCGCCAGGGAAGTCCCCAAAATAAAGCATTTTCATGAGAAGAGATCTACAGTAGCTTCAACAATATAAAAGACAGTGACTGTGGAAGTTGAACTATCTATTAGAATATAAATAACGAAGTAGTATTGGGTATGGTTTTTAGAAAAAGAATCAATAAAGAAAGAGAGGGAAGCAACTAAATGTCACATGCAAGGTTCCGTCTGAGTAAGCCACAGTCTGCTCTGTGCGGTGCCCACAGCTACAAGTATCTAACGAGGTGCGCGTTTTAGTCTCTAAATCTCTGTGCTTTCTGTGAGGGTGTTGTTTGTTACAGGCCACTGAGAGACTCAATTAATAGTGATCTTTTGCTGTCAGTAACCTACTAATGACATGAGCTCCTCCCCAAAAGCTTTACAAGGGCAGATGGAACCATAAGTGATTGACGGTACCTTTGACATGGAACACAAAAATTAAGGAAGAATACTGAGCTAACCCCATACACTTATGGCCTGACACATACAGAAGCAGCCCATTTTAAGGCATAAGTAATATTTAATGACATCAGCAGGAATGGCAGAGTAAAAACCTCTGAAAATCCTCTCCTACCTAAAAGGCAATGAGGACAGTGACAAAAATGGTCAGAATCAATTTTTTTCAGAACTCTGGAAATTCACTAAAGGCTTACAGCAATCTGACGAGTGTTTATTCCAGAAAAATGGAACAATCTTGGTAAGAACAGAAAGTTATGTGGCATTTTAAACTGGCCCTTTTCTCACCTCCCACTTCCCAGTTCTGTGGTAGCCTTGAAAACCAACAACCTTCAATCATGGTGAAAACCAGCAGTCTGGCAGCCACTGAAGGGGGCAGAAGAGGGTTGGAGCTCCTTCAAAGCCCCATTCCCAGAAAAACTGTCAGTATTTGCCCTGTGCAGTGGTTTCATGGAAGACTCTACTCACATGGCTTTCTTATTTAACCTGACCTGGCACTCACCCAGTAGAAAAGCTTTTTTCCCAGGGGCATTTGTCAAAAATAATCATTGCAATTGCTTAACATCATGGCTGCCTGGGGTTGCAAATAACAGAGCAAATAATAAGCAAATCAAAAAGCATAAAAGGAAAAGCTAGGGAATGTGATGTCCAGAGGGGATTTTGAAACACACTGACACGTTCCTGGGAATCTAGAAGGCCATGTGCATGCACAAGGACGTGTGCATGTCCAGGCTGTGCACCTGTTCAGTGAAGACATGAGAAGGCCCTTAATTCTCACCTCTGGCTAAGTCTGAGGTTCTACACAAACAGGAAGTGCAGGTAAAGATGGAGGTACAGGCAACCTGAGCACTGAAGGATGCTCCAATATGAACAAAGGATTCCTCCACAAAGACAGACTTATTGTTTCCAGGTTTTAAGGAAATCTCTGTCCAATCATGAGCTGACTACTAAGCTAATTTGATAGAGACTTCACTGGCCACAT
Source organism: Delphinus delphis (assembly GCF_949987515.2). Taxonomy (NCBI): domain Eukaryota; kingdom Metazoa; phylum Chordata; class Mammalia; order Artiodactyla; family Delphinidae; genus Delphinus; species Delphinus delphis. The sequence continues at coordinate 16,452,838 of NC_082692.2, read as the reverse complement.
ATAACAAAGTAGACTTTACTGAATTAATTAAGAAAAGTCACTAAACAAACAACAACAACAATAACTCCTGTCAAGAGAAGACTATCTGATTTCCAGAGCTGCCACATTATATTTAAAAGTATATTAAAATAAATAAATAAAATAAAAAATAAATAAAAATAAAAAAACAAAAACAAACAAACAAACAAACAAAAACTATGTTGGGCTTCCCTGGTGGCGCAGTGGTTGAGAGTCTGCCTGCCGATGCAGGGGACACAGGTTCGTGCGCTGGTCCGGGAAGATCCCACACACCGCGGAGCGGCTGGGCCCGTGAGCCATGGCCGCTGAGCCTGTGCTTCCGGAGCCTGTGCTCCGCAATGGGAGAGGCCACAACAGTGAGAGGCCTGCGTACCGCAGAAAAAAAAAAAAAAGTATATTTAAATGTCTAGTTTTCAACAAAAAATTATAAAATGTGAAACACACACACACACACAAAAGCAATCGATAGACATTCCCAGCAAAAGCCCAGATTCTGAACATACTTGACAACGACTTTAAATCATCATTTTAAATATGTTCAAAGAAGTAAAGACAATCATGTTTAAAGAACTAAAGAAAAGCATGAGAATGATGTCTCACTGAATGAAGAATATCAATAATGAGACAAATTATGAAGGAGAACCAGATAGAAATTCTGGTATGAAAAGTAAAAGAACTGAAGTAAAAAATTCACTACAGGGGCTCAGCAGGAGACTTGAGCTGGTATAAGAAACAATCAGCAAACTTGAAGACAGGTCAATTGAGATTACTTGGTCTGAGGAACAGAAAAAAAAAAAAAATTAACAGCGCCTCAGAAATCTGTGGGACACCATCAAGCATACCAACATACATATAATATGAATTCCAGAAGGAAAGAAAAAGGCAGAAAAATATTTGAAGCCATAATGGCCCAAAACTCAGAAATCTGAAGAAAAACAATCTACGTAACCTAGAAGCTCTACAAACTCTAAGTAGGATAAACTTAAAGAGATCTATACCTAGCTATCTCATAAACCGCTGAAAGATAAAAACAGAATCCTGATAACAGCAAGAGACAAGCATCTCATCACGTGTAAGGGATCCTCAGTAAGATTAACAGTTGATATCTCATCAGAAATCAGAGGCCACAAGGCAGTGGAATGACATATGCAAAGTGCTGAAAGACTGTTAACCAAGAATTCTGTATCCAGAGAAGTCATCCTTCAAAAGTGAAGAAAAAGTTAAGCTATGCCCCGATAAACAAAAACTGAGAGAATACTTTTCTAGGAGACCTGTGTTAGAAATACTAAATGGAGTCCTTCAGGCTGAAATGAATTGACATTAACTCCAATCCACATGAAGAAATAAAGAGCACAGGTAAAGGTAACTACAAAGGTAACAGTATAAATGTGGTTTTTGTTTGTAGTTCTTGTTTTTATCTTATCTAACTTAAAAGACAACTGCATAAAGCACTAATTATGAATGTGCTGATAGGTGTACATTTTACAAAGATATACTTTGTTTGATAACATCAGCATAAAGAAGGGGAGAGGGAATTGAGCTATATATAGAGGCAAAACTTGTGTATCCTGTTACAAAGTTGATATTAACATAAACTAAACTGTTATAGATTAAGATACTAAGGTAACCACTAAAAAAATAATTTTAAAGATTATATATATGAATTAAAATGGCACATAGAGAATATCTATTTACCACAAAAGAAGGCTGTTGTGGGCTGAACTGTGTGTCACAGAAGACACATTGACGTCATCATCCCCAGAACCTGTGAAAATGAGCTTCTTTGGAAATATAGCGTCTTTGCAGATGTAATCAAGTTTAGACGAGGTCATACTGAATTAGGGTGGACTCCAATCCAGTGACTGGTGCCCTTATAAAGAAGAGGAAATTTAGTCGCAGAGAGAGGAGAATACCATGTTAGCACTGAAACAGAGATTGCAGTGATATGTCTACCAGCTAAGGAATGCCACAAATTACCAGCAACCACCAGACGCAGGGAGAGAGGAACGGGACAGATTCTCCCTCAGAGCCTCCCGAAGGAACCATCCCTGCCAACACTTTGATTTGGGACCTCTGGCCTCCCAAACTGTGAGGATAAATTTCTGTTATTTTAAGCCACCCAGTTTGTGGTACTTCGTTACAACCACCTTAGGAAACTAATACAAAGACAGTAATAGAGGAATAGAGGAAGAAGAAATAACAAGGATCTATTGAGGTGGAAAGACAAAGGCTTGGCTATATAGTAGCCAATTAATGAAAAGATTAATGTCTGAGATTTCAACTAATCAGCATTTAGGCAGACATTCCATATGACTGTATAATAAAAAATTGATGTAAAGTTTGCTTTTTACACATATTTTAACACGTAAATATGGAAGTTACTTCTTTGTTGCCATATATTAGAGACACTCAAATCCACAATACTTTCTCTAGTCAAACAATGCTTTACAAGCAGCAAACTTTTCACAGTGTTTTTAAAAACACAGAAAAATGCATGCTACAAAAAGAGACAGAATAGTTTTTTTTCCACCTAAACTAATGAATAACTAGAGAACTTTCAATATTACTCTAAATAGTTTGACTTCTCTGGCCCACATGCAGCATCCTCTGATGCTAAAAATGATTCATTACACATACACTATTCATGCCCATTATAATCAATTTGATAGCTCTGTTCAACACATACAAATAAAGGTGTTCTTAATCATATAAAAATGCTTATGTTTCCAATTTAGGACACAATCATCATTTACTGTTAAAGGACATTAAAGAATTTTGGACTTAAAATTTGAAAGCTTAACATTTTTATGTGGATTATTTTTGTGGTAGACAAAGGAAGATGTGGGAAAAAGAACCAATGCATATTGGATCTAGAAACAACAAACAATTTAGTATATTAAAAATAAACAGAAGCAAAGTAAGGAACTGCATTTTACTTGCTGAAAAATATGCAGAATGTCCCTCAAGTATTCTCTGAACCATTAACTTCACTACCAACCTTTCTGTTCTACACCATGAATCACGAGAAAATTCCATTACCCACCTGATATAAAATATGAAGATTTCATTTTACTAAGTGCTGAATTAGCAATGGCCTAGGGTAGCCTTTCACAGGCTATCAGAGCAAAGAATCAATACGGAAATGATCCTAGTACCAAAAGAAAAGTGTAAAGAAAAAACTACATTGAATGCCTTATGTGTTAGCCATGCTCTGTGCTTATGAAGGAAAGTCGAAGGCGGCTTTTCTCAGTGGTTTGAGCATAACTGACTTCCTAAATTAATGAGAAAGATAAAGTCCACGGATGGTGTATTGTGGAGTTTGAACTATACTAATTTCAACAGGTGACATGGAAGCCCTCTTAGCTACTCCTGTGAAATTAAGGATCCAGGGAAAACAGCAATGTGAAACGCCTTTTAAGATGCATATTAAACCATCACGTATCTAATGCCCTCCTTTAGAAACTGAAATGTACACTAGAATACTAAAAGATGAAACACGAATATTTTGTATGCCACAATCAAAATTTGTAAATTTCCAGCCTTCTAGTATCCTAGAATTGTAATTCTGAAATATTAAAGTGTTCTGCTTTATTGGGTTGGCCAAAAAGTGCCAAGTAAAAGTTTTTAAGTAAAAGTAGAAGACATTTTTCATTTTCACCAAGAACTTTATTGAACAATGTATTCACCCTTTTGTTCCACTGCCTTCTGCCATTTTTCAGGCAACTTCATAATTCCATCTTCCCAAAACTTTTTATCTTTTTGAGCAAAGAACTGTTCCAGGTGCCTTTTACAGTCTTCCAGGGAATTGAAATTTTTTCCATTAAGAGAATTTTGTAAAGACCTAAATAAGTGGAAATCCGAAGGTGCTGTGTCTGGTGAATATGGCAGATGAGTCAGAACTTCCCAGCCAAGCTGTAACAGTTTTTGCCTGGCCATCAAAGAAACATGTGGTCTTGTGTTATCCTGATGGAAGGTTATGCGTTTTCTGTTGACTAATTCTGGACGCTTTTCGTCAAATGCTGCTTTCAGTTGGTCTAACTGGGAGCAGTACTTGTTGGAATTAATTGTTTGGCAGAAGGAGCTCATAATAGAGGACTCCCTTCCAATCCCACCATATACACAACACTACCCTCGTTGGATGAAGACCAGTCTTCGGTGTGGTTGGTGGTGGTGCATTTTGCTTGTCCCATGATCTCTTCCGTTGCACATTATTGTACAGTATCCACTTTTCATCGCCCATCACAATTTGTTTTAAAAACAGAACGTTTTCATTACGTTTAAGTAGCGAATCGCATGCAGAAATACGGTCAAGAAGGTTTTTTTCGCTTAACTTACGTGGAACCAAAACATCAAAGTGATTCACATAACCAAGCTGGTGCAAATGATTTCCACCGCTTGATTTGGATATTTTTGAGTATGTCGGCTATCTCCCACATGGTATAACACTGATTGTTCTCAACTGATATCTTGATTTGATCCCTATCAACTTCAACTGGTCTACACGACTGTGGAGCAACAACCAGCAAGAAATCTCCAGCATGAAACTTTGCAAACCACTTTTGACACATTCAATCAGTCATAACACCTTCTCCATACATTGCACAAATCTTTTTTTGCGTTTTGATTTCATTTTCACCTTTCTTGAAATAATAAAGCACAATATGCCGAAAATGTTGCTTTTTTTCTTTCATCCTCAATATTAAAATGGCTACACAAAAATTCACCAATTTTGGACTTCCCTGGTGGCGCAGTGGTTAAGAATCCGGCTGCCAATGCAGGGGACACGGGTCTGAGCCCTGGTCTGGGAAGATCCCACATGCTGAGGAGCAACTAAGCCCGTGCGCCACAACTACTGAGCCTGCACTCTAGAGCCCGTGAGCCACAACTACTGAGCCTGCGTGCCACAACTGCTGAAGCCCATGCACCTAGAGACCATGCTCTGCAACAAGAGAAGCCACCACAATGAGAAGCCTGTGCACCGCAACGAAGAATAGACCCCGCTCGCTGCAACTAGAGTAAGCCCGCAGGCAGCAACGAAGACCCAATGCAGCCAAAATATAAACAAATTTTTAAAAATTCACCAATTTTGATGTCTTTTTTTAATGCACGCTGATATGACAGCTGTCACATACAATCTAACAAAATTGTTTAGGATGAAGTTAAAGAAAACTAAGTGCTACTAGAGCCAAGTTTTTTTCTTACAGAAAAAACTAAATGAATCTTTTGGCCAACCCAATATATATATATATACACACACACACGCATGTGCACACACACACAGACACAGACACACACACAGACACAGACATGGTTCCAGATGTTTGACTATGACACCAGTTTCTTTATAAAGCATTTGCTGAGGCCTCTTTACTTATCATCTTGACCCGTATTTTATCCCTATGTCCCTACATTCTTTTTGTTTCAGGAAATGATCATCTCTTTTGGCAATGAATATCGGTATGTCTCTGGATTTCACTGGTAAAAAACTTAGGCCAATAGCAAGAGATAAAATGATGATATTAGTGGTTGCAAAGTTCAGATAGTTTTTATCACAAAGTGGATTAAATCGTATTATGATAACCAAAGCCAATTTGACTACTTATATTCCTCTGCTGGATCTAGACTCCCAACCATGCTATCTGGTAATTCAGAAATTGTAACTGAGGGCAGCAGGGAGGCCCACAAGGTGGGTCTCTGTATAAATTATTGCTGGCCATATAAACAGAATCTTAAAACAAGGCATTTTCCATTGTTCTCCCCCAAAAGACAGAGAAACCCAATATTTTCAACATGAGAAACTTTCATGCACAAAATAGTTCATTTTCCCCCGAAAACATACCTGAGATGATAAGCAAAAAATAAAATTCCTGATGAAACTGATGAGTCTGTGGCTGTGAGGACAGCAACAAAGAGTTATTTGTTGAGATCAAGTCTATCTATTTAAGAGCTCATTTCTTTTCTGGGTCCTCTGGCCTGCATGTTACCCTGAGGCTTAATCACCCAGACAGAACGTTACAAACTGAAGCTCAGTAGTCATAAGCAAGAAGCTATGGAAGTTTTTCTGAGGAGCTGTTGGATTCAAGAAAAGCTGAGGCTTCTTGGGCAGGGCTGGGGTTAGGAGCTGAAGCCTGAAGAGGGAACAAGTGAGGATCACAGGATGGAAAGGGGTGAGATACAAGTAGGCGCAGAGGTGCAAATGTTTTGGTAGAAGGGCCAGACTGAAGCTTTGCTGGTGCTCAGATCCGGATCCCTCCAAGGAGGAGCAGAGGTGGAATGTGGGGTAGAGCCCACAATCATGCTTATGTGGAGGAGCATTTAAATTTCATGGTTTGTCACAAGGAGTCAAGTCATTTGGCACATAGGGCTGGGGCATAACCCCCATTCCATTCCAGGGGGGCTGCCCTCAGCTCTCATAATTAGGCCTGATAAGCTTTTTATTAAGTATATGAATCCTTTTAATATTTGATGGTTTCCTCCCCCTAAATTTTCAGATAGGCACAAGCTTTGGTCTCCAGTTTT